>NC_143053.1:180817272-181120303 GCF_052426305.1 Pelodiscus sinensis | reverse complement strand
AAGCCTTTTATTATTTTGTTAATTTAGAATTATCAGGCAGCATGGATCATTCATACTGTATAGCACTAATATGCTCCACTTCATAGAATATAATTACTGAACACATAATGTGCTTTTTTCAATTATTATATTTTAATTATACTCAGAAATGCCCAAAATTATATTCTTAAAAACTTAGTACAAATGCTAGTTGCTGGCTACTCGTGTTTTTACTACAGTGCCTCTATAATTCACAGTACTGTATAGTACATTTTGTCATCCAAACCCCATAATTTAATACTGTTTTGGATTATTATTCCTTATTATATTAATCTTCTCTTACATCCTCAAATAACTACTTCCTTTTCAGCTGATTTATAGATATAAGAATGCCTAGCTGCTGCTGCTACTTTAAAACAAAAATAATGTAATGACTTTAGTGGAATATAAACCAACAATTCTCTTTACTTTTCCATGTACTATTATATTACACATGAAGGCTATTTATCATACTTAGTATCCTGTTTCAAAGAGTACTGGGCTGTATCTACAGTGAATATTGAGTGCTTACATATAATAACCCAATCTACAGAATCCAGCGAACAATGAGTGGATAATTTAAAAAATATATATATTTTATATAAATACATTTTAACAATATGCAAGTAAGTCAACAGACAACACAGAACTGGCTAGACAGATACTGGTCTCTTCAAAAGCCACTACATGACTATTAGCATTTTCTTTATAATTTGAATATTGCTCCAACTCACATCCATTCCAAACACAAAAGCAGTCTGAGTGAGCTTTTAACTCATCAAAAAATATCAACTACAGTTCAGGTTAGTACAATTCCCCAGCTGATAACTATCACTCTCTGCAGCCTGAGTGTTTTTTTTGCTGTTTGAATTACCTCTGTGGGTACATCGAAACTGCAGTAAAAGACCTGTGGCATGAACATTGCTGGCCCAGTTCAACTGACTTGGGTTTGCAGGACTCATGCTGTGGGCTATAAAACTACAGTGTAAATATTTCAGGCTGGAGCCTGGGCTCAGAAATCTTCCTCCTCACAGGGTCTTACAGCCTCAGATTCAGCTCCAACCCAAACATCTACATTGCAATTTTATAGCCATGTAGCCTGAGGCCTGCAAGCCCTTTGGGCTTTGAGAGTTAGGGATGTGCTCAGGGCTGTGGGGATTTTACCACAGTATAGACATACTCTGTGGTATGTCTACAGTGCAATGTAAACTCAGGGCTAGTGGGACTTTAATCAGAGAACTCTGGGATGGAGAACCTACCACGTGAGCATCTATACTGATTGTCAAGGACAGGTTAAGAAATTTTTAATTCACGTGCAAACCTGGGACTCCTGAGTTGAAGCTACTGTACCCCAGGCATCCCAATGTCATCCTGAAGTTGGATTGCTTTAGTGCCTTGTTTATGGTGCGATGTTGAAAAACGTAACTGTCCACACTGTATGTTACAGGAAGTGTAAACAGCCTGACAACACATCCAGCCAAGCTGTCATTTTTGGTATGTACACTCACAGCTACTGGAGTCAGCAATAGGGAGACGTTCTCATTTCAGAAACTTCTCCTGCTTGGGCTTTCTACTCCTATTTCAGGATGTGGGCAGAGCTTCCATGTTTTCTGAAATTTTCATCACCAAATAAAATTAATATAGACTGGATGCTAAAAAAAAAAAGGTCAGTAACAAGTGCAATACTAGTTTCTTCACTCTCCTGATTAAGTAATGCAAGTGCTCAGCACCACTGGAAATCAATATGCTTATCTGGATGCCTGAAATGTGGATATAGGTGTCTAGCTTAAGGCTTCTGAGTTTGAAAAATTCTGGTCCCTCACTTTGTTTGAAAACGAAGAAGATACAATTTGGAACTAAAGAGAAAAAAATATTTCTCTCTCTCTCTCTCTCCACACACACACGGCCAAATTTCAACTCCAGCTCATTTGATGAAATGGGTTTTGCCCACAAAAGCTCATGATACTATACATATATTTTTGTTAGTCTCTAAGGTGCCACAGGACTACTCTGTAATTAAGTTAGCCACCAAAACAGTAGAGAAAATAAATTCATCAGACACTGGCAAAGCAAAGTCTGAGACAAAGAGTTGAGTAAAATCAAATGTGATAAAGAGAACGGACATAAGGGGAAAGGTTGAGACCTATGACAAATAAGAGAGTAATGAAGTGTAAACTGTGCCCTGGCAATTCACATACAGGCAGTCCCCGAGTTACGCGGATCCGACTTATGTCGGATCCGCAGTTACGAACGGGGCTTTTCTCGCCCCGAAGGACAGGAGTGGCGGGACGCCCAGATGCGCCGCGGTCCGCCACCCCCGTCCTCCGGGGTGAGAAAAGCTGCTCCCCGTCTCCCTGGCCTGCAGGGAGACGGGGAGCAAAGCCTTGGAGCATGCCCGCAGCGGGACAGCCCAGGCGCGCTTGGGCTGTCCCGCTGCGGGCGTGCTCCACGGCTTTGCTCCCCGTCTCCCTGGTCTGGCCAGCAGACCAGGGAGATGGGGAGCAAAGCCTCGGAGCACGCCAGCAGTGGGACAGCCGCGGTGCGCCTGGACTGTCCCGCTGCCTGCGTGCTCTGCGGCTTTGCTCCGCGTCTCCCAGGTCAGCAGACCAGGGAGACGGAGCAAAACCGTGGAGGACTTGGGTGGTCCCGCCACCCCCGTCTCCCTGGTCTGCTGGGGGGGGGTGCAGCTAGTGCCCCCCCCCCCAGCAGACCAGGCTTTTCTTGCCTACCCGTGGGGTAGAGCAGCTGGGGGCTGCCGGGTTGGTCCCGCAGCGCCGCTCCGGACCAACCCGGAGCACCCCAGCTGCTCTGCCCCAGGCGTCCTGATTCAGCCGCTGCTGGTCAGTTTCAGCAGCGGCTGAATCAGGACGCCTGGGGCAGAGCAGCTGGGGTGCTGCTGAGTTGCTCCAGTAGCGCCAAGGAGCCGCGCTACTGGAGCAACCCAGCAGCACCCCAGCTGCTCTGCCTCAGGTGTCCCCAAGTCAGCCACTGCTGAAACTGACCAGCGGCTGACTACAGGAAGCCCGAGGCAGAGTTGCTCTTCCCCAGGCTTCCTGGAATCAGCCGCTGATCAGTTTCAGCAGCAGCTAACTTGGGGCCGCCTGGGTTTCTTAAGTTGAATCTGAATGTAAGTCAAAACTGGCGTCCAGATTCAACCGCGGTTGAAACTGATCAGTTTCAGCAGCGGCTGACGCCAGTTCCGACTTACATACAGATTCAACTTAAGAACAAACCTACAGTCCCTATCTTGTACGTAACCCGGGGACTGCTTGTACTAGCAAAATGATCAAAGAAATAAAAACCAAGAGTCAGGGTATGTCTGCACTAGAAACTCTGCAGCTGTGCTGCTGTAGTGCTGCGGAATAGGCATTTATTAAAGTAACAGAAGTGGTTCTTCCATTATTACAGTAAAGCCGCTTCTGGCAGTAACTAGATTGATGGAAGAATTCTTCCATTGATCTAGCAATGTCTACACAGGGGCTTAGGTTAGCTTAATTACATCATGCCAGACATGACATTTTTCATAGCCCTGAGTCATGTAGGTAAACTGATCTAACTTTGTAATGTGGACCAACCCTAAAAGAGACATAAATAAGGCACCAAAGAGTACTGGAAAGATTAAACTATGATCACATTTATAAGCAAAAAAAAAAAAGACAACCAATGATAGAAGCAAATCTAGATCTGCTAGGAGAGGAAAAGAAAATGGTAAAGAATAACACCACCAAACCAGAAAAAGTGACTGAGAAATATGAGCATCTTCCAGGGCTGGACATGATCTGAATTATTTTTGAAGGAAGTGACTAGAAAGGTAGAGGACTGATTTGGCAGACTTTTAAAAAATCTTTATTGGAAACACTCATGATTTGTAAATAAGCTAATTTAACACATATGTAAGAAAGCTAGGAGAGAGCAAATAAACCACACTCAAAACTCTGATCAACTACAGAGAAGATCCTGGAAATGCTAGTCAGAGACAGAATGTGGGAACACTTAAAATGCTATCAATTTATTAGCACATTTCATACTTTTATAATCTCTCACACAAAAGCATATAAAATCACATATATAGATTTATAGAAATATATATATACAGTATATATAGATATAGCATATATTTGTGTGTACTAAATATATATTTAAAGCTATAAAATTTCATTTAAAGAGATAATTGTCTAACTTGTTTAGATCTGAAACATTCCTGATATTATGATTTATATAAGCCAGTGTGGAATTTCCTGTAGACTACACAGTATTTTTTTAACTTTAAATATGATTATATCTATTATTCTTACTATCAATACTTTAATACACATTTTGTTGTGATTTCTTAAACAACACGGAGCCATTTTCTGCCCTCAGAAATCAGTAAACAGCTCCTATTGAAGCCAACAGCTTTGTAGAGTTTATGATGTAGCTACCAGCTAACACTGGAAATTACTTACAGACAAATGAACAAAACAGCTATCATATTGGCGTCTGCGATGTATGAAAAACAGAAAATTCTATTTGCCAAACGGAGAAGGATAAAACTGTCAGGGAAATAAATTACATCTTCACATCTTCAACTTAAGAAGAAGCTTTGAAAAAAGAGAAACCCAAAGAGAAGAAAGGAGCAGAGTCTCTTTCTAAATAGAACTCTCTTTCTTTTGGTTGGCCTAGAAAGAAGGAAATTTACAAAACAGGGACAGCACCACCAGAAAAAAAAATCTCTAAAACCAGAAAGGAGGAACAAAGTAAATTATGTGTGAGTAAAACAGAAGGTAAATGAGATAAAAAGGAGACTAGTAGACGTCTAAGGAGAGTAATGGAAATCAGAAGGGCAGATTAAAGCCAGTGAGAATATATCGCCTTGAGATGGCCCTACTTTGAAGCAAGAGAGTAGCAGCATTCTGTGACTTTCTGAAGGTTGAGGAAAACCAATTTTAGTTGGATCATAATAGAAGGAATTGTAATAATTGACATGGGAAACGCAAGGCATGAATAACAATCTTTAACAGAAACAACGTCAAAGTAAAGCCAGGTCAAATTTGGTAATGTCTAGTCAAGAATTATATGGTGATAGTGACGATACATAGCAGTCTATTCAAATAAATCCAGGGTACAGAAGACTTAAAGCTAAGGGATTTCTAATAGTTTCCCAAAAAAGAAGAGATCCCTCTTCTATTGCACTAAAAGGGATGGGCTGGGGTGACAGATTTTAAAATAAAGAAAACTCAATCGCTATCTGAATTTAGGGAAATAAGAATTTTATGACAGGTGGATGCCTAACATCATATCCATACAGATATGAGAAGAGTTTTGATACTTCAATGATAGAAAATTAAATAAACAGATACATCTACCTTCTGAGAAAATAAACTAAATATCAGCTGTAAAACCAAAACTTTTTATTCTGCTTATTGCTGACACTTACTATATTGGATGACTTTACTGCTCTCTAATCTAGGAGAGGACAATACAAAAAAGTGAAGCCAAGGGTATAGTCAAGCTTTGTTAAATTCACACTGGAAATTAATTTCTTACCTATATTTAGCCATACTCACAATAGAGTAACTGAATATATTTAAAATAGTATGATGGCTACAGAAAGTAATTTGCTAAAATGTATCATACAACAAGATGCTGGCAAATAAAAGTAATATTACACATCTCATTTATTTACTGCTCTACTGATTTTTTTTTCTTAAAAACGGATTTTTAATTTTTTCCCAAACTCTTATTTTATCCCTCTACCTTCAATTGTCTTACATTGCTAGAGGTCACACACAAATCTTTTTTCCCCAAGTGTGAGGTATGCTGAAAAAATACATATGCACAAGGAGCAGTAACACTGATATTGTACTTGCTTCAAATGCTCACTAACCAGTGCCTCAATTCTTAGCAGTTTTTGCGTCTCTCTCATTATCAAATAAACACTGTTGCCTGACATAGAACTGAGATAAATAACTAAATTGCAAGAGACAGGATAACTGAATTCCTAAAATATTCAGCTTTCTTTCTGATTATGACACTGAAGATAATTTTTTCCCCATATTTTTTAGTCATAAACATAATATATACCATTTGGGGAAAACTGAAAAATAGTCATATTAATTCTGCAAATCTGACTCCAAACACTCCAAGAGTTGTTTTTGTTTTAAAAAATTAATCCTTAAAGTCCATTGCTTTGGTTACTGTTATATAATAGGAATTTAAAGCTATAGTATTCTACCATTTAATGCTATACCTTATTTATATTAAACCTGAAAGAACAGTCTGGCCTGGAAACCTGTAAGTAATTTCTGTGTTGTCATGTGGGGCACACAGGCTCTCTCCTTGCATTAATAAGTGCCAAGAGAGCTGTGGAGACGGTGTTCTGGGCGCCTCTGCAGGAGACAGTGACTCAAGAATAAGGGCTCCAAAGGGATTTGTATAAGTCTCATTCAGCCAGCGGGATAGTAAGTATGACATCGAACCTTGAGTGCGGGAAGCATAAAATCCCAAAGAGTGAAAAATTGAAAAGCAACATTTTTATTCTCTTCAGGATTCCAAGACTTTGCCTTACATTAGGCACTTTAGCTGAGATACTGTCAAGATCCATTCTCCACTAAAATGCACCATTTGATTTGATTTTATTGTGAGTAAAGAGGCGACATTCTGCACAGTAGTACAGAAATAAAGCAAAATAAAACAATAAAGAGAATTAAATCAGGATAAACAAGACTAGTTACATTTGGACCTACATTTCATGCTTGATGTGACCACTACTGCTGACAAATAAATGACAGCATTACTTTTCTATGGCATAACAAACCATTAATACAAGTTAATCAGAATTTGCTTTTAATTTGAGCACTCTCTCCTTGCAAGGGTTGCATGTTAATTATTAATCTCACTTGTGTACATCACACAAAATGTCACTTTTTTCAGCATGAAATGCTGTTCTAAATACTAACAGATAAAACATTCAGTAGAAATAAGCATTAAACTTTTTAAAAATATGAGATATTTTTCCAGATTTCTTTTGTCCTTGGTATTAACAGAACAGTCAATGGTTTGCCACGGAGTACAGAATTCTAATTCTAAAAGCAACTCAATCTGGCATTTGATAACACTGAAATACTTTCTCCTGTTGCTTCACTCATATTAGACAACTAGCCAATTAGCCCATCATAAGACGGGATTTTCAGGTCTCCTCCACATCGGTCGTCTTCTCTCCTAAGCCTCCGGTCGGTCGGTCGGTCTCTCTCTCTCTCTCTCCCCCCCCTCCCTCCTCCTCCTCCTCCTGCCTCCCCCCCCCCTCAGCTCTCCACCGCCTCCTGCCTCTCTCTCTGTCTCTCTCTTTCTCTTCTCCTCCCCCTCCTGCCTCTCATTCGGGGGACTGCAGAGCCCAAATGACCTGTGCTGCATGAGGAGTGTGGAGTCCAAACGGTCGCTTGCGCCACTTGATACCACATGGCGGGCTGGCTGAGCAGCGCAGAAGTCAGTAGAGCGCCACGGTGGAAAGCGAATGAGGGCGGGGCGGTGACATTCACGGCCAGGGGGCAGGGCCTGGAGCTGCTGTCACGCCGCACATCACCCCCCCGCCCCACACCCCTTCGCCTCCCGCCGTGGCGCTCGGCTGACTTCTGCACCGCTCAGCCAGGCTGCCGCGGGGGAGCAAGCGGCGCAAGCGGCCGTTTGGGCCCCGCACTCCCCATGCAGCATGGGCCGCCCAGAGGGAACAGTCAGCATTTCAGAGTTACAGACTCTCAGACATTGGGCTACTATATATATGATTCCTTCATTATCTTTTTCTTCACATCTGATGTTTAATGTATGTACTTTAACAAACCATCTGCCTCCATGAATACATTCACAGAGACACCCACTTAGCTCTTTACCTTAAAAAGTGACAAACAGTGGAATAGCAGTGGAATTCAGTTGATTCCAGAATGTGTTGATGTTGGTAGGGCTGAATGCCTAACCCCTGGCCAGATGGCACAAACTCCTATAAGCAGGAATCCTTCTTTTGAGGGGTTTCCCTTCAAAATGCTGAGAAAGGGACTGTTAGCTATAAGGGCAAGCCAAGGGTAAAAATGAAGCCAAGCTGGTGGGTCCCTTCACTGACCATTTCCTCACATATGGATTGGGTAGGAAGTTATGCCTAAAATTTCATAATGTACTAACCAGCTACTGACCCTGTGTACCAGTGCCTCTCAATAACTCTTTAAAAACATGCACTCAGAAAAAGTGATTCTGAGATTTAGCTATAAACTAGTGTGGCAGGATTTTATGGTTCCTGACAATTTCCACACTTTTAAGTTGAAGTATAAATATACTATTCTAGAGTTGGACAAAAACAGGTATATGAATTAATTAAAAAAATCAAATCTAAAAGTTGTTCTCCGCTTTGCAACATTCAAAATGCATCAATTTTCCATTCTTTAGTGATAAGCCTTTAAAGCCAAATATCAAAATGTTATTGAAATGTTCATAGCACCCATTTAGGAGAGGGGAAGGCTAACAAAGGCCAACTTGACATATTATTTGAAGACTTGGCTGGCTGTTCATAAAAAATAACAGTGCCATTTTACAGTTGTATTCAAAAATAACTAAGCAACAGATAGCTTTTTCAATAAAGCTGCATACAGTCCTAGCTGAGTAACCATAGTAACTAAATATTTCAGTGTAAGATTCTAAAATGCACAGATAACAATTTGAATAACAATGTCATCAGTTAAGCTTATTATCCTTTTGCCAAAGAAAACTGTCAAAACAAAAAAGCTAGTTAAAATTTACTTTAAAAAGAATCTATAACAGTTATTTGACATGGTCTTAAGTTTACTAATAGTTTTGAAAAATGGGACAACATGGGCATGATTACTTAAAATAGTATCTGCATAGTCAACAAGTAAGGGTTCCTGCTACAAATTTAAAGCATTGTCACTCTTTTTGCCCTCGAAAATGTGTCACCATTGATGAAGTGACATATGAACAAACAGCATTTTTGTGTATTTTAAGAAATGAATGACTATAGGTGCAGTAACAGTAACCAAATTAAAAAAAAACACAACAACTCAATTGACATACTAGAAGCCTAAAGAATGTTAAGTATATAAACAAAATATAGTACTTGACTAATACAACAGTGAAGGTAACTGCAAAACACATTATTGATCCCTTGTGCATGATTGATATTTGGTGGGTTACTTAAGCACGTACTTGGAGGTTAAGCAAAAGTAGCAGCAAGGAGAAAAAACACTGATTCTTACTTATGAGAAGCATGTGTGAAATGCAAACCTACTCTTTTTGATTGGCCAAATATGAACAGTTAGAAAGTTAAAACATGATATAAACAAACAGAACCAACTGATGAAAACAAACCATTCCCATTTTTTATTTCTCCACTGCTTAATCCTAAACCAGTTATTTAGATCTTACTTTAGAGGAGGAGGAGAAAGGTAAACAGGACTAAAAGTGTGTACACACATGCATGCAGAACATATTCTCTTGCTAGTCTGCTGAAGAGATACATTATGGGCTGATGTACAAAAACCTAATACTCATACCTTTGCATAAACAGTAGTTTTGATAAACCACTGTTTAAGGTACTTCTGTTCCACTTTTGCTCCTGAACGCCATGAACAGCCATTTTTATCCACCTGTTCATTTGCTAGAACAGTCTGATCCACTGGGTCCCAATTAACCATGGCCTAAAAATGTTCCAGGAAACAAAACACTAGTTTCAGCGTGAGTAGATCTAACTTTTCAGAAATTGACAGCACTCAGTATAAAAACAGTTTCCAAGGCTCCCATGATCTCTGCATAAAAATGTCCATTAACGTAATCTCCATGAATTGAGATGCGACTTAGGATCTGTTGACTGCTGTGCTCTTCAGAGCTCAAAGGCCAACAATGAAGCCTACTACGTTTCTACAGAGTCAAAACATGAATGTTTGAATGGATTGTACTAGAAGGGGGTATACTGACTCAAGGACATTTGTTATCTACAGTAATGAAGTAAAAACACAACTGAATGTCATTCTAATTGACTTTACAGAGCAAAAATTGTCTAATGTTAAATAGGTTGGTACGGATCAAAAATCTTTGGGGGCAAGAATGGGGAAAATTTATAACTAAGGTGCTCTAAACCGAGACGATGTACAGTCACTTATTAAAATGTTCAAGTAGGAATACTGGTCAGCTGTAAATATAAGTATGTTAAACAGAGTTAATAGTTCTTGCAGTGAATTTGACTATTCAACGTACATTATTTTAGTATCACTCTCTCCTACTTATAGCTATCTAAGTAACCTAGAAAGAACAAAATAGTGCAGTGGAGAAAAGATCTGTGTTCAAGTCCAGGCCTAAGCACATGTACGCAATTTGTGTTTTGTGATACTTCGGCCTAAATCCCAAATGCTGCATGTTACAAACAGCAGAAATGGACATGCATAAATTTTGAAAGATTGGAACCTCTAGCTGACCATTTATGAGAGACTGAAGAACTCTCATGGCATGGTAAATGAAAGAGATATGCTAACAGGTGTATATTTTAAAAAAACATGAATGGAAATTTAAATATCAAGAAAAGAATAAAACCGATTTCAAAAATGAATCCATGATATGAAGCATTATTTAGTAATGTCATCTGTGCTATTCACACTCAAACTGAAAAAATGCTCTGCTCCACAATGTTTTACACATTAACATACAATTTAAAATAAATTAAATATACATACGATGTAGGGGGAAGACAGAAAATCCTTATTTAAATTCTGAGATTTTGATTCTCATGTTACTACATTTTGCATATTTATCAGCATTCTTCTTTCAAAATATTCTAATTTTCAATTTTTTTTTCCCTTCTTTAAGCACATTGCCTGTTCTTGGAAAGAAGCAAAAGTCTCTTTACAAATTGTATGAAGGAAAATACTGTAGATGGTAGCTGATTCATTCCCTTCCTCTTAGGAATACTATTGTTATTAACTAACTTTTTATGCATCATCTGATTGCCTGCATTGACTTGTACAGTATAAATTATGATATAATGAAGTAAAGATAGATATTTTGATGAAAAATTTAAATTCCTATCTTCAAACCAGTCTCATACAAATACAAGTATTTCATGGGAATTCATGCTTAATGTGATTTAGCTACTTTTTATCTCCTTCCTACTAATAATGTCAAACTTTTTAAATTAAAAAGATATTAATAGTATAGCATGAGTTTATTACAATCCATTGTCAAAGCCAATCAAAATACAGTTCTTCAATAATGGTGTGGCATATTGTAAAAGTGGCTCTAAAATGGCAACCATTTTATTAAAATAAAACTCCATAACAGAATAATTAGGCCACTGCAAAGTTAAAATAAAACACTGATTAATATTAAATGGACAATATTAAAAAATAACAAAACGCTAAAAAGCCAAAATGAAGCAGTATCATGAGCTAGTTTTCTTTTGTTAAATAACAACAACACATGTAAGTCAGTACAGGCAGTCCCCGAGTTACGCGGATCCGACTTACGAACGGGGCCCTTCCTCTCCCTGGTCTCCAGCAGACCAGGGAGAGGAAGCAAAGCGGCGGAACAGGCGGGCAGCGGACAGGGCTGTCCGCTGCCCACGTGCTCCGCGGCTTGGCTCTGCTTTGCCCCCCGTCTCCCTGGTCTGCAGACCAGGGGGACGGGGGGGGGGGGGGGGGGGCGGGGCAAAGCAGAGCCAAGCCGCGGAGCACGCGGCCAGCTGACAGCCCAGATGCGTCTGGGCTGTCAGCTGACCGCTCGCTCCGCGGCTTGGCTCTGCTTCCCCCCCCCCCGTCTCCCTGGTCTGCAGACCAGGGAGACGGGGGGGAGGAGGGGGGCAAAGCACAGCCAAGCCGCGGAGCACATGGGCAGCGGACAGCCCTGTCCACTGCCCGCCTGTTCCGCCGCTTTGCTTCCTCTCCCTGGTCTGCTGGAGACCAGGGAGAGGAAGGGCCCCGTTCGTAACTGCGGATCCGACATAAGTCGGATCCGCGTAACTCGGGGACTGCCTGTACTGACTTACATGTGTTGTTGTTATTTAACAAAAGAAAACTACCTCATGATACTGCTTCTGGGCTGTCAGCTGACCTGTACTGTACTCGGGGACTGCCTGTACCCTGTACTCGGGGACTGCCTGTACTGACTTACATGTGTTGTTGCTATTTAACAAAAGAAAACTAGCTCATGATACTGCGTCTGGGCTGTCCGCTGCCCGCGTGTTCCGCCGCTTTGCTCCCCGTCCCCCTGGTCTGCAGACCAGGGGGACGGGGAGCAAAGCAGAGCAAAGCCACGGAGCCGGAGGGCAGCAGGACAGCCACGGCACGTCTGGGCGGTCCCGCTGCCCCCGTGCTCCGCGGCTTTGCTCCAGACACCTGTGGTACAGCAGCTGGGGCGCTGCCAGTTGGTCCCGTAGCGCCGGTCTGGGCGCTACTGGACCAACCGGGCAGCACCCCAGATGCTCTGCCCCAGGTGTCCTGATTCAGCCACTGCTGGTCAGTTTCAGCAGCGGCTGAATCAGGACTCCTGAGGCAGAGCAGCTTGGGTGCTGCTGGGTTGGTCCAGTAGCGCCGAGGAGCGGCGGCGCTACTGGACCAACCCAGCAGCACCCCAGCTGCTCTGCCCCAGGCGTCCCCAAGTCAGCCGCTGCTGAAACTGACCAGTGGCTGACTACAGGAAGCCTCTGCCCCGGGCTTCCTGGAATCAGCCGCTGATCAGTTTCAGCAGCGGCTGAATCTGGACGCCAGTTCCGACTTACATACAGATTCAACTTAAGAACAAACCTACAGTCCCTATCTTGTACGTAACCCGGGGACTGCCTGTAATTGAAAGTCATAGGGATTTTTAAAGCGGTGTTTTGTCCCTTCTATCTCACTATTGCATCCTCTCCATTAGTGTTCAGAACTCATGCAGTCTCTCACTAGAGAAGAGACAGGATTTTGTTGTGATGAATATAAACTCGGTTTTTTATTGAGGGTGAAAGACAGAGACAGATTCTGTTGATTTTCACTGACTCCAGCTCTAAGACTAATTAGGTTGGACATTAGGAAAAACTTCCTAACTGTCAGGATGGTTAAGCATTGGAATAAATTGCCTAGGAAAGTTGTAGAATTCCCATCATTAGAGATACTTAAGAACAGATTAGACAAAAATCTATCAGGGATGATTTAGATGGTGGTTGGTCCTACCGTGAAGGTAGGGGACTGGACTTAATGAACTCTTGAGATTCCTCCCAGTTCTAGTATTCTATGATTCTAATGTATAAACTAATAATTCCTGGACTGGCATTCACAATAATGGAATGGAGCTTTACATCCATATTCACTCAAAAGTACCTTTTAATAGCCTTAGCAAAGCCACAGTCAGTCTTCTAGTACTCCATTTATAACAACAATAAACGATACTACTGGCTGTTTAGAAATACTGTTTTAGATAATATCTCAAGTGTGCTGGAAGCAGAGATGAAGATCCGCATTAACTGGTCTCAGCACAGACTGAAGAGTCTTATTGATGATGAGGTCAATCCCAATTCCATTTAAATTAATGGCAAATCTTCCATTGACTTTGCTAGGAGGAGGAGAACACCATAAGCAAGCAGGAGTTGTTCTATGACATCAAGAGCCATAAAATAAACAAACAAATTTGATCTACATCATTCATTTGGCATACTAATATTGCATACTAATAGGGACAGCGTAAACCATTTGATAATACAGATCATTCATTTGCCCTGCCATTATGCCTAGCAATGCATAATGTTACCCATTAACATTTCATTTTCTTTTACAGCGATATACAAAAACACACAGTAATGCAGATATCTGTTCTGTTAATGAACATGAACTGAAGAGCCTGAAAAAATATCTATAGTATGAGAGAGTCAAGACATTAAGTTTAAGGTACATGTATAATTTTATAGGTCAAAGTTTGCACTTACCTCCTTTTGATAGGCTAACCCAGCTTCAAATAACTTAATAAAGAGGTGCTGTGTCCATTTATAGTACTCTGGCAAACAAGTGGTTATTTCCTGTAAAAAGATGGGGAAAACATTCTATTATCTTCCTGTTACATCATAAATCAAGTGATTTACTTAGTAGACCTTATAAATATTTGCAGCCTGTAGATTAGCCATATAAATAATTGCAACCTGCAGAGAAAATACATACTGTATTAATTACATTAATTTAGAAAATGTGCACCAGGACTGAAAATGTACATATGCAAAATGAAAGAAATCATGGTTTGTGGGGGAATGTCCCTCAGTACCTTCAAGTAACAGCCAACCCATGGAGCTGCAATACTTCTATAATGCTTCTTTCCAGCCCCCTGGAGGAGATAGGACGGGAGAGATTACACGGTGGAGCTGGTTGATTTTTCTGAAGTTGGCAGCAGGAGGGGATAAACTGGTTTCATAAAGACAAAGAACAAGCCAACCCCTCTAGTGAGGTGTGATCAACAGATGGGCAACCACCCATCACATGGCCATCCTTTGGCAACAAAAGGGGAGCAGGAACAGATCAACTGGCATTTTAGCAAACAACATGGAACCTCTTTCACCACAAGACTCCATAACTCTATCCTCACAAGGAGAAGGAAGTCCATCTAGACATAACCCTCAGGACAATCCATTTCATAAGGTAAATGAACCATAAAAGTGAGGAGCAAAAACACCTCAGCTTATCACTTTCTCTTTCTCCTATGAAAACATGGGAAACCAGCCCACTGACTTTGGTGTAATTCCTGTTCTGAGAATTTGGTCAGCAATGGTGCTGACAACTTGTGGTAAGGATTTTACCCTGAACCCAGTCTTAACTTTGTTAAGTTTTAGCTACAAGAAAACATTTTATATTTATTTCTCTTGTAATCATTTCTGTCTTTAATACATTATCCTTTCACTCACTTAAAATCTCTCTCTAGAGTTAAATAAGCTTGTCATAAATCTAAACTAATCCATTGTTTTGGTTAAACTGAACTGTTTGGTAAATCCAATTAGAGTAGTAAACTACTGTATAATGACCTCCTGCAGCAGCAACTGACATATAATATCTAAGCTGTCCAGGCAAGAGCTGGACAGTGGAAAAAAATGGTTATTCCTCTTCTTGTAACTGTTGTTCATGTCCATTCTAATCAGGTATGTGCATGTGCACAGGCACAGCAGCCAGAAGATTTTTCCCTTAGCAGAATCGGTCAGACATTTCTAGGAGATGTGTGTACCAGTGTTCGTGAGGCCAGGCTGGAGCTATCAATACCTCAGAGGCTTCTTCCCTATGGATCTTGAGGAATACCCTGTGAATGAAAGGAAATGTATATAGGAGATGGCCTCCCCACAGGAAGATGAATGTGTCCATGCTGCTGTCCGCTCTGAGACTCAGGAAGGAGGAAAACTGCTAGCAATTCCTGTTGTGCTGCATGGTGAACAGGTCTATATGGGGAAAGCTCTACCACTGGAAGACTGAGTTTGCAACATATGGGCATAGGCACAACTTGTGGCTTTGGAAGGACCTGCTGAGATGGTTCACCAACTTGTTCTGTATTCCAGGGAGGTATGATGTTTGCAGGTGTATTTAATGCTCCCCACAAAAGGCACACAGCTGACACAGGGGAGAGTAATATGCTTGTTCTTCCTGTTTGTTGATATAAAACATTGCTATGTCATAACCAGGGCTCGACAAATAATGTAATCTACTCGCCTATGGCGAGTAGATTACAACCCGGAAGAGCCGGCACAGAGCGATCTGAGTATGCGTAAAATGGCACAAAACCACGCGGCTGGCAAGCGGAGCTCACCGCCGCTTAGCGAGCCCTGGTCATAACTGATGTGCGTCTCCCTGCCAAGTGGGCTTGGAAAGCATGGCATGCTAGGCAGACTTCTCTCAGCTCTCTGACATTGATGTGGAGAGTGTATTCCATCTGAGATCAGAGGACTTATGTTCTGAGGTCTCCCAGAGGTCCCTCCATCCCAAGGCTGACTGTCACTAGCAAGAGGGATGACTGAGGGCTGGAGTATGGGTCCAAGCCACCAAAGGAAGAAATCAAAGACTGAGTGAGGCAGAGTCACAGCCTTGTTTAAATTGTCCTGACCTGGCCGGTACGCTGAGGCTAGCCAGGACTGTAACAGCCACAGTCTAAGCCTGATATGTTGCACCACAAAGATACAAGCTGCTATGTGTCACAGGAGTTTAAAGCAGTTCCTTGCTGGGTGGCTGGGAACTGCCTGAGACTTCAAATGATACCATCCAGGACCCAGAACCTCACTTCCAGAAGGTATACTCTGGCATAGGTCGAGTCCACTAACATCCCTATAAATTCTGTCTTCTAAACTAGGGCAATGTAGATTTCCCCACATTCAGGAGAAGGCCTAGTTTGTCGAACATTGTTCTTATGAAGTCGACCTATACCTCCATTTAAGCCATGAAGTAGTCCTTTATCAGCCAGTCCTCCTGCTGCCTGCATAGAAACATGGCCACGACTCCCATGCTCTTGGAAAATACTTGAGGTGCCACTGACAAGGCAAACAGAACTGTGAATTGGTAGGGGCTGTCGCTGACCACAAACCTGAGGTCCCTTCTGTGTGATGGTGTGATTGCTATATGGAAGTATGCATACTTCTAGTTGAGGGTGGCATACCAGTCCTCTTGATCCAGGGAAGAAATGATGGCCAAAGAGACCATGTGGAACTTGAGTTTCTTCATGAAACTTTTGAGCTCTCACAGGTCCAGGATGGGCCTGAGCCCACCTCTGGCTTTCTGCATTAGGAAATACCTGGGATAGAAGCCACAGACCTTCAGCTCCTGAGGAATCTTTACCACTGCTTCTAGCAATAGAAACAAGTACACCTCCTCTCAGGAGTTGCTTGCAAGAAGGTCCCTGAAGAGGGACAAAGAAAGGGAGTGGAAGGGCAGGAGGGCTGAGAATTTGAGTGAGTATCCCTTTCTGCTGTGCAAAGTACCCATCGGTTTAATGTGATACAGGTCCATGCAGGGCAGAAAGGGGTTCAGACAAGAAAGTAGGGTGAGTTTGATCCAATCCATGCGCAGGTTAGAAACATGAAGCATAAACCCATTTATATATCTAGATGTGCTAGTGAAGCCCATTAACAGTACTCAAGGATCTTAATGGTCTGAAAGTCATGACAATGATCTGTGAATAGTCATCTTATTTTTCCTGTAAGTCTGGACTATGATTGTCCTACCAAGACATGTGGCCAGGTCACCTGATACTGGAACCCATTTTGGATGCTGTACTTTTCCATAGAGGTA
Source organism: Pelodiscus sinensis (assembly GCF_052426305.1). Classification (NCBI taxonomy): domain Eukaryota; kingdom Metazoa; phylum Chordata; order Testudines; family Trionychidae; genus Pelodiscus; species Pelodiscus sinensis. Next base: position 181,103,039 of record NC_143053.1, on the reverse strand, counting down.
TGAAAGAGTTGAAGCTGAACAAAGCTGGGGGAGTTGGCAGTTGCAAGACACCAGGTGACCCTACTTATCACCTGCTGGAAACATCTAAGACTGAACAGGAGAAGGATTGGGCTCAAACTAGGAGGCTGCCCAGTTTGTCAGAAAGATGATTAAAACTACTGTTAGGGTAAGAAATTGCATGTAACAAGTTTTAGAGTATTAAGTTTAGCTGTTATGTTCTGTTGTATTTTGTTTAGTAACTTACTTTGATCTGTCTGTCACCACTTGCAACCACTTAAATCCTACTTTTTATACATAGAAAAAAATCACCTCAAAAAAGATATTTTGGCCTTGGAAAGGGTTCAGAAAAGGGAAACTAAAATGATTAGGGATTTGGAACGGGTCCCATATGAGGAGAGGTTAAAGCGACTGGGACTTTTCAGTTTAGAAAAGAGGAGACTGAGGGGGGATATGATAGAGGTCTATAAAATCATGAGTGGTGTGGAGAGGGCTGATAAAGAAAAGTTATTTATTAGTTCCCATAATAGAAGAACTAGAGGACACCAAATGAAATTAATGGGTAGCAGGTTTAAAACTAATAAAAGAAAGTTCTTCACACAGCGTGTAGTCAACCTGTGGAACTCCTTGCCAGAGGAGGCTGTGAAGGCTAGGACTATAATAGAGTTTAAAGAGAAGCTGGATAAATTCATGGAGGTTAGGTCCATAAAAGGCTATTAGCCAGGGGATAAAATGGTGTCCTTGGCCTCTGTTTGTCAGAGGCTGGAGAGGGATGGCAGGAGACAAATCGCTTGATCATTGTCTTCGGTCCACCCTCTCTGGGGCACCTGGTGCTGGCCACTGTCGGTAGACAGGATACTGGGCTAGATGGACCTTTGGTCTGACCGAGTACGGCCGTTCTTATGTTCACTTTGGTTTATCATTAAACACAGCATAAATTGCTGTTACCCAGGGGAAACAACAGCTGTGAATATCACTTCTTCATTGATAAATGGGGAGAACAACTTATGAGCTTGCTCTGTATAAAACTTTTAAGAAAAGTAAGATGGGTTTATCTGTGTTTCTAGTCCCATTGGGGCTGAGCACCTGGGTGCTGTGTCAAGTTCCTGTGACTGAGCTTTCTTGTGCAATAGATCCACTGTCCGGTTGCTTTTAGATTCAGTCATGTGCTTGCTTAAGGAATATAAATACATTTCTACTACTTTTCCTTCTGTTAGCTTTACAAACACAGCACAATAGAAGTGTGAGCTGGATTCTATCTAAGGCCCTATCATGGTCACTAAATCAGAAAGACCATAACTTATCAGATTCCAACATTAGCCATTAGAAAAAACAGTAAAAACTTTACACTTGTAAACTGAGCAAATGTGATCTAGAATCTTCAAAAAATGTCAACAAGCATAGACCACATAATGCCTTTATCTCCGTTAGTTGTGACATGATGCGTATAACATCACCTGACATTCAAAGGCCTTTGAAATAACCTCTGCATAATAATTTCATTCATTTTCTACAATTTCAATATTACAGTTTTGACTTGCAGCTATGAACAGTTAATACATTTTGTGCAAATATGTCTCAGAACTGAAAATAAGGCTTTAAAGACCAAAGAGAGAAATTTAATGGTAAATTTTCAGCACGTGTGAAGATTTAGCAATTCATTAACTTCATACTCTGTGCTGAAAACGGACCACTTCATTAAAAGACTGACTCCTGTCTTAGACAATACAGCATCTATTTGGTACTGTTTGCATGAAATTCAATTAATTTAGCCTGGTTCTCCACTCTGTGATGCCAATTTTATACTAGCATAGTACCAGTAAAGCCAATGTAGTTATGTCAGTGTAAATACCAGTAATATAAAAGAGTAGAGAATCAGTCTCAATTGAACTTTTTTCTTTGATACATCAGGATATCATAGTAGCCTCACACTATAAACCAAATGAAATAATGTATCAAAAAAGGTTGAGATAAAAGTAATGAAACAGAAGCTTGTCTCTGATCCTGATGGGCAGATTATCATTTGAAACTACAGGAGACGACATTCTCAATTTAAAATGGTAGTTAGGACACTTAGAACGACACAATAAAAATCTCAACTGTGCAGCCAGAATCTCATTTGTATTCTCTCCTGTAGGTGGTGACCTGACTTGCCATTCATGAGATGAAATAGAATAAATCACTAAAAGTGATTTGCTCTCAAATCACCAAACAGCAAAGAGGTTAGTCAAATTCATAATTTATTTAACATTATAACCTCAAAGGACTGAAGATTCATGTCACGAATAAAAAAGATAGAGCAACATCATTGCAAGTCAAGCATAAAGAGACTTTCTAAACAATGAACAAGGTCTGAGATCAAGAAACTGTGTTGCTGCTGATGACAAGCCAACAACCACCCCCAAAGACAATGTGAAAAAACGATCCCTCTACCTTTAGTTTAGCACATTAAGACTTATAGAAAAAAATTAAAGTTGCATATTTCCCAACTACAAAACTCTAAAAGTTATCTTTGGTAATGTCCTTTTGTTAGCTTGCTAACATTTTTAATTAAAGACAGGTGTGTGTTAAAGGTTTTATGTGTGCTGCCTCAAATGACCCCCAACATAGATTTGAAGGTCTTCAGCCTTTCAGATACAAACTAACAAGAAAGCATTCATGAAATGTGTCTGCAAAACTACAAGATGGGATTCTTCCTGCAGTCAATCAAATTTAGCTCCTTTCCTTGTGAGCACAATCCTCTAGTATATAATAACTACTAGGGATGTCAATGTGTAGACAACTACATGATTGACTGATAAATCTGGGTTTATTGGTTAATCCTGACAACTACATTCATTCGCTCCCCCCAAGCCTCTGTCCACGGGGAGCTCAGACCACCCCCATAGGTAGGGACTGCTGCTGCAGAAGCAGCAACATGGGGCGGCAAGTGAGAGTTGCTCCGTGCGGGAAGCTGGTTTTTAAATCATCTCCCTTTGTGGACCAGCTCCCACCTGCCACCCCATGCTGCTGCATCTGGTATAAAGGGAGTAGCCTGGGATGGCACGGGGCTCCCCAGAAGTGCTGCTGGGAGTGCACTGGCTGCCGGCCCCACCCCAAGGATTATCGAATAGTCATGTATCTGCTAAATTCTGATGCAGTTACACAACTATTCAATTACACACTAACATCCCTAATAAATACATACACAAACACCCGTTTGGGCATGGTGTAGAGAAAAATATTCTGTAACACAAAGCAGTTCAGGTGAATGTGTTTTCACCTGTTAGAATATTTGCATTTTTCCTATTAAAATAAAATAAATACATGTTAAAATCCTCCATATTTACAAAAATGAATTATTCTTTTCATTTGGTCATTGCAAGTATTCCTCAGTCTCTGTGACACATTTAGAGACAAAATGCCACCAGGCTGTTTGATGAAATTTTTTTTAAGGGAAGTGATCCTCCCTGTTCTTTCTCCCTCAGTTTGTTCACTGGCTAAGCACAAATATATGTTACTTTCACTAAAAAGTATCATCGTTTATAGCTAACGTTGCTGTACTCTCTCAGGAATGACACAATGCTACAAAGGCCTGGTCTACATTAGGGAGTTATTTCAAAATAACCCCCTTATTTTGAAATAATAAGTGGTGTCCACTATATCAAGCCCGTTACTTGGAAAAAAACAGGCTGTACTCCTGCTTTCTGTACTCCTGCTTTCCTCAGGGAATAATGCTGATTTCAAAATAGTCATTTTGAAATAATGTCAGTGTGGATGCTGCAGAGACTCTTTAACACCAGATTACAGAGACACACTTCAGAACTTTCATTCATGCTTAAATTTGACACTTTATAAATGGGCCTTAACAAAGATGCTAATTACCTTACACATAATAAAGACAGCTTCCCTACTTATCACCCCCTGATTAGCCAATTCATTGACTTATAAACAGCTATTCCCTCCCCCCCTTCTGTTCTAAATCTGATTTGTCAGTTTAATAATGTGTTCACTTTTTTCCTTGTATTCCTTTGGTATATATGGTCATGCCAATTCTCATTCAGAATATGATCTGAGGAAGTGGGTCTGGCCCATGAAAGCTATCACCTATTAAACCATCTTGTTAGTCTTTAAAGTGCTACATAGTTTTTCCTTTTGTTTTAGCAAGAGCAGACTAACACGGCTACCTCTCTACTACTTCCCACAGTAATTTGAAGTATTTATTCCCCAGTATTTTTTCTGGGACTCTGTGTTGAGGTAGTATATCCACAATAACAGAGCCTGCTTTGGACTAATTTTGAGGCTTCCCCAAAGTGGGGACACACTATCTTGATTTTGTTATTTTGGAAGTTATTATTTTGAAACAATTTCCTAGTGTAGACATGACCAAACATATCACTCTCTTAACACTGTCTGATATGGAAGGATAGTAATAGATATGTAGCCGAGTTAGTCTGTCTAGCTGAAACAAAAAACAGGACTATATAGCACTTTAAAGACTAACATGATGGTTTATTAGGTGATAATTAGGTTTATTTCGTGATGGCCCACGAAAGCTCATCACCTAATAAACCACCTTGTTAGTCTTTAAAGTGCTACATAGTCCTGTTTTTTGATATTGAAGGAAATTTCTTATCCAGAAATTTCCTCTCTTACGCCATTTATGCCCAATATTTTATCCCACCCAGAGAGGATTATGCTGGAAGAGTTAGTATTATCAGTTAATTGGCACCTTATCACTATTGTCTGAAGTTTAGTTAAAGGTTCTGTTGCAAAGAAATTCTCAATTTAAGTGAACAAACAGCTTTGCTAGTTTCTAATTGATTGGAATGCTGCTCTGGCTCCTGCATCGGCTAGGGTTTCTGAGAGGAGTCTTAGGGTTTGTCTACACCAGGCATGTCAAACTCAAAGTCTACTGAGGGCCACACTAATGAAAATTGATAGCTTTCAGGGCCACCAATGTACTTATCTATCGGAAAGTCGTAATTATTTATTATTATAGATTATGTTTTAGGTATATTGTATAATATTTTTTCAGGTCTTGTTTGCATATAATACAATAATTTGATGGGTAAAATTGTTATTTGCTCATATATAATAATTTTTAAATATAAATTTAAGGTACTTTATATATTTTTATACAACACATAACTTGTTTTGTTGAAATAAAACCAAGTATAGACCAAAACAAAAAGGGAGAGACTCATATTTCAGAATAATTGCTTCAGCCTGGCAAACAATAGCCTTGAATTTTCTTTAAAGAAACACAGTGTAAACCAGGTACATGCGGATTCTTTTTTTGCCCTGGAATTTAAATATGACATCTGTGTTGGCTGCCTTATTCTGCATCCATCCTCCCCTGCCCCGCCAAGTGTCTATTTGTCCCCAGAAGGATTACCAAAATGAATCAAGTGGCTTGCAAAGCTGGCTTTTATGCTATCCTTAGGATTTCTTAAACTTTGCACTTTCAAAGATACATGTAATATTCTTACACAGAAAATCCATGCAAGACTAACAAGTTAATTGCACTTTGGCTGCCTGATGTACAAGTGCATATTTATTAGCAATATTGGTATGCCCTGGTTTCCCTTGACTGGCTGGTATTTCTTAGATATAAAACTGGATAATGTTCTTTTCCTTTTTTATCTTTAAAGCAGATGTTATTTGAGCCAAATGGGTATCTTTCAGAAAGTGGAAACCCATCCCAAGACTTAACTTAACCCTAAGTTAAGTCTATAGAGCAGAAAATAAAATAAGGATAGGTAAAAATGTAAGATAGATATCAGGTGTGCAAAGTGAGAATTGATGAGCAAACTGCCAAAACATGACAAAAAATTGATAAAAGGAATCTTTTTTTTACTCAATTCATCTGTGGAACTCACTGCCATTAAATAGCAGGGAGGTCAAAAGTTTGTAAGATTTTTAAAAAGATGAAGGCTTATTGATAATGAAAACATCTAAAATACCATAGGTATGATAAAAAAACAAATTAAAACCCACTCATGTTTCAGGTCATAAGCCAGCCACAAGCTGATGGGAGTGAAGAAGAAACATTCTCTGGCTGGGGATAAATGTCCACTGTAGTTTCTTGTGGATATGTGCGAGAACACTCACACCCCATCCTATGACACATCTTGTCTTGGCCACTTTTGTAGCTACAATGCTGGACTACAATAGAGGGTCCCATTGGCTGATTTGGCAATACCTACATTCCAAGGAAATTGGACAACAAATATTAACACAGTACAGTTAGGTACTTAAAACTCAGGATATATGAAAATTAAACTGGGAACCACAAATCATCCCCTTGTGTGTGTGTGTATGTATTACAGTACTCTTGATTCGATTCCATTCCATTCAGTGGAAAAAACTGTATCGTATTATTTGAGAAACAGTATGACACACCATTCAATTAACACTGAATTGTATGCTTATACAAGGGGAAGAGCTAAAGGTCTGTGGTCCAATACCTCCACCTTTCCCCAGAGCCAGGCACTCCCAGCCTCACTCCTAACCTAACACCTTCCCCCTCCCCCAGAGCCAGGCATCCCTAACCTAACGCTTTCCCCCTCCCCCAGAGCACTACCAGCCCTCCCAAACGAATTGCCTGGGTCCCGGAGCCACCGTCGCTGCCACACACTTCTTCCTCAGGAGCTGGGGCAGCGTGAGTACAGCGGCCAACTGCGAGCAGGCGCTTGATGCCTGTGCAGAGTAGCCCGGCCAGCCGTGAGCAGTCCCTGGAGCGCAGAGCGGCCCAGTCAGCCGTGAGCATGTGCTGGGCACCGTGCACACAGTGGCCCGGCCAGCCATGAGCAGTTGCTGTGGCACTGTGCACAGAGCGGCTGGCCAGTTTTGATCTGCACTCGGCCACATGCTCCAAGCGGCCAGTGGGTTGCACTTTATTCTTTTATAAAACATAGTGGTGGGCTGCAAAAAACTTTGATTGGGCCACATGCGGCCCTCCAGACACCTGTTTGACATGCCTGGTCTATACAGGACTAAAAGACCTATGGTGTCGCCACAGCTGGCCCGGATCAGATGACTCAGGCTGGTAGAGCTCAAGATTGTTGTGTAGATGTTCAAACTTGGGCTGGAGCCCAAGCTCAGGGATCCTTCAAGGATGCAAGTATCAGAGGGGTAGCCGTGTTAGTCTGAATATGCAAAAGCGGCAAGGAGTCCTGTGGCACCTTCTAGACTAACCGAAGTGTTGGAGCTTATGCTTTCGGTTAGTCTATAAGGTGCCACAGGACTCTTCGCCGCTTTTTCAAGGGTGCAGGATCCCAGAGCTTTGGCTCCATCCCAAGTCCAAACATTTACACTAAGAGCATCTATGCCTGTCATGGGACTTTCATCCTTATGCAGATATACTCTCAAAGTCCAGTTCAGGTCAAAATTCTGGCCTGTTTCCAGGTACCACGGGAAGAATAGGAAATCCATATTTAAGGTTGTTGCTTATGGAGAGGTCTGAAGAATTCCAATGCAAGATATCAGTTTGTCCTTATGAATTGGTTTCAAATACCTTGTTTTATAATGTAATCATCTGTCATACATATTCCATTTTCTAGTACTGAACCATGAACTTAACCAGTCTGCATTTAAAAAAGGGAGAATATTTTTGAAGTTTACCTTTAAGCTATTTCCACGGGTATTTTTTAATATCAGCAATACATGCAGCTTAAGAGCAAGAGAGAACTGTTCCTGCTGTGACCCAGCTAGCTTTAGTGAATAATACATAACTAGACTAGAGGGAACCCATTTCTTAATTTATTAGTAATCACTCTTTTCTAGCACATCCAAGTATCAAGGCAGTCACACTGTACTTGAATTTCTTCTTATTAAGAGGAAACAAACAATCTGGACACATTTCTCCAAAACATTAAAAAAATTAAACAGTGTTGAATAAAGTGTTTTTTAAACTTTTTAAGACTGAGGAACACCAAACAATTTTTTTTTAATGAGGAACACCAAGGATTTTTTGTTGAGCAGAGAAGGGGAGTGGGCGAAAGGTCAGCCATTTTGAACTCTGTTGTTCTCCGCAGCACGGTGAGCCAAAGAACACAGTTTAAGAAACACTGGTTTAATATCTTACCTCTCCATTTGGACATCATATGGCGTTTTAGATACCTAAGCAGAATCCAGAATGCTGGAAGTAAAATAATTTTCTGGTTTTCACAGAACTAAACTATATGTCCTACCTAGCAGTTAAATACAGGCAGTCCCCAGGTTACGTACAAGATAGGGACTGTAGGTTTGTTCTTAAGTTGAATCTGTATGTAAGTCGGAACTGGCGTCCAGATTCAGACACTGCTGAAACTGACCGCCAGTTCTGACTTACATACAGAATCAACTTAAGAACCCCAGGCGTCCCCAAGTCAGCTTCTGCTGAAACTAATCAGCAGCTGATTCCAGGAAGCCCGGGGCAGAGCAACTCTGCCTGGGGCTTCCTGTAGTCAGCGCTGGTCAGTTTCAGCAGAAGCTGACTTGGGGATGCCTGGGGCAGAGCAGCTGGGGTGCTGCTGGGTTGCTCCAGTAGCGCCGCTCCTGGGTGCTACTGGACCAACCTAGCAGCACCCCATCTGCTCTGCCCCAGGTGTCCTGATTCAGCTGCTGCTGAAACTGACCAGCAGCGGCTGAATCAGGACCTGGGGCAGAGCAGCTGGGGTGCTGCCGGGTTGGTCCAGTAGTGCCCAGAGCGGGCGCTGCAGGACCAATCGGCAGCGCCCCAGCTGCTCTGCCCCAGAGTCCAAAACAAAAGCCTGGTCTGCTGGGGGGGGGGGAGCACACTAGCTGCGCCCCCCCCCCCCAGCAGACCAGGGACACGGGGAGCAGAGCCTCTGAGGCTTTGCCCTGGCAAAGCCTCAGAGGCGAGGGACCCCGCCGCGGCTGCGGCTTCAGTCCGGGAGCCTGTGGTCTGCTGGGGACGGTCCCCAGCAGATCACAGGCTCACGGACTGAAGCCGCAGCCGCGGGGGGGTCCCGCGCCTCTGAGGCTTTGCCAGAGCAAAGCCTCAGAGGCGCGGGGAACCGCCACTGCTGCCGCTTCAATCTGGGTGCCTGTGGACTGCTGGGGACCGTCCCCAGCAGACCACAGGCTCCCGGACTGAAGCCGCAGCCGCGGGGGGGGGGGGGAGGCGCGGGGAACCGCCGCTGCTGCCGCTTCAATCTGGGTGCCTGTGGTCTGCTGGGGACCGTCCCCAGCAGACCACAGGCTCCCGGACTGAAGCCGCAGCCGCGCGGGACCCCCCCGCGGCTGCGGCTTCAGTCCGGGAGCCTGTGGTCTGCTGGGGACGGTCCCCAGCAGACCACAGGCACCCAGATTGAAGCGGCAGCAGCGGCGGTTCCCCGCGCCTCTGAGGCTTTGCTCTGGCAAAGCCTCAGAAGCGCGGGAACCCGCCCGGTGCCCCTGGTCTGCTGGAGACGGTCTCCAGCAGACCAGGGGCACCGGAGCAGCTTACAGAACGGGGCTTTCTCGCCCCGACTTCCGGGGCGAGAAAGTCCTGTTCGTAAGTGCGGATCCGACATAAGTCGGATCCGCGTAAGTCGGGGACTGCCTGTAGTTGTTATTCAAGTACTTGCAACCTACTTTTTCATGTGTTATTTACATCATATGCATAGTCCATGCAGAATGCAATTCTCCAAGCAATTTTACTCTCATATTATAAGCTGTGGAATTTCAAAAGTACCCTTTTCTATTCAACCATATATAGCATGATTGGATATCAAACCAGTATTTCCACAGTAGCATTTCATTCACTCTTTCCAAAATTATTTATAACCTCATAAATTTACATTAGAAACCCAATAGCTGTAAATATTCCAGCTTGAGAAATTAAGGCCAGATCGCCAGATCTTTAGCTGAAGTCAAAGGAACTGTGCTGACTTAGCTGAAGATGTGACCTTAAATTTTTAACATGGATATAAGTAAACAAGTAATGACTATGATGGAGGAAAAAATTAGCAGATACGACATATACCGTTAAATTCTTAAATGTTCTTCAGGCAATAAAGAGGTCACTTTAACCCACCAAAAATATTGGTCAAAGAAATTACTATCTTTTAAAATTTACTAATGAGACAGAACAGGATATTACATTTTTACATGAAAATTATAGGAGAATTCATCATAAACCAGCTGAAATTGTTCACAAACCAAATTTGAATGGAGCCTGTAAAAAGAGATACAATTTGATAATTACTCTAGATATGAATTGGTGACTTCATGAGACTATGCGTTCATTGTGATGGAGTCCAAGACGGAAAGAGTTTTGTCATAATCTCTTTCTTTTACTGTTGGTGATGTGTTTCTCTATGAAAATTGTATTGTCTAGTTCTTTAAAAAAAAAGTTTTAAAAAGCCAGCTTATATAGTGGCAGGAAGTTGTTTTTACAGTGATAGGTAGTTGTCTAGTATGAAGGTATTTTGGAACAATCTTATTGCCAGTATGAGAACACTAATGAAGACAGGGATATAGCAGTAACTTGTTTAGTGTCACACCAGATTTGGAATCTTTTCCGTTTCTGAAGGTATGCATGATGCACGCATGAATGTATGCAAAAGGATCTCACAAAATTAGGTGATTGGGCAACAAAATAGCAAATGAATTTTAATGTTGATAAATGCAAAGTAAAGTACATTGGAAAAAACAATCCCAATTACACATACAAAATATAGGGTTGCCATGTGTCTGGTTTTGAACCGGGCAGTGCAGAATTTGAGCTTTCTGTTCAGGAAACACATTGAGAAAAGATAAATGTCTGGTATTTTCTAAATAAGATGTAATGTAGATTGTGATGTAATGTCAAGTGAGTCCGGTATTTTTGATGAAGCCATCTGGCAACCCTATCAAAATAATGGGGACTAATTTAGCTATAACTACTCGAGAGAGATCTTGGAGTCATTGTGGATAGTTCTCTGAAAACATCCACTCAATGTGCAGCGACAGTCAAAAAAGCAAACAGAATGTTAGGAATCAAGAAACAAGGGGTCACCAAATGAAATTAATAGGTAGCCGGTTTAAAACAAATAAAAGGAAGTATTTCTTCACACAGCACAAAGTCAACCTGTGAAATTCCTTGCCAGAGGATGTTGTGAAGACCAGGACTTTAACGGGGTTCAAAAAAGAACTAGATAAATTCATGGAAGTTAAGTTCATCAATACTTAGCCGGAATGGGTAGGAATGGTGTCCTTAGCCTCGGTTTGTCAGGGGTTAGAAATGGATGACAGGAGGGGGATCATTTGATGATTACCTGTTCTGTTCACTCCCTCTGGGGAAACTGGCATTGGCCACTGTTGGAAGACAAGATACTGGGCTAGACGGACTTTTGGTCTGACCCAGTACGTCCATTCTTATGGTATGATGAATGTGTGTTTGTTTGTTTTGCTATGTGAAAAGACTTCTTTTACCTCTTCAGAGTACTTCCTTTCTATATTTTGGAACTGTTGAGGAGCTATGCTTTTAGGTGAAGTTTGAGGCACAGGTGAAGGATCTGGCCTGCATCCTGAAAGAGGTGTATAAATGGGTGAAGAGTTATTGGTGGGCATATGAGCATGTGGAAAAGGATAAGGGAACCATGTCTGTCTTGGCCATGTTGGAGCTATCGCAATAACTCTGTCATTTTCTTCATTTTGTGTATCATTTTGGATATTAGCAGAAGTAGAGGAAATGTGTATAAAAGATGTCTGTCCTATTTGAGAAATCAGGCATCCCTGAGAGATTGATGACACATGCCTACTCTGGAGCAGAATTGAGAGTTTTTTGGGGTTTTTTTTTGGCTATGGCAAAGTTGTTCATCTTCAGAATTCCCAACATGTGAACACGCTGTGTCAAATGATGACATCTATTTCCCACTCACGGTCTTGGGAGAACTTTCTGCTAAGCATGTCCTCCCTCCCTCTCCTCCCAATTTATATAGAACATACATGTTATGTGTCATCTTTACATCTTTGTCTGTGATTCTGGGCAGAAGTTTTCCTGACTGTTTGTCAGCCGATGGTCAGGGCAGTGAGTAGTGTGTGTGTGTGTTATACACCCGAGACTTCAACTGCTGAGACCAGGGTCCCTTCGCAGCGGGCAACCTGGAGAAGGTTGACGGGCACCCCAAGAAGTTTACAGGGAGAGCTTATTACACCTCAGATTTCAGCTGCTAGGATACAGGATCCCTTCACAGCAGGCAGTCTAGGGAAGACTGAGAGATGCCCCAATGGATCTGTCACCTGGGAGTGACACAATCCAAAACGCCCAAGCTCTTCCTATACCTGTCCCTTATGACCGGCTGAAGTTCTTTTAAATTGTGCTTGGTTGTGTTACAGCAACTGAAGGAGTCAGGTTAAAGCTTAAACAGTTACTATTTTATTGTTACAGGGCAAACTTAGCTGTTAAATGCTACTACTGTCTTACAGATAACACAGCCACTACAAAGGACAGGACAGAAATTACACTAATAAGTCACTTACAGGTACCATGAAACCCTTTTGGTTCTCTGAGCTCTTATTAAATGCATGCAAAATAGACACCTAGCAGGTATATATTCTCACCCCTGCGTTCCAGACTTGGCATGGCCAGCATCTTTCTCTCAATCCCTCGGGAAGAAGTAGGGCAAGGTTGGGCATCCCACAGACCTCAGGAGACAATCAATACCTGTCAGCAGGTGTAGATGATTGGAGCTCAAATGGGATGGGCTACTAAACCCCTCTTTATGCCCCTTGGGTCATGTAGGCTTCTTCCTGGTCTCAAGTGGCCAATTAGGAAAAATGGCTTTGAACACCAAGTTTCCCACAAAGGGTGCAAAGCATAATTCACACCTGGGAAAATGCAGACAATGGACACCTCTGGAATGTGATGGGCGAAGATTCCTCTCCTGGGACAGTGCAGGCATGTCAATTACCGGTACTAGCCATCAGGACGGCGGGAGGCCCCGAGTCGTCAGCTAGCCCATTTACTGTCTGGTTTCTGTTTATGGTAGAGTCAGGGACAGGCAGCACACCTGCGTTCCCAGGGCATCAAAGGCAGACTGCCTTTCTCTTGCTCTCTGGGGGGTGGGGGGGGCGGAAACCAAGATGGGGTTCATGTCTGGCTACACTGTTCCAAGTTCTAGCATACCCAAGATAAAAATCCTTCTAGCCTTGGACCACCATGACTTCCCACAGTTTAGGCTTTGTTCCTCAGGTGTGTTGTTGTAGAGTGAGTGAGATCTTCCCATAATGTCACTGTCCCCCCATTTATATCTACATCCTATTAGCTGGAAACCTTTTTTACTGTATCCTAGGTCAAACAGTTCCCATCGTGTAGTGCTGTCTCTGAGAGGTTTCTACTGCACACAGTTCCTGGGGTAATCCTTGTGCTTGTATGCATTTCCTCAGTAAGCTATTCACATCAGTTTGGGCTTTTTTGCGGTTGTACCTGAAAGGCTGCTTGTGGGTGTATTGAACCTCACAACATTTTTTAGTAGCACATACATAGCCAAACTTCATATACAATACTAACACATACAATCCTATGAGATATGAATGTTTAACAGATCAAGCCTTTTAGAATGATACCTCACAACTTATATTTTGTATAAAACATATCCTAAGTACATGACAATGGTAAATATTGGAGTATTAAGGTGTCACAGGGGTTAAAGTTTATTGCTGAGCATTTACCTGTAGTCCCAGTAATAAGAAAAGGCTCATGGGTTTTGTGTGGCTGCTAACAACTTGTTCAGAGAACTTACTTTGAGAAGGCAATCGCCTAAATACGGAAATTCCTTGTGCCGCTAACACAGAAAGGATTCTAGAGAACACTCTGAAAGTTGATTTGTATTGGAAGTAGTCCAATAAGGTTCAATCTGGGTAGCTCATGTTATGATGGAGAGTCCTGGGTTGAAACTGAATAAATGTTAGCTTCCTTTTTGACATCACTAAAGGGGGTGGAAGACCAGTTACAGACAGCAGAATAGACTGTACTTCATTTAAGTCCGGGGATGTGATACATACTGCAATTATGTCAGTACCCAGCAGTGGAGAGTTGGACATTTCCAAGACCAGTAAATCCTTTGGAAATCGAAATTCCTACAGTACCATAATGGGCATGAGCTCCGCAGAAGTAAGTGGCAATGGTGCCGTTATCTTTATCTTTAATTTTTTTTCATATTAACTATCGAATAGGACAATTTACCCTTCCCTTTGTCTTCCCTTTAGAGAAGTGACATCTAAACAGGGGTATGCCTAGGTCCCCTGGGTTTAAATGCTGCCTCTCCTGTGTGAGAGAGATTATTAAGTCTAACTGCAAACACTACCACGATTAACAAAGGGATTTACTAAAGCAATTCACAAGGAACATACTCTTGTCTCAAGACAAGAATGGCAATATTGCATCTGACCAAGGTATGAGACATGGACAGCCCATATACAGCCTAAACAGGCACTGCTCCCAAAAATCTGTCATCTTAGGGCACAGAGATGCAAAGACACCTAGAATAGTGCACCCACAAGGCCACTACTCAAACAAGAACCACATGATTCTAACACAATGATTTTAGTCTGTCTTCTAAGGGAACAAACTCCTTGAATGTTGGATTGTAGGTGTTCAAATACATAAGTAGGCAATAGTGATCCCATCCTGTCCTCATCTGCAACCTAAATGCCCTCAATAGGCAAATTATATCATACTGAAAATGGAGTCCATCTGCTGCAAGTTATTTTTTAGACTTCTTAAAATACTTGTCAGACAAATAAATATTCTTGTATGTTTAACATGAAGGTTTAAAAAATATAAACTCATAAGTCAAGTGCTGTGTTGTATTCAATTCGTGAAACTTGCACACTGAGTACACTGCCTGCGACATACACAGTATACAATCTAGATTAACTTGGACTGCCCCCTTAACAATGCTTTGTTCTTCTTGTCTCCACTCCTGAACTGCTCACAAACAGCCTCTGGCATATAAATCATTCCCAGTTATGCACTTGTAGTCTGCCAGTTTCACCCAGGTTTTTACCAGCCTGACTATTACTGCAGTGCGGGGTGATCTCCGCACACTCCTAGTCCCAAAGCTTTTTCCCAAAAGTACAGGTCTTGTACTGTTCAGCTCTCTCCTGGACAATGTAAGCTCATAAGAAGGCCATCATTCTATTAACAGAAACTATGCATAAATTCTGTTATCTCAAGTGGAGTTTCTCAAACATTTCAATTCAATCACACTGGTTTAGATAAAACAAGTTTATTAACTACAAATAAATAAATAAATGATAGACTTTTAAGTGAATACAAATAATGAGGCATAAAAGTAAAAACTGGTTACAAGAAAAATAAAGATAAAATGAAACTGGTGCCTAACTAAACAGTTAGGGTTGCTAGGTGTTGGGGAATTGTGTCTTCTGTCCAGTAAAAAAAAAAACCCCAACAAAACACAGAAAATACCAGACATGCAAAATGTCTGGTATTTTTTGTTTTTCTCGGATGGAAGGCCGGAGGGGACATTTTTCCCCTGCCGCGTCTGGCGGGGGGGAAGGGGTGTCCCTGGGGCCACTTAAAACACTTTCCCCAGCCTCCCCTGCCGCATGGCCAGATACTTCTGGTTCCTCTCCTGCACGTGGGAGAGGCCGCACAGGAGATCTGGCCCGAGGGAGAAGCTCCACGTGCTGGAGCCCTGTGGCACGTCAGGCAGGCGGCAGGGAAAGAGGTGGCTGCTCCTGCCCAGGCCCAGGCCCAGGCCCAGGCCCAGGAGGCTGCCAGCAAAACTCCTTTTGCCGTGAGCAGAATGAGAGGAGAGGGGAGGGGATCCATTCTCAAAGTGGGAGGGAAGGGAAGCCCCTGAGCCCCTTCACTGCATGCGGCACCTTTTGGAACTAAGGGGAAGCCACAGCAGGGCCAGCTTCTCCCCTCGTCCCGCCCCCTTCCCTGAATAGGCTGGCTAGCCTCTGTTAAGAGAGGCATGCAGGACTGGAGCGGGGGTGGGGGATACATTGCAGGAGTGGGAAGGAAGAGAATCACCCCCAGCCCCTTCCCTGCATGAGGTGCATTTAGGGAGGAAGGGGTGGCCACATCTGGGCAAGCCCCAGAACTCCTTCCCTGCAATAAGCTGGTTGCATCAAGGAGCAGTGTCTTGTAGCCTAAGCTAGCCCTACACTGGACGCAATGCCTCCTTAACTGTTAAGGAGGCATGTGGAACCTGAGGGAAAGGCGGGGGGAGGAAGGGGAGGAATACCTTGTAAGCGGGGCAGGGAAGAGAAGCCCCCTCACCCCTTCCTTCCATGGGGTTAGGATTGCCAGGTGTGTGGTTTTCACCTGGACAGTCCGGCAATTGTGTCTTCTGTCCGGTTTAAAAAAAAAAAAAAAAAACACCCCAGAAAATACCTGTATTTTCTGTTTCTCTTGGATGGAAGGCAGGTGGGGACAGTTTTTCCCTGCTGTGTCTGCAGGTCTTCCCCCCCGTCCCAGCTCAACCAATTTTTTTTCCCTGCCATGTTCGGTATTTTTTGTGAAACTATCTGGCAACCCTATTAACAATTTATGTTAAATTCAAACCCAAGTTTCTCTCACCACATGTTCACAGTAATTTTACTGGCCAAACTCCTTAAAGGCCAGGACCTCTTCCTTCTGTGTAATAGTGTAGACCAGTGGTCCCCAACGCGGTGCCCGCAGGTGCCATGGCGCCCGCTGGGGCATTTATGTGCGCCTGCTGAAAGATCTGGGCCGGCCCCGCCCCCGGGCGCGCGACAGCCCCGAAAGGTTGGGGACCACTGGTATAGACCATTACTACTAATTCCACTAATTCCATTAATTATGTTTGTTTTAAATGCAAACAATATACTAAGAGATCTGAGTTACTGGCTCTCTGAAATAATGTTGCTATATTCTGATAATGTTATAAAGCTGACCATGAGATCCTGCAGTGTTCTATCTTGCAATTTTACTGACCACAATATGCAAACCAAAACATAAAATGGTATCTTTTAGGTTGTGACAGAAACTAATAAAAACAAGTATACAAGAGGCTGACCTCCAGTATCTAGACAAAATAGGAAATTCCTTATCTACGTTATACCTCAGTTAAGTAATAAAACCACATCTGGGTTCCACTAGTCTTGCACAGGAGTTTGCAACATAGCCAAAGATAATTTTACATTCAGTCAGCTTTGTAAGTGCAGTTGTGCATTTTAAGTATTACAATTTCGTTTTTATTAAATTTTGTTTTTACCATGCTCTTCTAGTATATATGTGTTACCTGTCAAGCTCTATTGAAATAGAGGAGGCACATATTTAAGCAAAATCAATACATTTCCACTAAAACAGGAAACTCCTGTTTGTCAAAGAGCCATGGGTAGTTTGATCAACCCATAATAAAGAGTATTTTCCTATCATTTTTCAGGAGATGTGGCTCTGGCAATGTTGGCTGATTTTTCCATTAAATAAGTATATATCTTCATTTCTGCACAGCTGTTCAGGCCATTAAACATCTTAGTTAAATATTTGCAAAGAACCAGCCATCTGAAATTAAGTAAAACAAAATAGAGCTCACCAGCTTATTTTCCTACATAACAACTTCGATATGAATTTATATTAACTCTTTTTTTGCCCATTTCAGAAAACGTTGCATAGGACCCATAAGCTAAAATGTCCCTAGCACATTTTAAATCATTCCATCAATACAAGGGCTAAAACAGATGTGTCACAGAACCTATCACAAATATTTAGAGACATCTGAAAGGTCAGCAATTAACAAGGGGGGGGCATATTTAAATAAGCTGTAAGGGAAGCAAGGGCAAAGGTCATAGACTAGCCACAATCCACAATAGGAGAATTTGGTTGGACTCATTTCACTTAGTCTGACAATCTTACCTCACAGCAGCCATATACCCTTCCCTTTTCAGTTGCCAACATCCTAGATATGGCCAATGTTGTAAAACTGGCTAATAGATAAAGTTATGTTAAAGATCTAAATAGTAGATAAATGTTCTTACTTCTCCTGAAGGACTGTCTGCAATATTATACTTAGCTCTTTATAATACATTACAGTAGGCACACAAAGGTTTACCCAATTTGAAAGTTTTATCATAATATGGATAGAAAAGCTCTCTGACACAAAAAGGCTTACAAATGCATGAAAACATTTAAGTGTAAACCATGTGTTAGATGCACTCTCTCAGCCTGTTCTTCCCAAAGCCACTTCTTGGCTATGCAGGACACTTATCTTACTTAAACTGCAACAGTGAGGATCTCATTGCCACACACAGTAGCATGATTTTCAGATTTTTGCCATGTAATTCAATGTCCTTAGCTCTAAATCTAATGAAAATAGAGAGCAGTCTTACACTGGTAGGTAGAAAACAAACCCTCTTTACTTTTAGAGCTGTAGTCCTGCCATAAAAACCCACTGTTAACATCTTTGCCTTTCTATGCAGAATCATACTAACGTAATAAGCAGAGTTTACCAGTGAGAATACAAAGATAGTGAATAACTTCAATCTGTTGATAAATGCAATAACCCTGCAATGTAAGTGCTTCAGAAAGAAATACATTTTCATTCTTATCTCCATAATTGCACAGTCTTTTGTCTGATTTTCTTTACCTTAAAAGCCTTAGTAACAGCTGCTTCTCAAGCACTTCTGTTTTAAATAGATCTTCCAGCTTCCAATGTGCTTTCCTCCCACCCTCCCTCCTGTGGTGATACAGACAACTGTGATAATACAAGCCAATGCTTTATAGTCTCTTAAACAGAATAATCCAGCATTTAAAGATACTATTTTGAACAATTTCTTCACTCCCAGCACACAATAAATATGTGCATATTAAAAAGCATATCTGAAAATATACATCTTATAAAAGATGGCCCAAAAAACTAAGGGAAAAATTATTCTAATGCACAAATGAGATGAACAGGCTCAGAGGGGAATCAGTGTTAGTATGTATGTGCAAAAATAACAAGGAATCCTGTGGCACCTTAAAGACTAACAGATTTATTTGGACATAAGCTTTTGTGGGTTTTTCCCCACAAAAGTTTATGCCCAAATAAAACTGTTAATGTTTCAGTTGCCAAAAAAAAAAGCAGTGTTCCCTTCACCCCCCACATTATGGGGGATGGGATGGAGGGGAAGCGGTGTCAGTGATTATCTCAAAAGTGGGGAAAGTTTGGTAACTAAGTTTTCCAAATTTGTTTCAAGTATATTCATGCTGTGTAGTAGTCTGAAGCAGTAATCATCCCAGATTTACATATTATACAGTTTCTTTTTTACCTAACATTATACAATTATGGAGTTATTATTCTATTTTGCACTATTTTCATACATTTAAAAAGACGTAAAATCTTACAGGAAAAAAAGCTTACCCGTTCCCAGCTAAAAGACAGACCCAGTGCATCAAGCTGATCCCGCATGTGTTTAATATTACTGCAAAAGAAAAATATGAAACAAGCACATTAAAGAATATATCTAGCTATTTTTGATTATGTAATGCACTTGTTATCAGATGCCTGTAAAACTCTTTGAACCAGAAAGGTACAACAGAAGAGTCAAATATCATTAAACTACATAAACAGTCCAATGAAAGTAGTTGGCTAACAGGCAAATCTTTCTTATGTGAACACTTTAAACTTAAAGGCTTCCAATGCATTTTTGTTCAACTTTTAATGACCATCTGAACTACACACTGATTTTTGCCTATACTTTGAGTGTAACTGAAGAGAGGAGGCCAACTTTTTAGTTTTGGAAAAAATGCTTTTCCATGATTATTTACTATGTGTTTTGCAGTAGAAAGTAGAGACTCCACCTTCATAGTGCTACTAACTATACACATGCCTTACAATCCCTACTCCAAATTGCTTAAATCTAAGATAAGACCTATCAGAAGAGTACAAGAAATAGACAGAGGGGGGAACCAGGTAACAGTGAGACAACAGTGAAAAGTGTAATGTGTTGTATTACCAGTGCTGAGTGATTTGTAGGCATCATGGCAGACAAGTTTTAAGGATAGATTTGACATGGATAACACAGTGGCACTGTGGATATTTACAGGAAGTTCCTCCCATTTATTATGGGTAGGATGGGAGAAACCACAAAGGAATTTCTTTAAAAATGTGACTAGTATTGGCATTATTTGCTCTGAAGTCTCTTCACTAAAGAGCACAGCAACAATATCTTCCCTTTGATGGTAGTCAACATAGTCCCTGCAATGTAGCGAGACCCATACACCAATATCAGGACACAGCTGCTCTCCACCAATCCTGGCAGAGGGAAATAAAGGAGAATTCTCAAATACACACACCTCTTACATGACATAACGATGTGGAACATAATAGGATGTTCATAAACGTTTACATTTCTATGGAAATTAAAGCAAAGAATTAACATTCTGGAAATTCTGAATTGAAAATTGGAAATCCCCTCTAACTAAATCAGAATAAGGATGGGCCAGTGGCTAGGGTACATACCTAGAACTTAGGAGACAAAACATATTTCTTCGAAGCTTTTAAGGCCAGAAGGGAACATTATAATAATCTATTCTGATCTCTATATAACCCAGGGCACAGAATTTCACTCAGTAACATCAGATTTATGTTCAGCACAGTTTGGGAAACAATGTTCAGATGCATCCATTGCTGTCAAGAGATATACTTTCTAGCATAAACAAGGTTGTAGAGCAATTCCTCTCTAGAAACAGCTGGAGACTAGTTTGAATGAGGTAATAGCATTAGGCCAGGTCTACACTAGAAAAGGTCTGTTGAGAGTATAGCAAACCCTCTTGGGCCTGGTTGACACTACAGGGTTAGGACAATGAAGGCTGCTTTGCTGCCATAGTGTCTTTACTTAAATTCAGCTTGCACCAATGTATGTGCCCTTCTATGCCAATTTAGAAATACCATTTACCCAAGAAGCATAGAGTCATAGTATTTAGGTGGATGCAGTTTTAGTGTAGACACTGTATTGCTTATATTGACTGTTACTGGCTGTCAGAAGCCATCCCACAATGCCCCACACTGACAATTGGTAAGAGAGCTCTGATGAGGATTTGCATCACTGACACAATGACACATACTCAAGACAGGTCTTAATTGGTGGCTGTATGAAAAGGTAAGTTAGTGTATATACAGTTTTTATGGGCAAAAATATGCATTTGCCAACATAATCCATAAAAAATTATCTGACTATAATAAGCTATACCAGCAAAAGTTATATCCTGCCAGGAGAGCTGTCTGCACAATAGGACGTTACTGGTATAAAAAGTATCATTAAAAAAATTACACCTCTAGCAATTTAAATAAAAAAATTCCGGTGTAGACCTGACCTTAGTTTATTTTGTTCTCTCTCTTGCTGTGTGTGCGCGCGCACGCGCACACACGTCATTCTGCATCACCACACCCCCAACTCCAAGCCCAGAACATGCCCCCTACTCCGGAAATAGCCTCTTGCCATGCTACCAGCACCATCAGAGGCTTCCCCTTTGACTGGCTTCTTCGCCTGCAGCCCTACTGGCTGCAGCTCCTCTGTGTGCCACCCCCAGCCTCCTCACTCATCCCCCTCAGCCAAGACTCTGCATCCACAGCCTACTCAAACACTGCCCTCTGCCCCCTGACCTCTTGCCACACTACCAAAGCTACTGGCAGGCTTCTCCACTGACTGGCCTCTGCAAAATGGGGTGGGAGGATGGTGGCTCCATCCCTGCACACCTCCTGAAGCAGTGTCTGCCTGCCTCTGGGATCATCCCCAACCTGCCCATCCCATGCACCTGCCACGCAGCTTTCTTCTGTGCGGCCTGGGCCTGCTTATAGCACTTTGGGGACGGGCTGCAGGTTTCCCCCCAAATGAGAGGCTCCGGTGTGTACCAGTGACCTGGGGCCAGACCCCTAGCTCAGAGGCTCTCTTCTAAGCCCACCACGAGCTGGGCAGGTCTTGGCCACACTGCACACCCTGCTCTTTAGGGATGGCACAGTTACACTGCACCCCAGCCGCCTTCCCAGCTCTCCAGAGCGCCACTCTGCACTCTGGGCTCCCTGAGCTCGCCATGGTGCAAAGATGCCCCAATAGACCTGTTCAGAAAGGCTGAGCTGCGGGTGGGCTGTGGTTCCTGCTGTGGTGGCTGGGGCTGTGCTATCCGGGGCTGTGCTACACGGTCTGGTAGTGCTCCTGAGGAACGGGGCGCACCGCTCGACAAATTTGTGGGAGGGGACAGGGTGTGTGTAGGGAGGCAGGAAGGGATAGAGTGTATGTGGAGATGGGCAGTGCAGTAAGGGGGAAAGGTGGGGGTCAGGGAGATATGGGAATGGAGGCAGGGGGATGGGCAGTATGGGGTGGGGATTTGGAGGGATTAGGGAAGGATGGGGATGTAGGAATGGAGGAAGGAGGTGGGGGTAGGGATGGCTGGAGGGGGATGAGCAGTGTAGGGTGGGGAGGAGGAGAGGTTAGGGAGGATGGGGGAGCATAGGAATGGAGGTGGGGGTAGGGATTGTAGCCTGGGAAAGAGTTTTGTGAAAATTTTACATGAGTAAGGCTGGCCAATCTGATTAGAATAGATCTAAATTCGCCCTCTATCCCAGATTACAATTCCGTGGAACCACAAGTCTCTTCCTCTTGAGGGTCAACAGACGACCGACCACACCACCACCTCAGCTCAAGGAATGAACTAGAAAATAGTTTTATTGCTAATGGAATAATGATTATGATTACCACAGCAAACACTACAGTAAGAACAGAAATCACTTGAATTCCTTCCCAAAATGTCATTAACATAATTAATCCCAAACTTATCTAAGTATACAAAAAGTAATGATAATAATAGTAATAATAATAATTCCTACACACACAAGAATCCCAAGGTTGGATGGAGAAGGGTGGCAATAATTCTATGAACTCAGCAGTTTACACTTTCCTCTGAACTACCTTTATGTAGTACATGATTTACTCCTGGGAGAATACTGTGCCACTGTGTGCATGCATATTAATGAGCCGTTCATATGTTTGATTATTTTGCAAAGAAAAACACTTCTGAGAATGTTAATACTACTGAGTGGAACAAAACAAAAACAAAACAAAACAAAAACAAACAATAATGGGAGAAATAGAGCCCAAT
Organism: Pelodiscus sinensis; assembly: GCF_052426305.1. Lineage (NCBI taxonomy): Eukaryota > Metazoa > Chordata > Testudines > Trionychidae > Pelodiscus > Pelodiscus sinensis. Next base: position 181,080,016 of record NC_143053.1, on the reverse strand, counting down.
TTTGAGAGGTTTGGAACACACAACTCGCACTGAACTTAGTAGGAAATATAAGTGCTTGTCATGTCCTAGGGTCAGGCCCAAATGAAGGGCCAATCATCTTCCACCCTCAATTTGATCGTGAAAATGTCAGCAAATCCACCCAGATAATTCATCTCCCTTAGTTATGTACTCTAGCAATTTTTATTCAAGAACAAATTCAAAACCTACTTATGCTGATCTCAGAGTTTGGGAAATGTCACATTTATACTATTCAGCTACTATGTCTTCTACAACTTGCCATCTGGAGTAGACCACCTTTCGAGTTTATAAAATCACAGTGCTATACTTCAGCTTTTAAAAATTTAAGCAACAGTACAATTCATTATTTATATTGTGAATCTGATAAGTACCTAGTAGATAAAACATACCTTTGTGTCCAGTTTGCTGGGTGCAGCCCATGTTCAATTGCAGCATTTTCTGCAGGTAATCCAAATGCATCCCATCCCATTGGATTTATCACCTTGTAACAAAAATTGAAAAATGTTATCCTTTGTCACTTTCTGGAGTGAAGTTAGTAACACCTTCAGGGCTCAAAATAATGAACTGTTTCACATTTCAACATTTGCTTTCCCTGATTTGAGTCACTCCAAAAAGTGCCCACTGAGACTAATTCAGCTTTAATGGAAATATGAGAAATATCTGCCTGCTGTAGTTTGGTGACATAGGGAATATGAATGAAGTAGGAGTAGTTAATTTATAGATCACTCGCATAGTGCTTCTAAATCATTATTTCAGTAATGGGTTAACATTAACAACATCAGCCCTCTGTAATTGGTTACTATGCCAGAAGGCAAAACAACTGACATTACGAGTCTGAAGAAGCAGTTGTAATACAAATCTTTGTACTAGAAAAGGGGGAAAAAATGAAGAACCAGTATATCTGGACACAAATTCCTGGATCGGAGAACCTGTTGCATAGCTCCTGGTCAAATCTGAACCTGTAGCGTGCCTTTTTATCCAATTCTTGTATTTTGGTTTAAGTGAGAACCAAGAGGAAGGAAAGAGTTTCAAATAGCCCTAAATAATTCAGGCAAAACAAAACATACACAGAGACCCTAAACAAGTTTTGCTGAAAACAATCTTGGGAATTTTGGCTGAAGACTTTTACACACAATATTTTAGAAAGATGTCAATTAAAAGACAACTGAAAAACACAACAGAAATAGTAATAGAGAGATAACCATGTTAGTCTGATCTTGCTAAAACAAAAGGAAAAACTATGTAGCACTTTAAAGACTAACAAGATGGTTTAACAGGTGATGAGCTTTTGTGGGCCAGACCCACTTCCTCAGATCATATTCTGGAAGAGAATTGGCATGACCATAGAAAAGCTCATCATCTATTAAACCATCTTGTTAGTCTTTAAAATACAACAGAAATAAAGAGGTTGATTTAAAGTGGGGGAAACTATAACTTTCGAACGGATAACTATCCGATTAGTCAGTCAGAAGTACAAGGTAAATTCAAGAAGCTTTTTTATTTTCCTGAAAGTCTGGTAACGGTGTACAAATGGTTTAATTTAACACCTTAATACTGCTGCTGTTGCAGGACCATGGATGTTGCTGGACCAGAGCACTACAGCATAGCCCCGCGGCTGTGGAGTCCGGCAGCTTTAGAGCAGTGGAGCCCCAGCTACCCTGGGGCTAGTAAAGGAGCTGGGAGCCTGGTGGCCCTAGATGCAGGAGAGCCTGGTGATTTGCCGATAAACTCCAAGCTCTCCCAGGATTTGTCAGCAGAGGGGCCTGACCTACCTTTGTCTGGCAAACTCCCTCCTTTGGGATTGGTCAGGTCCTGAGCGTGCATACCAGGGAGGTTCAACCCATAGTTTGGCACACTCGAGACCTGACCAGTGCCTAAACAAATCTGCCAGACCATGGAAGGTCAATATTGTCTAGCAGCATTACCAACACTTCCACTGCTTACTGGGATGTTAGAAGACATTTAGGGGTAAATTAGAGCTAAACAACAGCACAGAACACTGAGAGCCAGGACTGGTGGCTCTAAACAAACCATATGGGGCCACAGAAAACCAAACCAAACCAAACCACAGACCATGCACACTTAGTCATCACCTACCATTCCATACCGAAACCCATACAGGGTACCATTAAATCATGGGCAGAGAACCGTAGCTCCTGACTTGTCTGGATCCGGCCCCTGAGGCTCAGGACCCTTCCTGCATTGGGGACCCTGTGCTGGCATTCTAGCCCTGTGGTGGAGCAGCTGGGGAGACTGGAGCACACAAATCTACAAGACTGGGTCTCCCAGGCTCTAGTGTGTGAGGAGTTTTTTGTGCAGCCCCAGATTGATTTTTCTGTGGGTCAATGGGCCCCCAACTCAAAAAAAGTTCCCCACCAGTGCATTATACAGTTACAAGCCATCCTTGATGGGGACTGCATCCTGAAAGAAATCTTTCCTGGACCCCACTTTTGTGGTCTTCAAACAGAAGGAAGCTCCCAACAGAACACAAGGATTCTAAGTGGCACCTGACCTTGCAATAACAGATGGAAAACCTCCACATATCTCTACTGCGAAAGTGATCAATAACCCTCATAACAACACACCTTTAAAATCCATGGTCCTACATATGCCTATCACAACATGTGATATGTTCCATCCAATGCATGAAATGCCTCAATAACTATGTAAATAAAACTTGACAATCACTACGTTCTCAAATGAACTCAGAAACACGATAAAAGACACTCTGATCATGGTAAATGATAAAACGATTGCTATCACTCGAGGACAAACTCTTTTCGCAAAGCAATCCCTCCATATCTGACATATCAGTCTTTGTCTTCAAAGGAAACCTGCACAATATCTTCCAAAGATGAGCCTAGGAGCTTGAATTCACAACTCCACTAGACACTAAGAATCATGGACTCAAGAGTTACTTGTTTTATGACTTGTTACAACACGCTGTAACCCACTAACCCTTCCTTCTCCTAACTGTCCACTTCAATTTAAAAAGTCTTTTACAACATGTGTTTATGCCTTATCCTTAACGATTTGCCCCACGTCGTATTTAGCTGTGACACTCTAATTATCTTTTTCAGACTGAAGAACTCTGAAGTTTGAAAGCTTATCTTTTTCACCAACAGAAGCTGGTCCAATAAGAGATCTTACCTAATGCACTAGGCCGCTCATCACAATAAAAAAACCATGCAATCATTGTACTCTGTGCCTTCCTATTTAGGTCTATCAATCTTGGAGGAAATTTTAACATTTATTTTTCTGAGGTGATACAGTACTGATATCTCCTCACAGATTTTTTTTAATCAATATCTGGAATTCTTATTCTTATTAGGACATCAATTTAAGAGTTTCAACAGCAAAAGATATTTTGCTCTAATAGGTATCTAAGGTGACCCTAAAATTTAAGGACCAAAGAAATATTTACATTTGAGGTTTTACTGAAGCCTTAGTTTTAGAGACATATTACAAATATTCGCAAGTCAAACTCCAGAATAGATGTGTCTATGTAGTTGCCATAGAGACTAATGTAGTGCACATAATATATTACAGAAAATCATTTCAAGTTCACTGTCTCTTTTATCTCTATACCGGGGTGAGGAACCTTTTTTGGGTCAGGGGCCACTGATGAACAGAAAAGTCAGTTGGGGGCTACACCAAAGTGAGAAGCAAAAAGAAAAACAAAAACACTCACTGATGTGGCCCCCAACTAAGAAGCAGAAAGACACTTTCCACATTCCCCTTACGTACCATAGCCTAGGGCTAATAGATTTTGTGGGTCTCCTTAGACTCTGGGGTAGGGCCAAACATGAAGAGTTCAGTGTGGGGGAGTGGGATGCCAGGAAGCAGGCTTGAAGTGGTGGAGGGCAGGGGTGAGTCCTGAGTGGGAGGAGGGGTGCATAATGTGAGCAGAAGGAGCTTGCAGGAGTGGGCTGGGGGTTGGGGTAGCTGAGAGGGCAGGAGCAGGCTAGGGATGCAGGAGTGAGGGCAGGAAGGGGTGCAGTAGTGGGGTTGGGGAGTGGGCGATGCTGGTGCAGGGTCCCCAGTGGTGGGGGGGAGGGCTGAATTCGGCCCCCAGGCCTTAAGCTCTCCACCCCTGCTCTATAGTAAGAATGGATTAGAAAGGTTTGTGAAATGCACTTGTCTAAATAGTAAGATGTCTGTTCCTTTTGACCAAAATCAGGGAATCTACAGATTACAATAGTTCCCACACAGCTCTCAACACTATCCTTGTCCACTCAAGTAACATGGACACAGCACAAGAGAAAGATGCCTATTCAACTGAGTATGATTCCTATAGTACTGAATACAGGATAGAAATCAGAGAAGAGCATCTGAAATACACACCTTACTTGTAAATCAGAAGATACATCAAACTCAAATAATACTGAGAAGATATAAGGACAGTTTTACTACTGTCATTTTCTAAAAGGAAAACAAACAAATCAGGGACAAAAAGAAAATAATTTGTAAGGCATATGGATATGTGCATCAGTTCCTTAGTTATGTACAGTGATTCAGGCACCATCAGAAAACACACTATTTCCCCCATGATTACAGATGAACCAATGAAATGTGAGAAAGTCAATCACTTTCTTATATATTGACTTGACATTGACTTCAGAATAAGGTCACTATATCTTGTGGTTATACAACTGACTGACCAATTCTGCTTACTAAGAGATCATTGAGCACAGCAGTAGCCTCTTCCTGGGCTGAGAAGTCTTGTTATATGAACATAAGAACAGACGTACTGGGTCAGACCAAAGGTCCATCTAGCCCAGTAGCCTGTCAGCCGACAGTTGCCAGCACCAGGTGCCCCAGAGAGGGTGGACCGAAGACAATGATCAAGCGATTTGTCTCCTGCCATCCTTCTCCAGCCTCTGACACACAGAGGTCAGGGACACCATTTCTATCCCCTGGCTAATAGCCTTTCATGGACCTAACCTCCATGAAATTATCTAGCTTCTCTTTAAACTCTGTTATAGTCCTAGCCTTCACAGCCTCCTCTGGCAAGGAGTTCCACAGGTTGACTACACGCTGTGTGAAGAACTTTCTTTTATTAGTTTTAAACCTGCTACCCATTAATATGATAGGTGTTCCCTAACCCACCAGATAGCAAGAAAAAAATACACCCGTAGTGGGCAACCTCTAGCCCATCAAGTTCTACGTGTGGCCTGCAAAACATCCTGCTGGTTTCCATCTTCATAGTTTTTTTTCTTGCCAGTATTACTAGCGTGACACACAAGGGCAAATGACATGAGGTTCATGATGCTTGCACACAACATTGACTGGAAGAGCCATGTGCTCCCTCTGCATCCAAAAAAAAAAAAAGTGATGCTATGGTTCAATTGGCACCCCCTGCAAATTGTAGGTATACAAGCACCATTAGCAAAACTACCTTATCCCAGGAGATGTCTTGATTACAACAATCCTGCAGCCCACTGACATGAAGGAGGGCCATTTATGTGGCCCACTCATTAGCCTTGATTGTCCATCACTGTAATAGACCCATCTCCCAGTTCAGGCTCTTTTCTGTAATTCTCAGGAGGTCTACACTTATTAAGTGAGAGAGTCAGCAGAAAGGACATTTAGAGACAGTAATAAGTCAGTTCTGAGAGAGAGCATTAGCAGAAAGGAAGAAAGCGCTTAACCAAATAAGTATGCTCTTTGTTCCACATTCCCTCATCAGCGATTTTAACCTAACAAGCAGTAGGTGAGCTCATATAGAGGAAGGAAAGCACAACAAGCTTGTGGCCAAAAACTACTCCTATTATTAGGAAGCAACTGCTATTCAGAAACTGGTATTCTGTAATCTGCATTTTTACATGAGGCCCATGAAGTTACCTCAATAAAGGTTACTTAATATCATGTTCCTGACCATTACCACACACAATCTCTTGTCTCTTCTAGAGAAAATTTCTGAGAAGGGTGCAATTGGGCCAACTCTAACAGAAAGTGATATATTGAAAGATTTTTAGATTCCAAAGAATCAAGCTTAACATTAGGTCATGGCACAGAAACCGTGTTAGTTTCATGATGTGGTCCATAATCTCAGGACAATGGGACAGAACTCAGATGCCCAGGTGCTTCTGTCAGTGATAAATGACTGTTAACCAGGAGGCCCTGTTAACATGATTACAGAATTGAAAGAGGAAGATTTAAGATAGTTTCATCCATTCCTCTCAGAGATTTCAGACCCCTCCTCTTGGAAAGTTTTCAACTGTGCAATCTCTTTATGTTCTGTCTTGACAGACACCTTATTTCATGTTTGTGTGAAATTGTTGGGTGAGATCAAGAATGCTACATGATAACACTGTCAATATTCTGATAATATTCAACTTTATCTCCCTATTGATTTGACTAAAGAAGGCATGAAAAATGATTGAAAGCCCTTTGCTTAATTGCTAAAAGGAAACAAAGGGCTTGTTTGCATTTTTGGAGTCGTTGGTATTAGGGATGTTAAGGACTAGTCAACTATCCAATAAGCATATGCTTATCAGATAGTCGACAGGATAGTTGACTAGTCGCTTCCATCCCCCTTCCCCCGCCTCTATTTTATAGAGGCAGCAAGAGGCAGGGTGAGACCCAGGCTCCGTGCAGTGCTGCTGCTTTGAAACTGATGCGAAGTTTCAAAGGGGCAGCATCGCCCTATTGACTAATCGAATAGTTGATGCAAAAATTAATCAACTACTCGATTAGTCAATTACACGATACTTAACATCCTTAGTTGGTATATAAGGAATAGTGTGTCATAAGCTGCCCTGTAGTTCTTCTTTCATGATGTGCTGCATTCCGTTATGAAAACTTATAAATGTACCAAAAATTACATCTATTTAATAAACTTTATACAGGTTGAACCTTTCTAGTCCAGTACTCTTGGGGTCTAACTGGTGCTGAACCAGAGAATTTGCCAAACCATGGGAGGGTAAATATTATCTACCAGCATTACCAATACTTTCACTGCTTACAGGGATCTTAGTAGGGATGTAAGGAAGTAGTCGACTACCCGAAGAGCTTATGCTTATTGAGTAGTCGAGATGACTACTCACTTCTCCCTCCTTGCTGCCTCTGTGTCAGCCAGTGCTGGAGGGAGTCGGCTTAAAAGCAGTTCCCCCCCCCCATCAGCGTCTCTGTGGTGTGGGGGGAGGGAAGACAGAGGAGGAAAAGCCTGATTCAGTCTTGGCTCATACCGCCCCCAAGAGTTAACCCCGTTGCAGCTATGAATTTTAAATATAGTAGGAACTAGGCTGCCTGTGCGCCTGGCTCCTACTACATTTAAACTTCAGTGCTGCGGTAGGGGTGGCAAGCAGCCCTCCTCTTATCGACTAATTGATTAATATATGGAAATTCAATCAACTATTACTCAATTAGCTAATTAATCACAACTTAACATTCCTAGCTTTTAGAAGACATTTTGGGGGTAAATTAGAGTTAAATAACAGCACAGAACACTGGGAGCCAGGACTGGTGGCTGTAAACAAACTTTATGGGATCACGAGAAAGTTGGCCACATGCATAACTGGACCTCAAGGTAACTAAAATCATGCTAGACCATAGCTGTTGCTGGATCAAAGTGTGCCAGACTAGAGAGATTCAACCTGCATATAGATATTATTTATTTTAAAGCTGGAAGGAGAAGACAACCTCAGACAAAAACAAATGTTATTGTTTAAGTGATAAAGAATTTGAAGGACCAATGGCCTAGTATGTTTTGACAGATCCTACATTCCTCTACTTACCTATACATTTGAGTGAGAATGATATTTAAAAATAAGCTTTCCATCTGAGATAAACTTAAAAGGCAATTTGAAGACAATCAGCTAACAGAATCTGATATGTAGAAGCTAAAAATCAGGAAGACAAGGAACTGGAAACCCCAAAACTGTGAATATCTGACTACTATGTATGATCATGTAAGCAGCATTATTTCAATAATTCTCTGCAACAGAGTGTCATTTTATAACATTCCACTAATCTACTGCCCAATTAAAAGAAAAATCAACCCACAGACTTCTATCATCATAATAACTATGCTTATGTAATGCTCTAATTTATTTCTATTCTTGCTCCCAAAAGAAATAAAAAATGCAAAATTATTCTCTTACTCTATGTCCATACACAACAAAAACTGCTTAGACAACACAATGAGGTCTCTGTCATCCTCAGTCTTTTAAGTTCTTATCATGTTTAATTGCATCCCCCAAAAATTTCTCTTTTTTTAATGTCAAAGTCAGTCAGCTAATCAACATCTTAGTTATGTGCCTTTGGAAAACTGGATTCAAATTTGACTTAGTTCTCATGAGATGTATATGGTGCTATCCACTTAATCTGAAACACAGTAACCATCTAACAATTTAACAAAAGGGGCAACATTTCCTCAGGAGAAGCTAGTAGAAGTAAAAGCTAACAATGATCAGAACTGAAGTGCAATGGTATAACATGTCATTGTGACAAGTGCATTATAAGGCTTAGGTAGATCTGTTTGCCTGTCTTCAATACCATCAACTGCCTACATTTCCAAAAGCACTAGCATAAGACAGACATGACAAGAATCTCAAGCCATTTCAAAGAAGGAATTTGTGATGTGGTTATGAGGGAAAAATCATTTCAAGTCCCTTTGGGATATGGAAATGATACCAGAAACATTCAAAGTAGGTCTGGAATCCCATCCATTAGGAAATTTTTTTTAACTATAATTAAAATAAATCTATCCACAATGCAGAGGAATGGAGAAGTAGTCACTTCCAACTGAAAAAAAATCTTATAATAATTTTCAGACTATCACTACAGTATGATTGCCAGTCATTGATACAAAAATTGGTACTCTCACTTATGGTATTAATTTTAATCTATAATTCTATTAAAATAACATCATGGAAACAAATTAACTGGATTTCTCTGTGTTTACTCATTCTTAAGAGAATTATTCTTAGACCCTGGAAGGACACATATGGTCAATTTGTGTAGGAATTTGATAGAAACACTGTAGACAGAAATCACTGATTTATTTGAAAAAAATTAAAAAGCATTTTATTTAAATCAGAATTTTTAATTTGCTATTTAAAATTATATATCCTCCTTTTTAAAATTAAACCTGTTTAAAAGGATAACCGAATTTATACAAATTATGTTAAAGCCATAACTTTTATAAATTCTTAAAACATTTCAGTAACAAGCATGCTCAGTCCATGATCCACTATCAAGAACTAAGTTAGAGCTAAGGTTCTTTTCTATATAAAGAAACAATAAGGGGAAAACATAACTTGTGAGATCAAGTTAGGGCTTTTTAAATATGGCAAAACAGGTCAGCCTATGTAAATTAGGAGAATGCAACATTTTCAAGAGGCTTAGGCAAGAAGAAACTTTCCAATCACTTTCCCTTGGGCATATTTGAAAATTTTCCCAGGATGACCTGAAATAATTAATTCATTAACTACATTTAATCACTCTATTTAATAAACCATTTTGTTGTAAATGTGAAACATTTTGATATATGAAATTGATATATACAAAACACTTAAAGGTTGTTTTGAGTTATAAAAACAAATGTGACATGCTGTTTTGTGGGTTTAAAGTCCAGTTAACATATAATACAGCTTGAGACAAATTATGAACAAAAAGTTAATTATCTAGTAAAATAAGCAATACTTAATTCACCTTCTAACACAGTAAAATGTATAATAAATCTGAAAATATGAAGTTATATAATTGCTTAAATAAATGTATGTCGTTACAGTGCATCCTCCTAGGTAGCAAAAAGATATACCAAATGCAGTGTAAAGGCTCTATTTAGTTGTAAAGAAACATGTTTTAATGGCTCTATCAATGAATGAGAATGCATCCGTCTTTGGAAAATAAAGTAGTACATATGCAAAAGTGTATTAAAATCAACTATTTATTCACCTGGTGAATTAAATCAAGATTTAAATCATCTTGATAACAACATTTATGGTAGAATTTTTTGCCTCAAATGGAGGCAAGCTGGATGACTTTAAAAATATTTCTGACATTTTTCAAGATTTATAAAGTCCACAATGCCCTCAAAATAAAGATTTTTTTTTAAATACTGAAAAGAAAATGTGATAGGTTGGTCCAAATCATCTCTCATTGAATTTACAGAAGAGTATGTATAAATTCATTAAGAAATAAAGTATAAATTAACATTTATTTCTGTTTGAAGCTAGTTGATTTAGGGAATACTTTTCTTGTAAATTAAAATCTACACATTGATTTCTCCATAGCACTTTTGAAAAATAAGTTTTGTAACAAGATTTGTAATTAATACTATATATCTGAAGATCTATTTTAACAGTATTTGTATCTGAGAAATAAGATTATTACTTTAAGGTCACATTTTTTAAAAACAGTATAATCTGTAGTGTTAACAGTAAAATACTTGTCTTCAGTAATTAAAATGTAAACTATTTGTCCTATAATGAATGTTACATTAGAAACCTTTTATTCAACAACCTAACCCAGGAGCCAGACAGGACTTTAGGTTTACATATAACCACAGTTCTGTCAGAAGATTAAGTGGAGTCATTCCCAATGGATCATGGGCCAGATGCTCAGGTGACATAAAATAGACTTCATTTGTATTCTATGTTAGTGCTAATGGACCTAGATCAGACAGAAGAATAGTTCTTCATCTTCATGCAGAAACCTTAAATGTGAAAATGTTAAAAAAAGATTATCTTTTCTACTATATCCATTTCTTGAGGAAAGCAAGCAAATATAAATGGCATTGTTCTCTAACTTTAATATTTTCACCCAGAAAAACATTTCAAAATAAAATGTGCCATAATACAAAAGTTAATAATTTCTATTGGGAAGAGATGTAAGAACTTATAGCCTGGCAAAATTCAAATTTGCTTTTTTGCTGTATAAAATAAAATAAAATAAAAAAAAAACCTCTCCAATTCATGTTTCAAAAATACATTTTGGTTTGTTATTTTTTTAAAATTGTCATGCATTTACAGGTTGAACCTCTCTGGTGCTGAAGCAGAGAATTTGCGGATCCATGGGAAGTCAATATTATCCAGCAACAACATCAACACTTTCACTGTTTACTGGGCTCTTAGAGACATTCAGGGGAAAATTAGAGCTAAATATCTTGCTAGAGTTTGTCCTCCTTTGGGCAGGGGGTTGGACTCGACCTCCTGAGGTCTCTTCCAACTCTATGATTCTATGATATAACGGCACAGAACACCAAGAGCCAGGACTGGTGGCTGTAAACAAAATTTATGGGACCATGGGAAACTTGGCCACACCCATGACAAGTAGACATCTGGCTAACTAAAATCATGTCAGACCATGGATGTTGCCGGACCAGAGAGTGCTGTATTAGAGTGGTTCACAACCTGTACTGCATATTTAATAAAATCCCATCATGTAAGGAAATTAATTAATTTCTCTTGGTTTTCAAATGGAAACTCTGAATCCCTTGTCTGTTGTAATCATCACATATAGCAAACCTGTAAAAGATTAGAAACAGAGACTGTTTCTTGAAAATACAGACAAGGATTCAGAAATTAATCTATATAAAGGAGAAATTCAAGAGTGATGACAGTGATTCCTACATTGTAGGAATTAGTAAAGCTCGTAACTTCAAAAAGGCTCCAGAACATTTCTTTTCATGCAAAAATTCATCATGACCTAACAGCTCTGAGTTTGACACACAATGAAAATCACGGAAGAGACCTTTTATGTCTGTTATGGTATCTGAAGATTGAATTCTTTGGCTGATCATCATTAGTCATAAACAGATGTTCAAGCAGGTTAACAAAGGCAAAGATATGCCTATTTATAGCTCCCTAGGAAATTCAGTGTTCTGCAACCACTGCTTCTAATACACTTCACAGTCTTTTTTCACATGAAAGAAAAAAAGAATATGAAGTACGAGGTCTGAAACTTCATCAGATAAAAACTGGTTGGGAGAAAATTCTTTCAGAACTCCTCAGATAATGAAAGTGAGGCAACCTCAGAAATAAAGACCAACTTTTGGAATGAAAATGAGATAGCCACAAACTTTGGTGGATGCAATTTAACTTCATCTTCTACCACCAAAATTTGTATATTTCTCGGGCATGTGCATAGTTGGCTTCTTGCATCAGTGTTGTGTATACTCACTAGTACTACTCTTAATGGAAAATGCAATATACCGTAAGTAAATAATAACTATTCTCATGAACACTGCACATAGAAAACACGTGATTCTTTTGTCTTGGCAGACCCAGAGGAAGTACAACAACACTGGGGGACTTTGGCAGTTTTTTCTAGCACAATTTGCTAAGGGATAGAATGTAAAAGATTCAAAATTGTTGGTTGTATTTATGGATCAGTTGTAGTGATGGAGCGCTGCTTCTGGGTCTGAGAAATGGCACTGACTGCTCAGATCACATCATAATGCAGGCCTGGGACAAAGAACACTGGCTGAAGAACTTTCAGATGTAAAAGGCCTCATTCCTGTGTCTGTGTAATGAGCTTATTCCCGCTTCCCAGCAGAACACCACCAGATGAGAGTTGCATTGACAGTGGAGAAGCAACTAGTGATTACACTATGAAAAGTTACAATTCCAGATTCCCACTGACCAGCAGCAAATAATTTTGGAGTTTGAAAATCTACGTGGGGACTATTAAGTCAAGTCATGAATCATTTCCTGCTACAAAAAGACTGACACTCAGCAACGTGCAGGGCACAGTGCATGGATTTGTAGCAATGGTATCCCAGACTGCATTGCGACAGCATGCATATCCCTATTTTGACACCAGCCCACTTTGACAGAGAATACATTAAGGGCACGTCTATGCAGCAGGACTAAAGTAAAAAAAAGCTAAGCAACTTCAGCTACGTCAATAGCACAGCTTAAGTCGAAATAGTTTATTTCAGCTTATGATGCTGTCTATACAGCAGGAAGTCTGAGGAAGAGCACTCTTCCTCTGACTTCCCTTACTCCTCATAAAATGGAGGTTTACAAGAGTTGGAGTAAGCAGTCCTCCAGCTCGACATTATTTCGAAATAACTGCTTGTGGTGTAGATGCAGACAATGTTATTTCGGAATAATGTAAATTATTCTGAAACAACACAGCCGTATAGGCATACCATAACAGAAAAAGGCTATTTTTTTATGGTTTTGCAAGCACTGGCGGATCAAGGGGAACACACTTCTCTGCCATCGATGTGGCTGGTCAAAGAAGATGCATGATAATCACATTCTTAAGAACTCAGGACTCTTCAGAGACCTACAATCAGACATTCTTTCCAAGATGGGGGATTACCATTGGCAATACTGAAATGCCAATAGTGACCACACCTACCCCATGTTCCTTTGCTGATGGAGTCATACCAGCCACTAGAAAGCTCAAATTCAACTACCAGCTCAGCAGGTACAGAATAATTGCTGAATATGTTTTTGGTAGATCAAAGAGACTGTGGTGGCATTTACTCACTAGACTGGACTAGGGATGTAAGTGACTAGTTGACTGATAAGCAAAACTTTATCGGATAGCTGACTAGTGATGTGACTAGTCCCTTCTCCCACTCTCTTGCTGCCTCTATCAGACAGAGGCAGTAAGGGGGGAGGGGGAAGGAAGCAGGAGCCGGTTTTGGGGGAAGCTGAATTAAAAGTCAGTTCCCTCCAGCACCGTCTCCAGGGAGGGCAGAGGAGGTAGAGTCACAGCAGGAAATGGCACAAATGCAGACTGAAGCAGTCTTTGCTCGCACTGATTCTGCTGTGATTCTGCAGGGCTCCTGCTACAGTTCAAAGGGGGAAGAAGTCCTTATCGACTAATCAAATAGTTAAAAAAAACCCATCAACTATTCGATTAGTTAATTAATCTACATCCATAGACTGGACCTCAGTGAGGATTATAGCTTTCTGTTGCATCCTGCACAATACCTGCAAAGGGACACAAGTTGCCACAAGAATGGAGAGCAAAGATGGGAAGCTTTAGCCTGAGGATGAACGGCCAGATACAAGGGACATTTATAAAGCCCAGTGTGAAGCTATGAAGTTAACAGAGGCATCGAAAGAGCCCTTTAACATTCAGCCACAGTAATGTTTTCTGGGCCTGGAATTTTGGGTATTTCTAAGAATTGTACAGGGCTTGCCGTACATGTATAAATATACTCCTGAACCAATGACTTATAATTGAACCTTGGAGTTATGAACCAACCAGTCAAGGACAGACTTCATTTGGAACCAGATATATGGAATCAAACAGCAGAGACAAGACAAGATAAAACAAACAAACAAACAAAAAACCCCCCACACAGAGCAAATATAAGAAATTACTAAAGAAATAAAGGGAAAGTTTATTAAAAAGGTCTGACAAGGTAAGGGAGCTGTTTCTGTGCCAGTCTCATTTAAATATTTAAATTGAGAGATGGTCAAAACAGCATTTTTCTTCTGCCTAGTAAAGCTTCAAAACTTTACTAAGTCAATATTCAGTCGTAAACTTTTGAAAGAAGCCATAATGTTTTATTCAGTTATTAATAACATTCATAGCTATAAGGTTCTTTCCTTACCTGCATCCCTCTCATTTTCTGGAACCGTGCTATTGTGTCACTGATGGTATAGACACGAACATGGCCCATGTGAAGCTTTCCAGAAGGGTATGGGAACATTGAAAGCACATAAAACTTTGGTCTTGATTTCTAGGAAGAATTAAAAAAATTAAATCCAAGTAAGCTAGCATTTAATTTTTGGGGGGAAAAAAAAATCAGTCAGCACTTTATACGCAACAGTATGAAAACAAAGTAATGTTACACAAAGGCAAAAATATGGTTTGAATAAAAAACATTCGAGATAAATTCCCTAGTGGTATAAACCGGCAATGCTCTAAAAGTCAATTGCTTTGTACCAATTTACATGAATAGAGAATTTGGAACCTAGTGTTTTAGCTCAGAAGTTAAATGCAAACATTCATGGGGGTTTTGCATACACCTATTTTTACAAGAAGATTATTTTACATAACAAAGGAAAACAGAAATGACTGTTAATTTAAAACTGTAATTTGTGCTATATTTTAAGAAGGTGTGGTCAAAATTGCCCCAGATTTTAGGTTTTGTAAAAATACAAACCTAGAGAAACAGAAGTACGGTATTTTAATTAAAAAAAAAAAAAAAAAAAAAAAAAAAACTTTAAAAACAAATAAGCAGTGTTTCTCAAAGTGGTCCACAGATCCACTCTGAGAAACCTGATAACTGGCCGCTCCCACTTGTTTATTTACTGGCTTGGCAGCCACAGAGCCTTGTGGCTTCCATCGACTACTGTTCACCGTTTGCAGCCAAGGGGAACCATGGAAAGCAACAGCCTGGTCTGTGCTGATTTCTGTGGCTCCCCTTGGCTGCAATTCACCCTGTATTTGCTCCCTCTCTGCCCCTTCTCTTCCCCCCAGTCTCTGCTGCTAACTGTATACTTCAGTTCCAAATGAGATGTGTGGTTGACTAGTCAATTTCTAACTCTGGTGTTCGTAACACTGAGGTTCTATTGTACAATGATTATTACTCTGTATTCCTATTTAATAAACATTCTTCCAAAAATATTTGGCCCTTCAGATTTTCCCTTTTGTTTCTCCAGTAAACTGCAAAATGAAAGGAATTGAAATGGTTTACTGGGATATTACAGACAACTAGCACCTTAACCCTGGATTTTATTAAATGTCACATTAATACCAGGAATAGAACAAATATTAAAAAATAATCCTATGAGTTTTGCATATTTATGAATGCTTTCTAGATTGCTGTCTGGTATTAAAAAGTATGCATTTAAATCAATGCTTCCCTTGGAATACACATACAATTCTCATTTTATTTTTCTTCTCCATGCAAGTCTGGTCATCTTTCTATCTTTGTGACAATTTAATGACTTCTGTTTTCTGTCTAAGGGAGGGCAGGTATGGGGAGAAAAGAAGCAAATGAGAAGGAAGAATGAGATTTTACAGCTATGTGATTGAACATAGATAAGAGTGAAAAAGAAACAGAATTGTATTAGAGACAGAATATATATTAAAATTGTTTATCAAAGATCTTTGCAGTGTGGGGAGGATTTTTCTAAAGACAATCAATGTTCCTAGGATGCTTTCAATTACAGAAAAACTCTGAGAAACAAGCTTCCCTAAATGTAAATTTAACATGTCACACTAGTGGGACAATATATTTTTGCAGTTGGTCAGTGAAGCCAAACCGCCCTGGGAAAACTGATTTCTTTCAAAGTTTACAATCTCAAAGGCTTTTTCTTCATTTTTTGAAGTGTTCAGAGGAAAATGATTTACTTTAGAAATGGCTCCCTTGCGGGTGAGATGATTAAGTATTACCCAATCACAGAACTATGGAAATTAGGATCATAGATTTGTATTACCTAAATCTCTCTTCTCGATCTAGGATTAATTTTTATAGTATTTTTGAGTGCTTTGTACTCCCCAATTAAAAAAACCCCTCTAACAATGGAAATATCTGTCCTTTCCTTTGGGAGATTGTCACAGCAAAATAGATACCTCTTTTAAGAAAACGTCTCTCAGTCAGCCTAAAATATAACTCGGTTGATTTTATCTTGTACTAGCAATTCCTTTCTGTTTTTCTACACTAAAAACTTGTATCAATATAGCTACATCTCTTAGTGGTGGGAAAAATCCACACCCCTTAGACACACAAATATGCTAATCTAACCGTCAATGTAGACAGCACTAGGTTGACAATTCTTCTGTCGATCTAGCTACGGTCTCGCAGAGATGTGGGTTAACTACAGCAAACATTAGAATCGCTCTTTTCACTGCAGCAAGTGTCTACACTAAAGCACTATTCTGGTGTTTTAAGCATAATCTTAGGCTACTTCTACACTGCAGGCTTTTTGTGCAAGAATGACCATTCTTGTGCAAAAACTTGGAGCGTCTACACTGAACGTGCGTTTTTACAGTAAATTTACAGTAAAGCATGAGAAAAGAGGGCTTCTCGCACAAGAGTTATTCCTCTTCCCATGAGGAATAAGCCCTCTTGTGCAAGAGCAGTGCGGACAGGCGACAGACTAAAATGGCCATCAGAGCTTTCTTGCGCAAGAGAGCGTCCACACTGTCATGGATGCTCTTGCACAAAAGCACATCTCTTGCACAAAAGCACATAGCAGTGCGGATGCACTCTTGTGCAAGAACTCTTGTGCAAAACAGTTCTTGCACAAGATGCCTGCAGTATAGACGTAGCTATAGTGTTTACAGTCTTCTAACAGTTGCATTCAGTTAGCATAGTCACTTTCAACCCCAAACCAGCAACTCTTACATATGCGTATACACACAGGTTTATATATGCAAGTAGTCCCTGTGAAATTAACAAAACTACTTGTGTATATAAAATTAAGCACATGTTGTAGGAATACAAGAATCAGGGCCTTAATAATCATTTTACCAAATATACATATTTAAGTCCTAATGTAGAAATCCAATCACCATGGGTGAGCTCCTGTACCTCTAAAGTCAATGAAAGTCAAAGGAAATCCAGTTTGTGTGGGAGGACTCCTGCACTCATGTTACTGGATTATGGAATTGAACCTTAGTTTTTAATCTTTCCTCATATGAGTTCTGCAAGCACTGTAATTACTTTTGTTGCTTTTCTGTAATTTCCCTTCAGTTTACTGGCACCTTTGTGGTACAGAGAACTTTCCCCTCCAAAAAAAAAAAAAAAGTTATTTTTTGTCATTGTACAAATTGATTCTACATGACTCTCTGCTGGCAATCACCTTCTATTCTCATTAGTTTTACTGCTTCACAAACATTACTTGCTCCTCTTATGTAAAACTAATCCTAGAAATGATGACAACTTAGTTTAAGTTCATAAAAATCTAGAAAGACATCTGCATATATTTAGATAAATTCAAACATCTAAATACCTATTTATTAATAATTTGGGGAATTTGTTGCACGACTCACATTTGTTGCACAACTCACAGTTGTCTCATTTTCTTGTCCATAACCAGGAAAGCTTTGTTCTCAATGTCTTTCTAATTGCTGGCCCTTTTAAGACGTCTTATTTTTCTTTATTATAGTTTTCTTTCAAGAATGGTCTATTTGCATTTCTCTGTTGGTGTCCTATTGCTTCCACTGCACCCCAACTCAGGATTTTTTTTTATTACTCCTAGCATGAAAGTAGTATTTTTAAAAAACAAACAAAATATGTTGGTTTTACTGCCAGTAAATATTTTGTTTGAAGAAAACTATTAAATGGGAGCCATATATTTAAAAATTCTTTATGTCATTAACCATATTGTGTCCTTATTCACTTTTCTTACTATAACTTTTTCAAATAGTCCATTACAAGATATATATTTTGCCAAGTAGATTACATGTGGGGAAAACACTATTTAAAACATCTACATTAAAATACTCCAGATGGACGCTTCAAAAACATTTCACTTTAAAAAAAAAATTAAATCTGAATTTTTCAAGTTTCTCAAAAAGCTTACATCTATTTCTGATGTTTTGCAAAACTGTTCCTTCATTCTCGGAAGCCACCACTTCTCAATTTTCTTTCTTGTTTCTAATCCATAGTTTCTTTCCCACTTGCCCGTCTCACTGTAAATAGATCTGATGCATCCTGGAACCAATCTCCTTTGCCATTTAATTAAATCATTTAGCTGCCTTTTCAGACATGAGGAACAAACTCCGTATCTCTGCCAAGCAGACTGCATTCTTTAGGATACAATGGCTGTTCTGAAAAATACACAAATATAACTTTTAATCCAAGGTCAAGCAATGAGTACCACAGGAGAAATTTGTATGACAATTTTGTTGTAATGAAATGTATTTTAAGCATGGTTTAAACAATATTTTATTATTTCAGATTGTACTTCATATTTCAAATACTGTAAGTTGTTAAAGCTCTCAATTAACTCTAAAGAACTGGATCTGACCCTGGGAGGGGCACCAACATGAAACTAGTTTTGCAATATACTATATATTTTGAAGAGCTTGTTTGTGGATTTGTTTGTTCAAAATAAAGTCATACTTTGTGATTACCTACAGATACCAAAATTTTTCATAAACAGTCTTGACACTTAAATTAGCTGAAATGCACAACTTTTTACACACCAATATGCTGGGTGAAAGGTTTAAATAATTATTTTTGTTGTTCATCAGAAATACATGATTATTATGATCATTGATTACAGTTCATAAAACTATTTGCTAACAAAATTAAAACCAAATCACCTATTCAACTCATTTTAGTGCAAAGAAAATTTTTACTGTTACAAACCACAAAGTAATTCAAATTAGTTACAGAAAGAGTAATGGAAGCTTTATTTAATAAGACTTCCATTCTTGAGGTAAACAATAAAACAAATATGAACATCGAAAAAGGTATTTTGCATGATGAATATCATAAAGAATAGGAATTGATTGTTTGATATCATTGTCTAAAGATTTTTATGCACCAAGAGACTTATTTCAATGTAATTTTTTATTTTGTTATAGTTTGATATTTATTTTGACCAACACCAGTTAATTTTCTTCACTAATTCAGAGTTTCTGATTCAAATTTACTAGGTATGGTAATTATTCAATAAAATGAATAATGCTTGAGGTTGAAATCCTACACATTTAAAACTTAATTTACTATGGTTCAGCAAGTCAGGATGATGATGATGATAATAATGTGTCCCAATTTTCTCAGAAAATACACAAGTTATGGAAACTTTTCTTCACACACTTTGGAAAGTCTCAATCCAGTTATCACAAAAAGAAGTCAAAGATGGAAAATACCTATTAGACCATCTCACTGCAAGTGCAGGATTGCTCCCAATAGCAGTGTTGCCAGGACTAGCAGTTTTTCTCACTTATATGAAAAGAATATTACCCAGCCTTAAAAACAACCATTACCCATTTAAAAAATCTCATCCCATTATTCCTTGCTAACTACTTCCTCTGTAAATTAGGGATGTGAAAGATTAGTCGACTAACCAATAAGCAAATGCATCAGAAAGCAGCAGCAAGGACGGAGGGAAGAGGTGGGAGTACTTCAAAGCAGCAGCTCCACATGGAGCTGGGGCCAGACCCAAGGCTCCACGGAACCCTGTTGCTTTGAAACGTTGTGGGGAGCCCAGTGTCAGGCTCCCCGCGGTGCTTCAAAGTGGCAGTGCCACATGGAACCCCAGGGTAAGCGCTAGAGACCCCAGCTGACCCTAGGCTTCATGCGGGGCTTTCGTCTTTAGGGTTGCCAGATGGTTTTAACAAAAATATCGGACACACTTGACAGTACACCACAGTCTATATTACATCTTATTTAGAAAATACCGGACATATTTTCTCATTTTATATTTTGTCAATTTGTTTCCCAAACAGAAAGCTCAAATACTGGACTGCCCAGTTCAAAACCGGACACCTGGTAACCCTATTCATCTTTGAAGCCCTAGGGATGTTGCTACACTCTAAAGGCGGAGGCGCCCTATCGACTATTTGATTAGTCAATTACTCGATATTTAAAATTCCTACTGTAAAGCATTCCACACCCTCTTCTATCACCATGCTGATGACAAGCACTCCTTAGTATCCCTTGTGCCATGCCAATTCTTCTCCATCCTTACACCTAGACTACTCTTGAAAGTTGGGTGGTATAACTGTTTCAGTTAGAGGTGTAATTTTTTAAAAAAAATACAGAAAATAGCTAGGGAGCCTGCACTCAGGAGATCTGGGTACTCCTGACTTTCTGGATGATTTTGAAGCAATATGCAGGACAATGTAGCACTTTAAAGACTAACAAGATGGTTTATTAGATGATGAGCTTTCGTGGGCCAGACCCACTTCCTCAGATGATTTTGGGCATGCCATTTCACCTTTCTATACATCCATTTCCTCATTAATAAAATCGGTAATGATACTGACTTCCTTTGTAAAGTGCTATGTAAGCATCAGATGGTATTTTACTATCACACTCATTCCATGATGTAATGTCTATCTATACAGCTCAAAAATACATTGGCCATTTTGCTGCAAACTATTTTTTCCTCTCCTCCCCATAAGTGGTCATCTTCAGCATTACTACTAGGGATGTAAAATCCTGTTAACTGGCTAACTGGTTACACTTAGGCTACATCTACAGTGGCGGGTTGTTGCGCCAGAGATATGCAAATGAGGCTAAGCGTGGAATATCATTGAGCCTCATTTGCATATCTAATGAACTGCCATTTTTGCAGAAGAGGCTCTTACGCTAGAAGGAGCGTGTACACTGCCCCTTCTTGCGCAAGAAAAACCCTCTTGCGCAATGCCGCTACGCTGATTATTTTCAGGAATAACGGCATTGCGCAAGAGGGTTTTTCTTGCACAAGAAGGGGCAGTGGAGACAGCTCCTTCTAGCACAAGAGCCTCTTCCGCAAAAATGGCGGCTCATTAGGTATGCAAATGAGGCTCAGCGATATTCCACACTTCGCCTCATTCGCATATCTCTGGCACAACAACCTCCCACTGTAGACATAGCCATATTGTTTAAATGATTAAACAATTAAAGGAAAATGAGTGGGGGGGGGGCACTCTAGCCCAGCTGGAATGCCTCTCCCCACCCACCACTGCAGGCAGAGGATGCTCTGGCATCCTGGTCAGAAGAGCCCCTGCCTGTGTGGAGTCCTGGCCTGCCATGGACAGAGGCTGTTTCAGCATCCTGTCCCTGCAGCAGCCCCTTGCCCACATTAATCTTTAACTGGTAAGCCTCACCTGATTAAATCTTCACATCCCTAATTACTATTACACAAACTTCTTCTTCCCACTGTATCTATTATAATTGAATCCTTCTCTGAGAAGAGACAAATCATTCATGTGGAATGGAATCAAGTCCCTGAAAGTTTTAATTTGCAGTAGGGTCTCTAAATCTTTCATCTGGTTAACAGAAGTGCCCCCCAAATGAATAACCTATTGCAGTTTTAATATAAGTAGTAATTATTAATAAATAACTGAAACAAGTCATTTTCCCTGTATTTAATTCTGAACAAGAACAAAAAAAAAAAAAAAAAAAAAAAAAAAAGGATAAAACTTTGTGTAAACACTCCTCTAGGGGTGTACTGATGTGGGACAGCATATTGTAATGGGGGGCAGCTTGGGAGAGAAGAGTTAGCTACACAACAGTACTTGTCATCAGCATGGTGATTGAAGGGGGGGGCGTGAAATGCTTTACAGAGGAAGTAGTTAGAGCTCTGCAAATTTGGGGGTACTTGTTTTATATCTATGGATCATTTTTGCAGACAGCAACATTGATGCAGATACACATTTTGTGAATATGTGCAGGAATCTGAAAAAAGAGAGCAGGCAGCTATGAGGAACCATAATATAGACCCTCCCCATCTGCCTGGAAGGGGATTCTAGGGGACAGGGACACAGCTGGCAGCTACTCTCCATCCCCTCCTCTCCTTAGGCAAGTGGAGGGTCTGCTATGGTTCCCCAGTTACACTCCACACTGGCGTGGCCCGGGAGATGAGCAGAGCTGTAGAGTTCCCTGTCCAAGATAGGTGGATGGTCCACTACAGCTCCTTGTAGCTGCCCACCTGGCTCTTAGCATGGACAGGTTGTGGCTCCAAGCCACACCTCACCCCTTGGCAGAAGTCACAGAGAGGCCTGCAAGTCCAGAGATATCCAGGGACAGCTTTGGTGGATTGAAAATCAGATGCAGACACTTATTTTTGTATCCCCACAGGACTCTAGAAGCAGCTATAGGGGGTTCTGTGTTAGGATGGGGGCTTGGGAATGTTTTGGGTGGTAGTTAGGAGGATACTAGGTTACAGGAGGAAGGTTCTGGGATGGGATGCTCTGGGGAGGAGGAAGTTTCAGGGATTCTAGTTTGGGGTGGGAGTTGTGGGCTGAGAACACCCTGGCTACTTCTACCCTGGTGGGTTCTTGCGCAAGAATGGCTGTTATTCCGCAGACTGTCTACACAACCCGCCCACTCTTACACAAGAAGATTTACAATAAAGCATGGGAAGAGAGAGCTTCTTGCGCAAGAGCTGCACTCTTTTCTAACAAGTGTAAGCGCTCTT
Organism: Pelodiscus sinensis; assembly: GCF_052426305.1. Classification (NCBI taxonomy): domain Eukaryota; kingdom Metazoa; phylum Chordata; order Testudines; family Trionychidae; genus Pelodiscus; species Pelodiscus sinensis. The sequence continues at coordinate 181,056,992 of NC_143053.1, read as the reverse complement.
GCGCAAGAGAACAGTGTGGATGCGCGGCAGGGGTTTCTTGCACAAGAAAGCCCTATGGCTAACATGGCCATCAGAGCTTTCTTTTGCAAGAGAGCGTCCCCACTACCACGGATGCTCTTGCACAAAAGCACATGGCAGTGTGGACGTGTTCTTGCACAAGAACCCCCCAGTGTAGACATAACCTTTGGGAGTTCTAGACGAGAGGGTGGTTTAAAGAGCCATAGTTATGGGCTTCTAGTTTGGAGTAGCAATGCCAACATTGGAACATTTTGGGGGGAAGAGGAAATTATGAGAGTTCTCGCTTAGGAGTACGATTGCCAAGTGTCCAGTTCTGAACCCAACAGTCCAGTATTTGAACTTTCTGTTTGGGAAACAAATTGAGAAAACATAACTGTGAAAATAGACATGTCCGGTGTTTTCTAAATCAGATGTCATGTAGATTGTGATGTAATGTCAAGTGTGTCCCCTATTTTTGTTGAAACCATCTGGCACCCCTAATTAGGGCTGGGGATCTAGCTTACAGGAGAGGAGCTTTGGGCAGAGAACTGTTGGTAGGATGCTCGGCGGAGGCTACTCCTGTACAGCGCCGGGCAGACTGGCAATGCTACAGGCTGGGGCGGGGAGCTGGGTGCCATGGGGCGGTTGGGGCCGTTATGGGGTCACGTGGGGCGGCGGGAACTCGGGGCCGTTATGCCGACGGTGAATGGGAGGGGGTGGCCGCGAGGCCAGGAGGCTCGTGTTACCTGCGCGCAAGCCCCGGCTGCGGGTGTCCGCCCCTCACGCGCTCCTACCAGCTTCCGCTTGCCCACTGGGCGCCGCCATTTTTTTTAACCGGCGCCGACGCAGAAACCGCCCACAGCTCGAGGGAGGAGCCATGGGGGAAGGGGCGGAGCATTGGGGGGGGGTCCCCTTCGGCCCTGCTGCGACATCGCGGGGAGGGGAGAATGGGCGGATGTCGCGGCTCGTGCGGCCAGGCTCCGCCCCTGCCATAGGTGCCGCCTCGCGACATGGGGGGGGGGGCGCGCGCCGCCCGTTCCGCCCCGTGCCCTCCCCTCCCCTCCGCCCCAGTGCTGGGCGGGCGCGGATCCGGCTCGGGGGGGGGGTCTCAGGTGCAGCCGCTGCCCCGCGCGCCAGCTAGTGCCCAGCGGGAATCCGCAAGCTCGCCCGGGGCGGGCAGGCAGCTCCAGAGGCCGCTAGGGCCATTGCTCCCTGTCAGAGCCGGGCTCGCAGCGCGTGGTCTCCGCCTCCCCCCGCAAAGGAGGCGTGTCAGTGTGCAGCCGTGTAAACGGGTAACCGACGCGCATGCGTCTCCGTTACCCAAACTGCTACGCCCTGCTCCCGGCGGGCTGGCTCCCTCCCAGCGTGTCACGGGGCGTTACACGGTTAACCAGCTACAGGCATTTTAACATCCCTGGTGAAAACCCCCCTCATCGTGCATCGGGCCACTGGAGATGGATGTGGGACTGGAGTTAAAAAAAAAAACAAAAAAAAACTTCCAGCCACCTTTGGGCTATTCTGGTGACTTCTTGTGCAAGAACATCTTGCACAAGGATTCTTGTGCAAGAAGTCTTGCGCAAGAAAACATCCACACTGCCATGTGCGAGCTGTGCTTTTATGCACGAGCGCCCATAGCAGTGTGGACAATCTCTTGCCCAAAAAAGCTCTGATGGCCATTTTAGCCATAGGGCTTTCTTGCGCAAGAAATCCCTGCCACGCATCCACATTGCCCTCTTGCACAAGAACTCCTGCACAAAAGGGCTTACACCTGTTTAAAAAAAGAGTGTAGCTCTTGTGCAAGAAACCCTCTCTTACCATGCCATACTGTAAATTTCCTTGCACAAGAGTGGGCAGGCAGTGTGGACGCTCTACCGATTCTTGCGCAAGAATGGCCATACTTGTGCATGAAGCCGTGAGTGTACACATAGCCTGCGTGTGTAGTGTTATAGTGTAGACTTGCTATTTCAAAATAAGCTAATTTATTCTGAAATAACTTACAGTGTAGATGTAGCTGAAGGAACCTTGAAAGATCCTCTAATCCAGTCCCCTGTGCTCCTGGCAGGACTGAAGACTACCAATATGGAGGCAGAATGTGTAAATAAAATAAGATCCAACCTCAGCCTTCACCTAAAACTTTACCCACAAAATTGGCTAGAGGTTTTGAATCCTAAAGGTAGTTGTGAGAAAGAGGGTGATTTTAACTTTAAATAACTGTGGAGTCCATTGTCTCATAAATGCAAACTTTATGTATTAATATGAAAATGTGCGTTACTTCTCTCAGGGAGACATGACCAAAGTAAATCCTGGGAAGTGTTATGATTATCAAAAGATTATTTTAAAAAAAGTGCCAGACAAAAATAAATTTTTGAGACAAAAAAAGAAATAGTTGGGGCAAAATAAAGGCAAATGTCCACTTCTAGACCTAGCCATCTGAAGGAGAAAACAGTTGCTTGAAAGATTACCTATTCACAGTCTCTGGATACCAAACCCCCCACTTGCAAAGTGGAAGGGCTATCGCAGTGTTTCTCAACCTTTTTTTTATAAAGTACCCCTTTTTCAAAAAAATAATTATAAGTACCTCCAGCCCCTACAGTTTTTAGACACACACATTTTATTCTACCATTGCAACACATTTGTTTAAACAACTTAATTGTAGCCTGGCAGGCAATGGAATTTTTAGGTGTAAAAAGTACAAAAATAATAAAGCACTGTAAAACTTAAAAATTCTGTTTTCTCCAAATTTCAGTTGTACTAAAGGTACTCATACCACTGGTTGAGAAACATTGGGCTAATGTACACATAGAATTTCTTGTTCTGAGCAAAAGCTATTATGAACTTGTGACCACAGAATAACCATTAGTAGAGTTTGAAGGCCTGAATTCTATCAGAGCTCAAGACTCATGGTGGGGTGATCTCTAGTCAACTTATTAGTATGCATGTACTTTTATTGTTTGGAATATGTTGCCATAACAGTTTTCACCTTGGAAACAAATGTGCTTATTTAGGGCTGCATGGCAATTATTTATTACTTAAAAGAAAAAGCTCAGATGTTGGCCTGCTTAGGCTGCCTTGCTGAGGAACTCACAGCGTAAACAGGTATGACACACAAGCTTTTTGGTGCCAACTGGCAAAGGATTTTCTGTTCTTGTAAGCAACTCTTACACTCAAAACACCACTTTCATGGCATTTATCCATAAAAGGTAGCATATGAGAGCTTTTCTGAAAGCTTGTAACTTATGGATACTTATTGCAAGGTGTGTGCATAGGTAATAACAATAAATAATAATTAAGGAATAATGTAACTATATAGAAAATTATGTCCTTATGGTCTTGTAGTGAAAGAGTTTCCAAAGAATCATATATCTTGGTAATAGCACATTGAAACAGGAGTTATCCCTCCATGGCTCACTGATTAAATAATGTATTACTCAGTTGTCCACTATTTCATCAACCCAGAATAGTCAATGGAAAACCATTAAAACCAACCCATAAGCATTGAAACGACTTAGAAGTGAAATGGAATGATATGACAGCAAAGGGTTACCCCATCTGTGAATAAAGACGAAAGATTGATTCCGGATATTACAGGTCAGAGAAAGACACTGCATCCATTACTCCTGAGGGAATTCTGCATCACTGCACATGTACAGAATGAATCTCTCTCACAGCATTTATGCGGGAGAGGTGCTGCAGTTACACTTTTTATCCACCAGGAAATGCTGTGGCATCAGAATAGAGCCACTGCTCCCAGGCACAAGCAGCCCCAGCAGTGAATAGAGAAGAGGGTGTGTTTATTACAGCATCCTGCCAGAGAAGCCAGATGAGGAGGCACAGGATATGGGGAGAGTAACTGCATGGGGTTGCTGGGAGTGGTGTCACAGACAGGTTCAGAAGGATTAGTGGGGAGACAGACTGGGGCAAGGGCTGAATGGTAGTGGCAGTGCAAGGATACATAGAGATGTGGAGGAGAGGGATGTGTGGCTGATGGAGGCTATAAGGACACATGGGAAAGGGTGGTGCAGGGAAACGAAGATGAGCAGATGTGTCTGAATGAGAAAGGCTAGGATTAGTAGACGGCGCTGCAGAACTATTCATTGTTTAAGGTTTTTTTTCAGTTACAGACTAACACAGCTGCCTCTCGGAGACTTGATAACGTGAGGTACACTGTTCCTTTGGGAATGGAGGATCTGGGATGTCTATGGGTATCCAATGATACAAAGAGGGGACATTTTGAAGGGACTTGAGTGTTTCTATTGTCAACTAGTATTTGTTGTCACCCAGAAGAAAGTGCTTGTGTGGCTGACAGGCTTGAACTAAGAGCTAGACAGTCAAGACTCCCTCATGCTGAAAGCAATTGACAATAAGTGGACTTTCAACCTTTGGTGCTCTCAGAAGCATCATGGCAGGGCAATGTGCAACCTGGAAAAATCCAGGTCAGGACGGAGAGACCTGGAGCTCGTCCCAAGTGAAGTGATGGGTAAGAAGCCTGGAGTGGGTACCTTTGCTGGACCATAAACTGTGGCACTAGTAACAAAAGGGGAGGAGCAAAATAGTGTGTCCAGAAATTTCAGAGGGGTAGCTGTGTTAGTCTGTAACTGAAAAAACTTAAAAAACAACAAGTAGTCTTGCAGCACCTTAGAGACTAATAAAAAATGTAGATGGTATCATGAGCTTTTGTGGGCACAACCCACTTCTTCAGATGAACCAAAAGCTCATGATTAAGGATGTTAAAATGCGGTTAATTGAGTAGTCGACTAGTTGATGGAAGTTCCATCGACTAGTTAACTAGTCAATAGGCACTTCCGCATTCCTCCTTTGAAATGTACAAGAGCCCCCAGAGGAGCTCTTGTACATTTCAAAGGAGAAATGCTACAGCCCAGGACCAGTGGGAAGTCCCACTGACTCCGGGCTGCATGCGGGTGCCTTCTTTGAAATGCCCAAGAGGGGACTCAGAACCAAGCTGACCCTTCTTTGAAATGCCCAAGAGGGGACTCAGAGCCAAGCTGACCCTTGGCTCTATGCTATGCTGCATGCCGCTAGGAGCCCGGGATCAGCTGGGGACTCCCCAACTGATCCCGGGCTCCCCTGCGGCATTTCCTGGGCTGTGAGCTGACCCTGGGCTCCCTGGAAAATACTGCTAGGAGCCTGGGATCAGCTGGGGAATACCCAGCTGAGTGCGGGCTCCTAGTGGCATGCAGCATAGCATGTACCCCAGGGTCAGTGGGGTACTCGGGTTCCCCTGCTGATCCCAGGCTCCATGGCTTTGAAATGCACACGAGCCCCCACTGGGGCCTCTTGGGCATTTCAAAGAATGCACCCACATGCAGCCTAGAGTCAACAGGACTTCCTGCTGGCCCCAGGCTGTATGCTGAGTTCTGCATTCCTCCTTTGAAATGTACAGGAGCCTCAGCGGGGGCTCTTGTACATTTCAAAGGAGGAATGTGGAAGTGCCTATTGACTAGTCTACTAGTCAAAAGACTATCTGATAAGTAAATGCTTATTGGATAGTTGACTAGTCAACTAGTCTTTAACATCCTTACTCATGATACCATCTACATTTCTGGTTAGTTTCTAAGGTGCTGTAAGACTATTTGTTGTTTTTTAAGTTTATTGTCTCCAGAAAATTACCAAACATATATTAACTTGCTTAGTATCAATCACCATAATAACTAGTGGCTTTTAAATACAGTTTTGAAAACAAATCACATATTATGTATGTAACCCTTCTGCCAGGTGGAGCCAGCAGTAGCCAAGGCCAGGTTCAATATCTAGGGGTTCCTCTCCATCTATCCAATACAACTGTATTGAGCACCCATCCAGTAAACTGGGAAATTCACACACCACCCTGGGGTGCCTCGAAGAGGTCTTCCCTATTCACAAGTACAGATTCTAAAAGTGTATAAAAAACCCTTTAAATAAAGGGAGGGAAATATCTTGCTATTAATTTGAGAAACACCACAAACAGGGTTCATAAAGAGAAGCTATGAATTAAAGACCCACCCCAGATAGGTTGGACAGTGCCCTTTTCTTCTCAGGTTCTTAAGTCCAGCAACCTAAAATTCCCCTTCACATGCCCAACCCTTCTATGCACCCCACTCACAGACCCAGGCTGTGTCTACATTGGCACCCTTTTCCGGAAAAGGGATGCTAATGAAACAAGTTGGAATTGCAAATGCCGCGGGGGATTTAAATATCAAAATCAGGAATAAAGGATCTTCCGGAAAAGGCTTTATTTTCCGAAAGATCCCGTCTAGACTGGCGCTTTTCTCCGGCAAAGCCCCGAGCCCGAAAAAAGCGGCAGCCATGTTCATGCAAATGCCGCGGGGGATATTTAAATCCCCCACGGCATTTGCAATTCCGACTTGTCTCATTAGCATCCCTTTTCCGGAAAAGGGTGCCAATGTAGACACAGCCCCAGAGTTTATAGGTGCATCTTCAGAGATCACTTTTCACCCTGGATGAGAGGGAGGTAAAGAGCCATCTTACTCACACTCCTGGGTGCTCAGCATCCGCCTGCTCACTGTTGTCCTCCGTCGCCCTGCTGGCTGCTTGTCATGTCTCTCTGCCATTACCCTGCTGGCTGCTCATCATGCCTCTCTATTGCTGCCCTGCTGGCCATCAATCAGCATCATGGCTATCCATCTCTCATTGTGACTTCTGTACATCAGTCTCTTAATTTTGCAGGCTGGACAGAAATGCTACCCCATCTCAAATGATTTCAGCTCTAATGGAGCAATAAAAAAGAGACTCCTTATGAACAATTCCTGCACTTAGAACTAATATGCTTGTGATTAAACACCAGCCAAATTAATTACAAAGAGCAAAACATCCTTCCATCAACTGAATATCTAACAAATTTAAGCAAAATAGGGGCAACTGTATTTATATAAACACACCCAGAATCTCTTCCCCTCTTCCCAGCTAGCTGTCAGGGAAGCATTCATTCAGATCTTTCTTACATCTACATAATCTATCCCGCATGCTTATATTAAGAGCCCAGTTAAACTACAACCTTGTCTAGGTAGTCATACTATAGTTCCTTTTAGTGGTGGAAATGGGATCCTAAACCATGCAAAATTTTTGAGTCCCTTTCTTACAGACATTTCTGCAAATGTTTAACTTTACACGCTCGAGAAGTGTCATGGAAGCATGTAACTTGTATGAGTAAAGATAAGCACATGGACAAGCATTTTCAGGAACAGGGAGTGGGTAGTTCAAGCACTGCTGCTACCAAATTAGCATATTATTTAGGAATCTAACTGCTAAAATAGCAAATTAAAAATAAACTGAATCAAATGAACAGGTAGGGATTGTGTCTGCCTATAGGTTTGTATAGTGGGCACTATCACAGCATATGCACAATACATTGAACCATGCAATATATGGTGGAATTTTTATAAAGTTTCTGCTCCTTTGTGTTTCCCTGGCAATAGCCCAGAAATAAGGCCAATAACTGTTTTGCTAAAAAACCCCAAACAAACCCTGAACTAATGAGGAAAATACAAAAATCAATGAAGACAATCTAAAAGCAGCATAATTAATTCTGCCTCTGGCTGGAAAACAACATCTTATCCAGTTGTCTAAAGAATGCAGTTAATAATTGTAATTACTATGAGTTTGCACAGGAAACAAGAAATATTTTTTCTGTTGATTGTATCCTTTTGCTGCTGGCAACCATTGACTGCATTTTTACCCTTTTGTTCAAATGGAGTGGAAATGAAAAACTTCTGGTTATATAACACAGTGCCTAGAGCCGGATGATATATTTTTTCTTTGTATATCTGTGTATCTTACGTTACTAAAAATATATTTTACCCCGTATAAGCCTTCTGCTTTGCTGTGTACATCTATCATATATACTTCAATTATAACCTTTATGCCACACACACAAAAAATGTAATAAGCACAGGCCTGATTCTATTCTCTCTTACATGAATGTTATTTCATTAAGGCCCATGGAATTATGCCTGCTTTATCTCAGTGTAAGGAGTAGGAGATTGATACCATTGTCTCTTCCTGACTCTTATTAAGTGACAGTGACTAGAGTTTCTCAACTACTTATTCCATCCCAAATCTTTGCATGAGTAAGTTTCAGCGTGACTATATATGTGAATTCTCAGATCAGCTACAGATTGTCAGATGTCAGTTAGCTGTCTGGGATCAACATCAGGACAAACCTTAAAATTATGTACATTCATTTTTTGTGAAGAATCAACAGCACTAGGTGCCACAGCTGCTTAAGCTGCTTTGGAAGTGTAGCTTTCAAGGAACATTCATATAAATGATCTTCTATGAAGCTAAATAGATTGAAGCTCAATAAGGTTCATCAGTGTGAGCCCAAAAGTTATCAGAAATAGAAAACTAGATATACAGTCATTTGTCACTTTGATATCAGAGGGGTAGCCGTGTTAGTCTGAATCTGCAAAAGCGACGAGGAGTCCTGTGGCACCTTATAGACTAACTGAAGTGTAGGAGCATAAGCTTTTGTGGGCAAAGACCCACTTCGTCAGATGCATGTAATGGAAATTTCCAGAGGCAGGTATAAATATGCAGGCCAGGATCAGGCTGGAGATGACGAGGTGGATCCAATCAAGGAGGATGAGGCCCACTTCTAGCAGCTGATCTGGAGGTGTGAATTCCAAGAGAGCAGAAGCTGCTTTTGTAGTTAGCGAGCCATTCACAGTCTTTGTTTAATCCAGAGTTGATTGTGTCAGACTTAAAGATGAACGTAAAAGAATCAATGGACACAAATCTGATATTAGGAATAGCAACATACAAAAACCTGTAGGGGAACACTTCAATCTTCCTGGACACATAATTGCAGATCTAAAAGTAGCCATCCTGCAGCAAAAAAACTTCAGGACCAGACTTCAAAGAGAAACTGCTGAGCTACAGTTCATCTTTAAGTTTGACACAATCAACTCTGGATTAAACAAAAGACTGTGAATGGCTCGCTAACTACAAAAGCAGCTTCTGCTCTCTTGGAATTCACACCTCCAGATCAGCTGCTAGAAGTGGGCCTCATCCTCCTTGATTGGATCCACCTCGTCATCTCCAGCCTGATTCTGGCCTGCATATTTATACCTGCCTCTGGAAATTTCCACTACATGCATCTGACGAAGTGGGTCTTTGCCCACAAAAGCTTATGCTCCTACACTTCAGTTAGTCTATAAGGTGCCACAGGACTCCTTGTTGCTTTTGTCACTTTGAGAAAAGCAGGACAAATGTATTTATTTAAAGAGGGGCTATGTTAAATAGGAAGGTTAACTGAATCAAAGTAACCTTAGTTGTGTCCAGATTCCAATATCCTTAATTCAGGGATGGGCAAGACAGAATCCGCGGACTGAATCCAGCCCACCAAGCCAGTTGATCCAGCCCATAGCCTGCCTGCCACTCCCCTGCTCTCAGGCCAATTGAGACCTGGTGATGGGGGAGTGTGCAAAGTGTCCTCCACCCTGCCAGAGGCACACAGCACCAGAGCAAAATGCCAGCTGTTCAAAATGGCTGGTGGTTCCCTCTAGGCACCACATGCCCCTGGAAGGGTGGGGTTGGGGGCGAGAGACTTTGTATACTCTCCCGCCTCCAGGCCCTGATTGTTCTGGAGGAGTGCATGAAATCTTCTGCTGCCAGGGGTGTGTAGCCCCTAGAGGGAACTGCCAGCTGTTCAAAAGAGCTGGCCGTTCTCTCTAGTCACCGCACGTCCCTGGCAAGGTGAGGGCAGAGGGCAAAGAGTTCACGTCCTCCCCTACCTCCAGGCCAATCAGGGTCTGTGGGCAGGGGAGCTCATAAAGTCTCCTGGCCCTGCCCCTTCTGTCTGAGGCCCTGCCCTTTCCAGGGCAGCCCACGATCACTTCCAAAATTTGTGAAATGCCCCCCCTTCAAAAATTATTGCCCACCCTCGCCTTCATTGATGCTGGGAAGTATCTTACTCCACAAGAATCGGAAGTATCTTACTCCACATATTCAGAGTAAAGGTATTAGAATCTGGTTCTTTATTTGTTTTTCAACTTAATATACTGGCAGCAAATAAGAAACAGATTTTGCCCTCCTGGTAACACTGAGTACAGTCTTATCTCTGTTAGTAGTTCCATTAATTTAAAGAGGATTATTTATAGAGGAAAGTACAACTCAGAGTGAGTAAGGGTGGCAAAAGCTGACTGTAACAAAGAGGGTGTTTTGTGTGATACTAAACTGTAAGAAACATTTAAAAATATCAACCCACATCCAGTTTTTATATAGAATTTTGGTGTGTTTTTTAAACATGCTTTAAACTGTTTTTTAAAATACTTTTCTTTAAATATACTGACCTATATTTTCCAAGCTTGTCATCAAGATTACAGCCAATCACTTAGACAGACTTTTGTACTATCTCTTTAATCCATTCATTGCAGGAAAAATCATTTTTCTCTTTCTGAAAATCTACTTATATATTTCATTTGCTTATAGGAAGAGATAATCTGGAATAACACTGAACTAATTGAATTGCCCCTTAAAATTCTTATGGAAGAGCTACCGACTAGACAATATGTAGAGCCCTGTGTGGATTTTTATCCACATCTGATCCGCAAAAATGATTCACAGTTATAAACCTGATATCCACAAATTTGCAGAGCTCTACAAATATGCTCTTATTACACTTCTGTTAATTTATTAGGAAAGGATGTGAAAATAAAACAGCAGTATTATTTGTTGCTTTATAATATAAATGTCAGATAATTTGATAAATACTCTGCACTTACAATTGTCCTGTCCTGCAAACAATTGTCCTGTTCTGCAAACATTTATTGCTGCTGGTGGTGCTTACTACAATAAGAACATTTCATGATAATAAGGGTTAGATTCATAAAAGAACATAGAAGCCTTACTTTAGGCACTTAAATCCCAGAAGCAGGCACTACTGGGATTCACAGAGCCCTTGAACCTTGTGGGTGCCTAAACATTTGCAATAAAAGTTCCTTAACCACCTTTGTTTCTGCCACCACTGGGTAGGGATGTAAGGGTATGTCTACACTACCCCCCTAGTTCGAACTAGGGGGGGTAATGTAGTCATACGGAGTTGCAAATGAAGCCCGGGATTTGAATTTCCCGGGCTTTATTTGCATAAAGCCGGCGCCATTTTTAAATGCCGTCTAGGTCGGACCCCGTGCCGCGCGGCTACACGTGGCATGGACTAGCTAGTTCGGATTAGGCTTCCTAGGAATTTAAATGTAATTTAAAAATGGCGCCGGCCGGCTTTATGCAAATGAAGCCCGGGAAATTCAAATCCCGGGCTTCATTTGTAACTCCGTATGACTACATTACCCGCCCCTAGTTCGAACTGGGGGGTAGTGTAGACATACCCTAAGCGACTAGTCAACAACCCGATAAGCCTAGGCTTATCAGGCAGTTGTGTCACTACTCAACTAATATCTTCTCCCTCACTTGCTGCCTCTGAGGAGTGGGGAGTGAGGAGTGGGAGCAGGAGCCGGTGCTGGGGGGGAGCTGGCTTAAAAGCTGGTTCCCCCAGCCAGGGGAAGATTACCATTTTGCGGGACCCAGGGCAGCCCAATTTCGCAGGACCCCCCTTTGCCACAGCGCATGCGCGGGGCTTCTTGAAGCGCGGGGCCCGGGGCGGCCACCCCGCTTGCCCTGCCCTATATCCGCCCCTGCCCCCAGCACTGTCTCTCTGTGGAGGCAGGGGAGGCAGAGGCACAGTAGGGGAAACAACACTAGTGGGGACTCAAGCAGTTCCCACTTCTGCTGGGTCCAACTGCTGCACCTCAGCCTTTTAAATGTAGCAAGGGCCCAATTGGGCTCTTGTTACATTTAAAAGACAGAGGTGCAGTGGGGAACCCAGGGCAAGCGGGGACTGTGCTGGATCCTACTGCTGCTCCTCTGCCTCATGGGGCTCTTGCTACATTTAAAAGGCATAGAACAGATGGGATAGCGAGCACCCCACTCCTCCCTTATCAACTAATTGAGTAGATGATGGAAAATCCATTGACTACTCAAATAGCTTATTAGTTGAAATTTAACATCCCCACCACTGGGCCTGCATGCTGCAGCCCATTCATCCTGATGCCTAAGCCCCAAAGGGATCATGAACAGGGGAAAGATGGGCTTTTTCCTGCGTAACTCATGGGCCAAATCTGGTAAGCATGCTCAGAGTTTGCCTTTTAGACTGAGCCACTATAGCTGAGCTTATCGTCCACCCCTCATCATTTGATATATGTTCCCTCGTAACTTTTAGGTCAGTGTTTAGAGTACTCCCCTGGGGGAGACCCCTATTTCAAGTCACCCCTCTCCCAAACAAGAAGGGATTTGAACTGTGATCTGCTATTCTCAGGGGAGTGCCCTAACCACACAGCTCTGGCTCGTTTTGATGTGGCGCTGCCTCACTCTCTCCCATGGAAGCTGTACCCACACAGTAAATATATAATTTAAAGAGCCTTTGCAGCAGGGTGACTAGATCCTGAGTCTCCCACCTCCCTGATGGGTGTTCTGATTACCAGGTCACAAACTCTTTCTTTGTCTTGCCCAGTGAGTCTTGCATTATTCGTTCAGGGTACGTCTAAACTACATGCCTCTGTCGGCAGAGGCAAGTAGATTTGTTTGTTCAGCAAAGGTAAATGAAGCCGCGATTTAAATGATCGCGGCTTCATTTACATTTACATGGCTGCCGCGCTGAGCCGACAAACAGCTGATCAGCTGTTTGTCGGCTCGCCGCTAGTCTGGACGTTCCCCCTGTCGACATCAAAGCCCTTTGTCAGCAGCCCCGGTAAACCTCATTCCATGAGGAATAACGGGGCTGCCGACAAAGGGCTTTGATGTCGACAGGAGGAACGTCCAGACTAGCAGCGAGCCGACAAACAGCTGATCAGCTGTTTGTCGGCTCAGCGCGGCAGCCATGTAAATGTAAATGAAGCTGCGATCATTTAAATCGCGGCTTCATTTGCCTTTGCTGATCTGTCTAATCTACATGCCTCTGCCGACAGAGGCATGTAGTCTAGACACAGCCTCAGTGTGGAACACTTTCAACAGAAAAGACTGTGGTACCTCCCCCCAGAACTGACAATTCAGTAACCCAATGGTTAAAGCACTCTAAGAAGTGGTAGATTCCATTCAGATCCTTTTGCCTCATCAGGTAAAAGGGAGATTTTAGCCAGGAGTTTCCCATGTCCCAGGTGAGTAGTATTTCTCAAATGCTGCCACCAGCTAATATTTTGCTCCCACAGCAGACTCCTGGGCAAAGATTGGGAGGGTTAAGTTATCAGCCCCTCCCAGCACACCCAGCTGTTAACCCTGGATATGCTATATTGGTGATTGCTGGCACTGCCAGCAGGAATTGGTATCCTGCACCATGCAGCCTCATCAGGGGCCTCCAAACATTGCCTCTAGAGACATATGTAGATGGTGTGCATAATGCCAGAGAAACCTGGGATTATGCAGACAGTCAGTGAATTCCTAATCCACCTTCCCAGGGATGGCAGGGCTATGGGCTTCAGCCCCCGGATGGGAGAACAATTGTCAGAGCAGCCACTAGCAAGAGTTGGTGGCTGCACTGAGGCCACCAAAAATGCAATAACCACTAGACCAGGCTAAGAGATTTGGCTCTGCCGCCTCCACTGCTAAGAGAAGGTTCCCATTCCAGTTGAGAATCCCTAGCAGAGGGAAGTGCCTTCCTGCAGCCTGGACGTAGACACCTATTTCTGAGAGAAGGGCAGGGCTTAGCACACATCCCTCAGCTTGGCTCCTCCCACTGGTTATTTTAGGTGAGGCACTTCCTACAATGCTGACTTTTGTGAATTCATTCCATGGCTTGGTTCACACCTGACATTTAGATTGACCTAGCTACATTGTTCACAGTTATGCAAAATTTCACTCTCTGGACAACATATTTAAGTTGACCTAACTTCCAGTGTAGAGCAGAGTAGGGAGTTGAAAAGATTATTTTAGCAACCTAGTTACCACCACCTGGAGAAGTAGATTAATAATTACACTGTGTCGTGTGGGTCAATTTATTTTAGATCCAAGGGAAACTGGGACACTTCAGGGAGACTTAACCACTTTCTTATTTATTGCAAGCTTTAAGCAGTTAACATAATTGTATTACTATACAATTTAAACCTTAAATATTATAAATTCTAAAGCAATTAATGCAGCACAAAGCAATGCAAAAGCAATTGATAGAAGATCTACTATAATACAATAATAAAACCTAGTTCACTTACACTTCACCTGTATGTTACCTACAGTACCAGGCAGGGGGTCGTGGTTCCTTTGATTCCCACGCATAGGAACACCATGCATTGGGGATGCTGGTGTGAAGAGGCTATTTTCTTCTAGTTACATCGAGCAGGACCTGTGGGTCAATCCTACCCATTCCCTCCCATCGATTCTCCTTACTAAGCCCATTTTATAGCAAACCGAGACTTGGTCATTCTAATATTTACCAATTGATTACGTATTGTGTAAGATACCTAAAATGCTCAATGCCCAATTTGGAGTTCATCCTGCTACACAGGATGTTGCCGAAACTACGTGCGTAGCTGACAGTTTCATGGCTGCTTCTGTAATTTTTGCTTATCAGAAACAGAAGTACCAGCACAAGGTTGCTTGTCGTGTGTTCTTGATGTGGTCTCGTGTACCAGGCTTAATCTGTATTATTATTCAAAACATTCCTGCCTCCCAAACTTTGTCTGTGTGCCTGTGCACCAGACTTGAGACAGGCCTGGGTTTTGCTTTTTAGTAATCCGCACAGTGCTCAAGGCATTTATTGTCAAGGCAGGGTAGTCCAGGCTCCCCTACACTCTGATACAAGAACATGCCTTCTGTAGATGTGGGAAGTGCGAACACTACAGTGGCGCAGCTGCGGAATGTAATTGCATCTGTGATGTAGACATGGCTGAAGGTATCTCTCTCCATCCATTTCATAGAAGGTATTTCTTAGGTGATGAACTTAGGCTTTGCGAATCCCAGTGATTTTCTAGTTAGGCGTGGTGATGCTGAATGTCGCCATGTCTGTGTTTTTTTGTGAATCCAGCCCAAAGTGTTTGGAGGAGTGGACCCCATTTGGGGACATCCAAGATTTCCATTGCTCACCACACAATGCAAAAATGTCATCTTGAGAAGCTGTTTCAGAGTCTGACAGAGACACATCTGAATCTCAAGTTCTTCTCTACAGTAGGAAGGGAGATGCTCCAGGATCAGGGTGGGTGTCTGCTTAGAACCACATAAGGCTGCAAAATCTTGTCCATGTATAGTAGGATTTCAGAATTACAAACAATGGAGATTGTTCATAACTCTGAAGTATTAGTAACTCTGAATAAAACATTATGGGTGTTCATTCAAAAGTTTACAACTGAACATTGATTTAATGCAGCATTGAAACCTTACTATGGAGAAAAGAAATGGAGTTTGTAACCATTTTAATTTAAATGAAACAGGCACAGGAACAATTTCTTTACCTTGTCAAATCTTTTCTTTTAAAACTTTCCCTTTATATTTCTAGCAGTTTACATTTTACACAGTACTATGCTGTATTTGCTTTCTTATTTGTCTGCTGTTGCCAGATTTCATTCTGGTTCCTAATGAAATGTGTGGTTGACCACACATCAGATTGTAACTCTGGTGTTTGTAAGTCTGAGGTTCTACTATTCTTCTGGTTGGCAATCACTATCCTATATCTTGAAGAAAACAGTAAAAATAAACAAGGAAAATTTTTCTTCTCTATCTATCTTTGGGATGTTGCGGACAGTATGATTCTAAGGCCAGGTCTATGCAAGGGGACAATGTCAAACTAAGGTATGCAACTTCAGCTATATGAATAGGGTAGCTGGAGTCAACATACCTTAGACTGAGTTACTGCAGCATCTCCACTTTGGGGAGGGTGGGGGGAGGAGGTCAACAGGAGAAACTCTTCTGTAGACTCACCTTACACTTCTCAATCCAGTGGGTCCGGATTTAATGCATCTGAAGGTACTGAAGGAGTCGGCAAGTGTCATTGCAGAGCCTTTGGCCATTATCTTTGAAAACTCGTGGCGATCGGGAGAGGTCCCAGATGATTGGAAAAAGGCAAATGTAGTGCCCATCTTTAAAAAAGGGAAGGACAATCCAGGGAACTACAGATCAGTCAGCCTCACCTCAGTCCCTGAAAAAAAAATCATGGAGAGGATCCTCAAGGAACCCATTTTGAAGCACTTGGAAGAGGGAAAAGTGATCAGGAATAGTCAACATGGATTCACGAAGGGCAAGTCATGCCTGACCAATCTGATTAGCTTTAATGATGAGGTATCTGGCTTTGGGGACATGGGGAAGTCGGTGGATGTGATATACCTTAACTTTAGCAAAGCTTTTGATATGGTCTCCCACAATATTCTTGCCAGCAAGTTAAGGAAGTATGGATTGGATAAATTGACTATAAGGTGGATAGAAAGCTGGCTAGATTGTTGGACCCAACAGGTAGTAATCAACTGCTCGATGTCTGGTTGGCAGTCAGTTTCAAGTGGAGTGCCCCAAGAACTGGTTCTAGGGCTGGTTTTGTTCTATATCTTTATTAATGACCTGGATGAGGGGATAGATTGCACCCTTAGCAAGTTTGCGGATGACACTAAACTAGGGGGAGAGGTAGATATGTTGGAGGGTAGGGATAGGGTCCACAGTGACCTAGACAGATTAAAGGATTGGGTCAAAAAATCTGATGAGGTTCAACAACAACAAGTACAGAGTACTGCACTTGGGTCGGAAGAATCCCAAGCATTGTTACAGGCTGGGGATGACTGGCTAAGTAACAGTTCAGCAGAAAAGGACCTGGGGATTACAGTGGATGAGAAGCTGGATATGAGTCAACAATATGCCCTTGTAGCCAAGAAGGCTAATTGCATATTAGGGTGCATTAGGAAGAGCATTTCCAGCAGATCTAGAGAAGTGATTATTCCCCTTTATTTGGCACTGGTGAGGCCACATCTGGAGTATTGCATCCAATTCTGGGCCCCACACTACAGAAAGGATGTGGATGCATTGAAAAGGGTCTAGTGGAAGGCAACCAAAATTACATTCTGTACAGAACTTCAACAACATAGGTATTGTATCATATGCAAGAATATAGAAAACATCTTTATTCAACAATAGGGACTTCAGAGAGCTTAGTCCCTAGACATAGCATATTAGTTCAATTTTGATTTTTGCCTATTTCACGATCTGTAAATTGTAATAAAAGGATAGGCCAGCTAAGGTCAAATGAAGTTACCCATGATTATCTGAAAACCCAAATCAAATCTATGCAAGAACGGAGGGCAGCTCAGAGACAAACACTTCAAGAGATAACAGGAAATACAATCTTCTCATAAAAGCCTATTTTAACCTTAGGGACAATTACATTACTGAGTAGCATGTTAATCCATGAAAAATTCAAGTTATCACACAGGTATCAACTGTTATTTAATGCTGGGCATGCACAACACCACTTGATGCTACAGGACTTACTAATTTCTCATTCACTTAACATTTTAATTCTTTTGCATCAAAGCTAAAATTTCTTACACTGTGATCAATTACCAGCAATGAATTTAATGAATAACCATAGCAGTTCCCACTAAGAACAGGGGCCTAGGCATTCCTGAATTTTAATCCCAGCTGTGATGCAAACATCCTTTGTAGACTTGAACCAAGCAAGTAGGCAAGGGTGGGCAAATACCAGCCCCCCCAGACCAGATTTGGTTCCTTAGTGTTAGCCCTTGGTGGGCGACAGCTGCTATATTTACCTGCATGTACGTGGATATGGGCAGGCTCTTACTACATTTAAAATGCAGAGGTGCAGTGATCGGCGTAAGCCGGGACTGCTTGGTCTTGTCTTGCACTGAGTCCAGCAGCCCCTGTCTGCGGCCAGCCCTGGCTGCCGTGACCAGGGGCTGGTGCCAAAGCACCCCTACCCATTGCCAGACCTGGCTGCTGTGAACATGGGCTGCTTGGTGGCAGCAGCCCCTGTCCACGAGAGAGCCCAGCTCCCCGCTGGGACCCCTACAGACAGGGGCTGCTTCGCAGCAGCCTCCCTTATTCCCCCCACCGCCTCTGATAGAAGCAGTGGAGTGGGATCAGGTGGCACCCTGGAGACAGTGCTGAGGGAACCGGATTTTAAACCGGCTCCCCCTAGCACCAGCTCCTGTTCCCCCCTTGCTGCCTAGTCATAGAGGCAGCGGGCTGAAGGGGGGTGCTGCAGGGAGCCTGGGGCCAGCTCTGGACAAACTGCAGCATAATGCATGATGTGTTTGCAATGCTTGCCACAGCAGTTTGCAGCTGAGCAGGGTCCATGCTTGCTGTACTATGACGACTGCACGGATAACTATGGAGAAAAGCGTGAGAAAAGATTTTTTGCTGTTGCTTTCAAGTAGGATGGGAGGGAGGAGATACGTGCATTATGGGAAGCTGGCAACATGTACCCAGAAACACCCACCGCAATGTTTTTCCTCCCATCAGGCATTTGGAGCCTAACCCAGAAACCAAATGGGCAACAGAAACTGTGTGTTGCTGTTAAAGTCAAAGGTAGGTAGTCACACTATTGGTCAGGGGTGGGCAAAAAGGACTCCACGGGCTGAATCCGGCCCACCAAGCAAGTTGATCCGGCCTCCGGATGCCCTGCTGCTCTCCTCACCCTCAGGCTAATTAGGACCTGGGGACTGGAGGGGGGGGGAACATACAAAGTCTCCTCCCGCTCTCCGAAGGACCCGGAACTTCAAAGAACCACGCACTCCTTGTAGGACAGGGGCAGGGTGGGAGGAGATGTCGCTCACTCCCCCTGCCCCCAGGCCAATTAGGGTTTGGGGGGGGAGGGGGAGAGGCGTGAAGTCTCCTCCCATCTTGCAAGGGGCTCAGCACTTAAAGTCAACTGCCAGCTGCTGCTCAGCTGGCGGTCGACTCTAAGCACAGCGCTCCCTTGCAGGGCAGGGGCAGGGAGTGAGAGACTTCACATGCTCCCCTTCCCCAGTCCCTGATTGATTTGGGGGCAGGGGAGTGAGCAGTCTCCTCCCCCCTCCAGGGGCATGGGTACCTAGAGGGAACTGCTAGCTTTTCATAACAGCTGGTGGTTCACTCTGGGAGGAAAGGCAAAGACTTCATGCACCGCCCCACCCCCAGACCAATCAGGGTCTGTGGGTGGGGAAGCATGGAAGTGTCCTGACCCCGTCCCTTTCAAAAATTTCTGAAATGTCCCCCAGTCAAAAATTATTGCCCACCCCTGGTCTAGTGTGAGATCACCCTGCTGGAGAAGCTGCTCCCTTAGGTGGTGACTAAGCATTGCAGATTATTATTCCTGTCCTTATTAAGGAAGTGTCCCAAAATTGCATGTAGCAGCCAATGTGGGTAATGTAATAACATAGGGGAATATCCACACCGCCCCCTTCCAATAGGTCTCTCATGGAAAACCTGTATCACTCCACAGCCTTCTTCTGCCTAGGAAAGGAGTAGGGCCAACAGGCTCTTGGGACTGCTGTGAGATTTGAGGCAGTGGTGAGCTTCAGAACCCTGCAGACCCCTCCACCTTGTTCCCCAATAAGGCAAAATAACAGTTTTACTTTCCTACTCTTGTCATTCTCCTGTATGGCAAAGTCTGTGTACACTTCCACCACCTCCTTCCACTGCGTTCATCACTGAGCTAGTGTAGCCAGACAGAACCGCCCCCCGTCCCTACGAAACTCTGTCTTCAAAGCCTCCAGGGCCTCCAGAGGTGCTGGAATAACTATGGCCCTGGATGCTAGACAGGACCCAGATAACAGCGGCAAGTAGGCCAGCAGACTATTGGGGCCTCGGGCTGCCCTTGGCGGGTAGCAGTATTGATACACCTACACACACCATCCCAGAAGAGGAATCTGCCACCCCATCAAAAAGAATGTCCAGCCCTAATGATTTAGTTACCTCCACCTCACAGGTGCAAATTAAGCTTTGGACCCTCTGTGAGAATGGGCGTCATAAAGACGTTCCAACTTAATTGGCATTTTAATGACAAGAGAAGCATGTACATGACCACAGGGGTATAAAGTGGGGCCCTGTGCCCCTCTCTAATTGGAGATCCAATCACATACCTGCTGGCCAGGCGGTCTTGGACCCCCGAGACTTTAGGGACGCCTTCGTCTCGTACCGACTGCTTCTCATTGGGATTGAGAGGAACACTGGCTTTGCCGGAGTAAGGATCGCAGGGGTGAGAATATACCTGCTAGGTGTCTATTTTGCGCACATTTCAATAAGAGCTCAGAGAACCAAAAGGGTTCCACGGTACCTTTAAGTGACTTTTATTGTATTTTTCTGTCTTGTGTTTGTAGTGGCTGTGTTATCTGTAACACAGCAGTAACATTTAACAGCTAAGCTTGCCTTGTAACAATAAAATAGTAACTGTTTAAGCTTTAACCTGACTCCTCCTGTTGCTGTAACAGAACCGAACACAATCAAAAGAACCATAGCCGGTTTGGCTATCTTGCCGCGGTCAGGGGCAAATGCAGTAAGAGCTGAGCATTGAGTTGTGCCGCCTATATGGGGCAGACTCTTGGGGCACCCGTCAGCCCCCTGGCTGCCCGCTGCGAAGGGACTCTGTCCTAGCAGTTAAAGACTCGGATGTGATAGGGCTCACAAACCACTCATTACCCCAGCCACCGGCTAACAGCTAGGTTTATATCTGCAAATCCAAAGCTTTAGGGACTTCAGACCAAGGTCCACAGCTCATGTTGCCTGCCGCTGCACATTGGAGAACTCACAGCTCAGGGTTTGTCTACACTGGCACTTGATCAACAAAACTGTTGTCCTTCACAGGTGCTTAACTCCCTCCCTCTTCCCCTCCCCCCCACGAATGACAGTTTTGCCATGACAAGTGAAAGTATGGACACTGCTTTGTGAGCAAGCGCACTGTCCTGCCAACAAAGTGAAACACCCTAAATAAAATGTGTCAGTAAAATGTGTCAGAGAAAGACAGAGTTCACACACAGCTCAGACATAGAATCATAGAATCATAGAATCATAGGACTGGAAGGGACCTCGAGAGGTCATCGAGTCCAGCTCCCTGCCCTCAAGGCAGGATCAAGCTCTGTCTACACCATCCCTGACAGATGTCTATCTAACCTGTTCTTAAATATCTCCAGAGAGGGAGATTCCACCACCTCCCTTGGCAATTTATTCCAATATTTGACCACCCTGACAGTTAGGAATTTTTTCCTAATGTCCAATCTAAACCTCCCCTGCTGCACTTTAAGCCCATTACTCCTTGTCCTGTCCTCAGAAACCAAGAGGAACAAATTTTCTCCTTCCTCCTTGTGACACCCTTTTAGATATTTGAAAGCCGCTATCATGTCCCCCCTTAATCTTCTTTTTTCCAAACTAAACAAGCCCAGTTCATGAAGCCTGGCTTCATAGGTCATGTTCTCTAAACCTTTAATCATTCTTGTCGCTCTTCTCTGTACCCTTTCCAATTTCTCCACATCTTTCTTGAAATGTGGCGCCCAGAACTGGACACAGTACTCCAGCTGAGGCCTAACTAGTGCAGAGTAGAGCGGCAGAATGACTTCACGAGTCATTGATGCAACGCTAATGTGCAGGACACAAAGAGATTATGTAAAAATAGCATCTTCTCTATATCACTTGCCTCCTGTGAGAATTCAAATATACCCAACTAAAATAAGTTCACTGCATTTCAGCACTCCTTTTATTGCAAGATCACTACAGTTATGGAAGAGGGAGAGCCATTTTATTCCTTTTACTCAGAATTGTGAGTGAACTCCAACTGCAGGTGAAGTTATGCCCTGATACTTGTGCAACCTCAATGAACATCATCAAACAGTTTAAATGGAGGAAAGAAATGTGTATCCCTGGATCTAAACTTGAGTGCCCAAGTGCGTCAGGCACACTATTTTTTATCATTTGCTATCGACCTGTGCCTAATCAGGATCAGAGCCCTATTTTACATTAGGTCTTATACAGATATAACACCACCAACCCTGCCACAAAGAGCCTAAAGTCTGTTTAACATAAGATACAAGTGAGTATCAAGGAGGATGAGCGTTACAGAGGCTAGCCTATCACTATATACAGTATCCTGACAACCCCTTATAAAGATAATTTTGTAATGCTCAGCTTTTCCCCCAAGTGCTTGGAACATGGGGGGGAGTAGGGGCGACTTTTACATCTGCTAAACATCTGCCTTCTTCTCTAAGCCTTAGCTGCTACCTACAACCAACCCTGGTTTCATCTTGCCAGTCTTAGATCATGACCTCTTCAGGGAACGGTATACATTTTATATATTTTGTCTGTGAGAAGGGGTGGGGGGCATTTTTTAACACTGTACAAATAATTTATAACTACCATTTTAATATTTTAGTAAAAATGACATGTCCCTTTCCAGAAGCCTTCCAAGTGCCAACATTTTGAGCTAAGCATGTTTCCCCTTTATAACATTAACCTTCTCCTGCTGCCCAACTGAACCACTGAAATAATCATCTAAAGACCTGACACTTAATTTCACAACAGTGAATTTGGGAATTTATCAGAATGAACTGACACAACATTGATGAACTCTGACAATGATTACAGGAGAAAACTTCCACTCACACAAATCTCTCAGCCATCAGCAATTAAAAGACAAAAACCAGACTAACTACTCAAAACCTCAAGAGGGTTTTGAAAAACATCTTAGAATTGTAGGACTAGAAGAGACCTCGATTATTTAATCCAGTCCCTTGCACTCCTGGTAGGACTATGTCAATGTTACACTGTGCAGTGACAGAATGGCTCGGGTAACCTGTGATGGGACAGAGCTATTTTCCTTTAGGTTGCCAATTGAAACCAAGCTCAAATTAGTAATGTATGAAAGTGGTTACATACAAGTCAAAGGCTCTTAGCCCAGATCACAGAAAATTGACACAAATGGCACTAACTGCCCCCTTTGCTAACCATCTCCCCACAGACCCACGGAAACTAGGTTACTCTCTCACTCATGCCAATAGAGTTCGCACAAACTGATGGTTAGTGACAAGGCTGTGTCAACAGTATTGTTGCTAAAAACTGCATCATGTAGACCAGTGGTCCCCAACCTTTTCAGGTTGTCGGGCGCCAGGGGGCGTGGCCGTTCGCCCGCCGGGTGCCCGGGGGAGGCCCCGCCCCATAGCCGCATGCCCGGGGGCGGGGCCCCCCCGCAAGCGCCACGCGCCCGGGGCCGGCGCTCCCCTCCCCCCCGCAAGCGCCGCGTGCCCGGGGCTGGTGCTCCCCCTCCCCTCCGCAAGCGCTGCGCGCCCGGGGCCGGCAATCCCCCCGCCAAGCGCCACGCGCCTTATGCCCGGGGCCAGGCCAGCCCCGAGCACCTGGCGGGCGCATGCAAATGCCCCCGCGGGCGCCATGGCGCCCGCGGGCACCGTGTTGGGGACCACGGATGTAGACATACTCTCAGACACTGCTACCAAGAAGTGAAGCTGAAAGTTGAACTGGAATTTTATTACACCCTCTGCACTGCTCTATCTGTATAGTTGAGTTCCTTGCAACCTAACTTCCTAGTGGTCCCTATTTCCACTGGTGCTCTGTCAATAGCAGTCCTTCCAGAGAACACAGGCCTTCTGGCTCCAGTTTTACTGATTGCGATATGCTAGCCCGAGAGTCTGAAAGGGAATGAATGTAAACAAATGGGTCTGGAAGGCTAATAAGTCTCCAGTAACTTTCATTTTTATGTTGTTAATGGCTTCTGAGCCATTG
The DNA here is from genome assembly GCF_052426305.1 of Pelodiscus sinensis. Lineage (NCBI taxonomy): Eukaryota > Metazoa > Chordata > Testudines > Trionychidae > Pelodiscus > Pelodiscus sinensis. Next base: position 181,033,298 of record NC_143053.1, on the reverse strand, counting down.
AATTATACTTGTGCATTTTGAAAACATCTTTTTAATTGTAAATTGATTCTTGGTTAGAGGAATTTTATTTAAGAACATTACTCTAAGACTTTAAAGTGCTACATAGTCCTGTATTTTATTTACTCTAAGACAGTGAGAGTCCCTCAGTGCAGAGGGTCAGTGCAAGGCCTAAGAACTTCTTAAATCACATCTAAATCCTAATCTGAAGGATTTAGTGGGCTATAGGTTGTACTTGAGCTTTGACCAGGAATGAACTTCACATATAATGCTCAACATGTCTCAAGCTGAAAAAAAGTATGAAAGTAATATCTATAACAGTTAATGAGTCAGAATAAAGTAAAGTTTGTGAGTAGGTGTGCATGTGGGCAGGGAAAAGATGGCAAAATCAATACATTTTCACTTTTATTGTTCTTCAGCTATTCAGCTTAAGAGCAAAGCTATCAACCCTGCATTTTCCATCTATATCATTTTGTGGTAAAGCACTGTGATAGGTTGGGCTGCTCTGTAAAGCTCTCTTCAGGGAACACATGGTACTGCAGGCACACCCCAGTCTGTACCCATGCTTAAAGCATGGGAATTTGTACCATAAACTCTGGTCATCTGAAGAAGTGGGCTGTGCCCACGAAAGCTCATGACAACATCTACATGTTTTGTTAGTCTATAAAGTGCTACCAGACCATTTGTTGTTTTTTCCTGTACAGACTAACTCGGCTACCCCTGAAGCTCATAAACTTGGTGTCAGTCTCTAATTAGGGTACGTCTACACTGCAACACTATTTCGAAATAACTAGCATTATTCTGAAATGACTTAGTCTGCGTTTACACAGCAGGCAGTTATTTTGACATAGTGTCAAAATCCTGTCACGCTGGAGTACTTCTTACTCTGACCTCTGTAACCTTCATTGTATGAGGAGTAGGGGAAGTTAGAGGAAGGGTAGTCTGTTTTGAAATAAGTGCTGTGTAGACACTCCCTATTTTGAAATAAGATATGCAATTGATGTACAGTAGAGTCCGGATTATCTGACCTTCAGTAATCCGACATTCCGCTTTATCCGACTCTGCAGCTCCCGGGGACAAAGCGGTGCCGGCAAGAGAGGCATCAGTGGCTCCAGAGCGTGGGCCAGGAGAATGACCCCGCTCGCTGCCCGGTCACTCTCCTGGAGCCGCTGATGCCTGCAGCTCCCGGGGACGAAGCGGCGCCTGCAGGAGCGGCATCAGCGGCTCCAGGAGAGCGACGGGGCAGCGAGTGGAGCCATTCTCCCAGCTCGTGCCCTGGAGCCGCTGATGCCGCAGCACCGCTTTGTCCCCGGGAGCTGCAGGCATCAGCGGCTACAGGAGAGCGACGGGGCAGCGAGCGGGGTCATTCTCCTGGCACACACCCCAGGAGATGCAGGGAGGGAAGGGGCCAGGGCCAGGCAGGGATGGGGACCAAGGGGCTCCAGTTACAGTAGAGTCCCTATCATCCGACATGTGGACTGTGTCTACACTGCACCCCTTTTCCGGAAAAGGGATGCAGATGAGACAAGTCGGAATTGCAAATGAAGCAGGGGATTTAAATATCCCCCGCTTCATTTGTATAATTCCGACTTGTCTTTTCCGGAAAAGGGGTGCAGTGTAGACACAGCCTTTCAGTAATCCAACCACCTGGCGGTCCTGTTTAGGTCGGATAATTGGGATTCTACTGTAGCTCAATTTGCGTAGTTTATTTAAAGTTAAGTCTTGCTGTGCACCCTATGGGTACGTCTAGATTACAGGCTTCTGTCGACAGAAGTTTTGTCAACAGATACTGTCGACAAAACTTCTGTCGACAAAGAGCGTCTAGACTACATTGAGTTCTGTCGACAAAGCAAGCTGCTTTGTCGACATGGTAGTGTAGACGCAAAGGACAGTTTACATGCAATAACACCTTCTGTCGACAGAAACTCTGTCGACAGAAGGTGTTATGCCTCGTAAAATGAGGTTTACCAGCGTCGACAAAACTGCTGAGTTCTGTCGACGTTATGTCGACAGAACTCAGCGGTAGTGTGGACGCAGGTATAGTTTTGTCAATAAAAGTCCACTTTTGTCGACAAAACCCTGTAGTCTAGACACACCCTAAATGATATTAAGGCCTCAGTGGTCCAGGAGACAAATCAGTGCTCAGCATTACTTAAAAGAGCCACAATAGTGGGAATTCATTGTTTCACGTACTGTATATTCATATTTAAATAATATGATAATATTATATATCAATTAAATATTTCCTAATTATTCTCACAGCAAAGTGACTGACCAAATATTATTTTATCAACTACAGTTGGTTCACATAATAAAAGCATCCTGACTTAAATTGGTTAATAATTACATCACAGGGTGTTTTAACATCTTGTGTTGCAAAGAGCCACCTGAGACACATTAAAGAGCCCCTTGTGGGTCACAGCCAGTCTGTTTGAGCATCACTGCTCTAAACAATCAGGTAATAAAACAGTGGACTCTGGAGTTGTTATCTGTACCCTTAAAGAAAAAAAGGGGAAAAAATCTTTCAAAATGCAAGCACTTGGTTGCTGAGCAAGGGCTCACTCTGATTCGCTCCTCTTCTGACCCAGTGTCACCTAGCTCTGACCCTGAGCAAATACAGGTGAGCCTTCTTAACTGGCCTGATGGTTCTGAGTTGGTCAGTATTTTCTCCAGGCCCTTCTAGGGGCCTACGGCCATACCGGACCGAACGCCCTCGATCTCGTCCGATCTCGGAAGGTAAACCGTCCCGGGCCTGGCTAGTACTTGGATGGGTGACCCCCTGGGAACCCCAGGTGCCGTAGGCAGCTTTAACCCGTCGGGGACATCAGTTGGCGGCTCCTTCACGGGGCCGTGAGCACGGGCGTGTACTTGGCGCGGTTCACCCCTATCCCAGACACCTGCCCCTTTTGCGGCGTGAGGGAGAACCTGGCGCACGCCTACCTCGAATGCGCCAGGTTGCAGCCCCTATTCCGGCTCCTCCAGAACCTCTTATTGAGGTTCTGGCTGCACTTTTCCCCTCACCTTTTTATTTATGCACACCCAATCCGTGGCCCCACAAAGTCGCGAGACCTCCTCGTCAACCTCCTCCTGGCCTTGGCGAAGGCTGCCATCTACAATAGCAGGAGGAGGATGCTAGACGAGGGGGTTCTCTGCGACTGTGGGGCCTATTTCCGCTCCTCCCTCGTGTCACGAATCCGGGCAGAGTTCCTCTGGGCGGCGTCCACTGGCTCCATCGACAGCTTTGAGGAGCAGTGGGCGCTGTCCGGGGTTCTCTGCTCGGTGTCCCCATCCGGCTCCCTTATTTTGAACCTCTAGCCCGCACTTCTTGATCCTTTAGTCATTATTTGTCCCAAGCAATCAATTGAACATGGGTCCAGTGTCCCTCCCATAAGGTTGGGGAGAGGCTTTTAGAAGGCCACCATCCCATGATTTCAAATAGGTCCAGGCCCTTCTAGGTCTCTAGAGCAGTAGTTCTCAACCATTCCTAACAACTGTACCCCTTTCAGGAGTCTGCTTTATCTTGCATACCCCCAAATGGCACCTTACTGAACAATAACTTGCTTACAAAATAAAACATAAAATACAAAAGCATCACAGCACACCAGTACTGAACAATTGGTTACTTTCCCATATTTACTATGTAATTATAAAATAAATGGATCGGAATATAAATATTATACTTACATTTCAGTGTGATACTTGAGCCTGTTTTTTACTTGTGAGCCTTCTTTGAAGCCTGAGTCCCAGCTGGCATGGCTGAAGCATATAACTTAGCTTTGTAGGACCCCCTGTGGCATGAGGCTCCGAGCAATTGCTCTGCTTGCCCCCCTACTGCTGGCCCTGCACTTGCAACCCCCCTAAACCCATCCCATGACTCCCCTAGGGGCTGCAACCCACTAGGGATGTGAATGGTTAATCAGTAAGCATCATCCTTACTGAGTGGTGCTTACCTGTTATGGTTAACCGGTAGGCTGGAGCAGCCCCCACTCAATACCATTTAATTGGTTAACCAGTTAACTATAACATTTAACCGGTTAACTGATTAATTGGGATCTTACATCCCTACAACTCACAGATTGAGAGAGACTGATTTACATAAATTGAGTACCCCCTGGAAGACCCATATTCCTGATTGAGAACCACTGCTCTGGGGATTGTCTGTTAGGGTATGTCTACACTACCCCACTAGTTCGAACTAGCGGGGTAATGTAGGCATACCGCACTTGCAAATGAAGCCCGGGATTTGAATTTCCCGGGCTTCATTTGCATAAGATGGGCGCCGCCATTTTTAAATCCCGGCTAGTTTGAACCCCGTGCAGCGCGGCTACACGCGGCATGGAGTAGCTAGTTCGGATTAGGCTTCTAATCCGAACTAGCTGTACTCCTCGTGGAAGCCTAATCCGAACTAGCTACTCCGTGCTGCGTGTAGCCGCGCGGCACGGGGTTCGAACTAGCTGGGATTTAAAAATGGCGGCGCCCAGTTTATGCAAATGAAGCCTGGGAAATTCAAATCCCGGGCTTCATTTGCAAGTGTGGTATGCCTACATTACCCTCCTAGTTCGAATTAGGAGGGTAGTGTAGACATACCCTCCGTCACCTGGTCTGAGCTGATTTTTTGTAGATGAGGAGGAGTGTCAAATTCAGCAGGGGGAGAGAAGGCTTGAGAGACCCCATTGCATATACTGGTACAATTTAGTTGCTATACGGAGTTAGTGATGCACAATGGTGGCCAAATTACACCATTGCTGTACAAAATTCTGCATTTATTGTTTTTGATCTTTAAAACACAGGCTGGTTTTCATACTTGTTTAAAATGTTGAATTTACAGTCATGGAGACTGAAGTCCTGATCTGGCAGGCAGATGGCCTATGCTATGTTCTAGATTTTATATAATTTTATGATGCTACCCTGTATTTTAAAGCAGTTTTCACCATGTGAGCCAGGCATCTCTACATACATTTTTCACATATTAGGAATGTGCATTTTGGAAACATAGCTTTCTCCTCTTCGCTTCTTCTCAAAGCCTCTCATTTGAAGAGTCATATTCAAAAGAGAAGTTAGGGCAAGTCACCCATCAGGGGACTGGAGACATCAGTGCAAATGGACTAGTTGAATTTAATGAGGTGAAGAGTTGTGTATCATTATCCAAATCTCATGATCTTTGTTGCTTAAAGGCCATTCATAGATTTCAAAGTAATAGTATGGATACATGTCCTCTGGCCATCTACTAATTAGCCAGCTGTCTAGCACAACTAGTGTCATTACCATGTTGTATCGAAGGTAGGAATATAGAAGTGTAGCTGAGTACATTGCTAACCGATTAATCTGGGGATTAGCGTGCACTGTTAACCAACGAGCAGCATGAGGGATGGAGTGAGCTGGTGCTTGCTTGAGCACCGACTTCCACGGAGCTGCCTGCCCCTACGCTGTTGCCTCTGATACATAGGCAGCAGTGGGGTGGGAGGAGGAGGGAATGGGAGATAGTGCTTGCACACCCCGTCCCTCATGTGTAAATGTATAACCGCTGAAAAATTCAGTGGTTACACGCTTACACAAATACACACATGTTAACATCCCTAATCCGGGGGGGGGGGGGGGGTGCAACTGAACTCAGGCCTGATAGGGGCCCACACAGAGCCCTGATGTTTATATTTATTTATTTTATTTTTCTTTATTCTGCACTATTCTGGGGTCTTAGCTTTCTCTGTTTATTGCTCCAAATGGTTTACTTGGAGGCCCATTTTTTTTCTCTAAATGGTGAATTTGGGGCTTTGTTTAGCACCCTGAATTGTGTGTTTGAGGCCATATTTACTGCTCCAAATGAACCCAGGTCCTGAGCATTAGAGCCCCAAATTATGCTTTGTGGGCCCTATTGAGTGCCCCTCCTGTTGTACTTGAGTGCTCTATTTAATGCTTTGCAGATTTGACTGATATTCACACCAAAGCAGGAGAGAGCATTTGGGAGGGGGGGGGGTCAGTGCAGAGAAGTTGAAGACGACTTAAATATGGCTGATTGCAGGGGACATAGCTATGAGAAAAGGTCTGAGTTAAATAGGGTGAAATTCAATAAGGACAATGCAAAATACTCCACATAGGAAGAAACAATCCATTACATATGTACAAAATGGGAAAGGAAAGCCTAGAAAGGAGTATTACAGAAAGGGACGTAGGGGTCATAGTGAATCACAAGCTAAATATGAGTCAACAGTGTGATACTATTGTAAAACAAAGCAAACCTCATTCTGGGCTGCATTAACAGAAGGGTTGTGAGCAAAGCATGGAAGCAATTCTTCTATTCTACTCTGCGCTAATTAGGCCTCAACTGGAGTATTGTGTCCAGTTCTGGGTGCCACATTTCAGGAAAGATGTGGACAAAATGAAGAAGTTCCAGAGAAGAGTAACAAAAATGATTAAAAGTCTAGAAAACATAACCTCCAAAGGAAGATCGAAATAACTGGATTTATTTAGTCTGGAAAAGAGAAGACTGAGCCTTGGTCTAGACTAGGGAGTTATTTTGAAGTAACTCCCCTTATTCTGAAATGATAAGTGGAATGTCCAGACTACTGAGCCTGTTATTTTGAAATAGCGGACTGGTTATTTCAAAATAACAAATCCTGCTTTCCATGAGGAATAACGCTTATTTCGAAATAGTTATTTCAAAATAGCGGTAGTATGGATGCTCCACTGCTGCTATTTTGAAATAACTACTTCCCAGGGCCATTCAAAGTAATTACTCCCTAGTGCTTCCCGGGACTCTAAGTTGAGATAGCTCTTCCATATTAAGGGAGCCTGCGTTGGGCTAATTTCAAGGCTTTCCTGTAGTGCAGACACGCTATTTTGAAATAGTTACTTTGGAAGTTATTATTTCAAATGTAATTATTTTGAAATAATTTCCTAGTGTAGACATGCCCTGAGAAGGAGACATGATGATAGCTTTCAAGTACCAAAAAGGTTGTTCAGACAGGAGGAAGAAAAACTATTCTCCTTGACTTCTGATGACAGGACAAGGAGCAATAGGCTTAAATTGCAACAAGGGAGGCTTAGGTTGGACATTAGAAAAAACTTCCTGTCAGGGTGGTTAAACACTGGAATAAATTGCCTAGGGTGGTTGTGGAATCTCCATCACAGGAGATTAAGAGCGGGTTAGACAGACACATGTTAATGATCATATAGATAAGGGGTGGGCAAAAGAGCCTCTGCAAGCTGGATCTGGCCCACCAACCAGGTTGATCCAGCTCGCGGAGGCCCTGCCACTCCCCCGCCACCATGCCAAGTAGGGCCTGAGGTTGGGGAGAGCACCCAAAGTTTCCTCCGCCTTGTCCCCGCCCTGCGAGGAGCATGGGGCACTTAGAAGCGCACGCGCTTCTGGCTGGACAGGAGGAGTCTTTGCAAGCTCCCCCGCCTCCAGGCCCTGATTGGTAATATGGTGCCTATGTAGAGCTCATTGTAGTGGTCTAAGTCATGTTAGCTAGGCATAGGAAGTATTTGTAAAGGAAATATTTATGGAACCAGTTCAAAATTATTTCTGATGTGGTGCCAGCAAAGGATAATCAGATCCAGCTTACTGGCAAATAAAAAAAAAAATCAAATTTTACTATTCAATATACACTGCATATATTACAGTTTGGAAACTGCTGGTACTGAAATTAGCTCCAAAAGCCTGTTCAGTTAGTTACCTTGTTTTCTTATCCCTATTAACATTGTTTGCTGTATTAAATCATCTTTAAAGAGGGCTTTTGGTTTGTTATTTTAAAAAAGGAAACAAGGACAATCAGAAAGTTCAAGTTTGGACACCTTAATTACCTGTGATGATACAACACTATTATTGTCCATTATTTTTATTAATTTTATTTCTGATATGTATCTTATTATAAATCTGTTCTATTTTCTTTGCATGATAGCTCCATGTCCAGGCATTCTGTTAGGTCTATTACTCAGCAATTTAACAATTTTAGATGTTAGCATAACTATTACCTCTATATGAAATCTGTTGGTATTTGACAGAAATCTTCTTGATCCCTGTGAGCTAGCTAATTAGAGGGAGCATTAAAATATCCTGCTGCTGTTTCTATGATCTCCCTTAATACCAATTAACACCTCATTTTCAGGATTAAATGTTATAAAGTCTGCAGCCCATGTTCTGTGTGTAGCTCAAAATGCAGGGAAATCTTGACATTCATGAAATAGAGAGACTCCCTTTTTGCTTCCTCCTTTCTTTCTGTGCTTTTTGTATCACCTAATGACCTAATTAGCCTACTGGGTCAGCTCCACCCCAGTTAGGCACAGCTCTTCTTAATAAAGTCTGCTCTCAAGTAATTAGTTAAAGCTCCAATGACCAGAGTGTTCCCCTGCACTCTGTCACACCATTTACATGATATGAGCACCTCTTACATTAAGCAGCTGAGATTCAAAGATATCAGGCTGTTTAAAATGGCTGTGACTTGTCTTTACAATAGGGAACCATTTAATCTTGATCAGCTGATAGTGTCTCTAATGGGCAGAGGATTCACTTTCAGCACTTTAAAAGGAACAGACTCAACAAGTGCAAAATTGTATCCTGGAATTTCAGAGTGAATCTTGGCTATAGTCATACAGATACAAATCAGTGACAAACACCCAGTCATTTTCTGGCAGATTGTCAAAATGTTTGGTCTTCATTCACTAGATAAAAAATTCAGTTTTTATTCAGCAGCTGAATTCTGTTTTTTCACTCGTCCTCTAAGAAATATAAATGACAACAAGTGAACATTGCTCCAGACTACTTTGTATATAAATCATACATAATCATATGGGCTAAACATTTTTATGAGTTACGAAAGCATTTCTCATAAGCAAGTTGCAATTGTCATCTCATGGATCAACGAGTAGTCTTGTGGTGCCTTAGAGGCTAACAAAAATATATAGCATCATGAACTTTTGTGGGTAAAACCCACTTCATCATTTGAAGAAGTGGGTTTTACCCACAAAAGATCATGACACTATATATTTTTGTTAGCCTCTAAGGGTACGTCTAAACTACATGGCTCCGTCGACGGAGCCATGTAGATTTGTTGTTTTGGCAAAGTCAAATGAAGCTGCGATTTAAATGATCGCGGCTTCATTTAAATTTACATGGCTGCCGCGCTGAGCCGACAAACAGCTGATCAGCTGTTTGTCCGCTCAGCGCGCTAGTCTGGACGCTCCCCAGCCGACATCAAAGCCCTTTGTCAGCAGCCCCGGTAAACCTCATCCCACGAGGAATAACGGGGCTGCCGACAAAGGGCTTTGATGTCGGCAGGGGAGTGTCCAGACTAGCGCGCTGAGCGGACAAACAGCTGATCAGCTGTTTGTCGGCTCAGCGCGGCAGCCATGTAAATTTAAATGAAGCCGTGATCATTTAAATCGCGGCTTCATTTGACTTTGCCTATGTGTCTAATCTACATGCCTCTGACCACAGAGGCATGTAGTCTAGACACAGCCTAAAGTGTCACAGAACTACATGTTTTTTAAGTTAAGACTAACATGGCTACCCCTCTGAGACTTTCTATCTCATGGATCAGTAACTCATTGTAAGACAGGAAACAAAGGATAGGAATAAATGGTCAATTTCACAATGAAGAGAGGTGAACAGTGGAGTCCCCCAAGGATCTGTAGTAGTGCTGGTACTGTACTTTTAGCCAGGATGGGTAAGAATGGTGTCCCTAGCTTCTGTTTATCAGAAGCTGGGAATGGGTGATAGGAGAGGGATCACATGATGATTACTTGTTCTGTTCACTCCCTCTGGGGACATCTGGCATTGACCACTGTCGGAAGACAGGATACAGGGCTAGATGGATCTTTCGTCTGACTCTGTACTCCCGTTCTTATGTTATGTTCAACATATTCATTAATGATCTGGAAAAGGGAGTGAACAGTGAAACAGCAATGTTTGCAAACTAAACTACACCAGATAGTTAAGTCCAAAGCAGACTTAGGACTTTCAGAGAAATCTCATAACACTGGATGGCCTTCTTGTAAAGCGCCTTGAGATGTGCTGGTGAAAAGTGCTACATAAGAACTAGGTATTAGAGCCTCCTGTTCCCCCATGGCAGTTGTGTATGATCATAAAGTATTAGGGTCTGCTTTCCTGCCCTTGAGATGTCAGACTATCATGTCTATGATGTTCCTCACATGAAGGGGAGCCCAGGAGTCCAGAATCCATTTAAATTGACTGGAAAAGAGAGAGCTATGCAAGATTTCAAAGTTCTTACTTAGTAAGCAACAGCATGTCAATGCTACTGCCCACTGGGGATCTGAGAGGAAGGTCTAGACGGAGCAAGGCAGTTATTTGCAATGTTAGAATGCATCCTAAGTAATGTATTAGCCAAAGGTTGCCTACACAGCAAGGGGCAAACGAAAAGATTTCCAAACATGACAGGATTTCCCTTAAGCTTTGATCTTTGATTTTATAATCTGCAGTTAACTAGTGTACTAATCAAAGTGCCAGCCAGTCTCCTGTGAAACCTGGGATTGAACATAAACACTTTACTTACTAATATGGAAACGGAATGAGAATTTGACTCTTGCCAAAACCCATCAGTTTTTTGTCCACATTATTTGTGTACAACCTACCCTCTCTCCCAACTGTCTTCACTGCAAAAAGCCTGATTCATGTCTTCGTTATCCTGTTTTACCTAGTGCAGTCTTCTGGATTCTGGCCTCCCTTCTTCCTATACCTGTCAATACACCTAAAAAGCTGCAATCAAATCATCCTCTTTGATGGTTTAACTGTAGCTTCTCTGATAGTATGTCTGTTCCTCGTCTTCACATTGGGGGAATGCAACAGTGCCTATATGGAGTGGGAAAAGGTAATTTGAAATTATTGGATGCCAGATAATTTTGTTTTAAAAAATCCTAAAAAGTATTTAGTCCAGAGAAACAAGAAAGGGCAGTCCAGCTCTTTCAAATTGTTTCTCAAATTGCCAACATAGTGGTATCATCAAAATGTGGAGGAGTCACTGAGCCTTGCACCCCACATCCGCAGTCAGATGTGACTGTCAGCCAGCAGATAGAAGAGAAGGTTTATTAGTCAGCAGGGACACAGAGTAGAACAGACTTGTCAGCGCAGAAAGCAGAAGCACTCAGTACAATCCATCTCTGGGAAAGGGGGGACTCAGTGCCAGGACTGTGGGCTTCCCTTTGCCTCCCAAGCCAGCTGAGACTGATTCACTCCCAGCACCTAGTTCCCAGTGGGGCCCTGCTCTAGCCTTTGTCCTGCTTTCCTAGAAAAAGGTGTTGCCTAGTTGCACTCCGTCCCAGGCTCAGGTTATGGAGGGAATCAGCCACTGTGTTTATGTATGGGAAGCTATCACACTGAAATTCCTATCACCTCCTAGGTATTAGTACAGTGCCCAGGGAAACTGAAGCACACACACAGAGTTCCTATACGATAGAGAAACTCACAAATTTGCAATATTTATTGCAATGTTATATTTGCAATATAACAAAGTGAATAAAATCCCTACTTTGTCACATGGATATGGCTTCCAGTGCTAAATCACAGGAGTTTTTTTTACAAGGATTATGGGACAGCATGATCAAGACAAAGCAAAATAATCAGTTATTAACTGTGGCTGTTTTATTATTAAAGAAAGGAAAATAAAGCATCAGACGAAACACAAATGACAGAACATGTGATAATCTGTGAAGAGCTTTGTCAGAGATTACACCTTGGAGAGGGAACTGGCTCTGGTGCATTTTTCATTTGGTCAGCGAAGACCACCATATGTTGTTTCCAAAATAATAGTGAATTCAGCTTAGTATTTTATTAGATACATGAATGGTTTGTTTACAGGCAAAATAATATGTTTAAAGCCTGTTGGTTATTAATAAATAGCCAGCCAGTTTAAAATTGGGCAAAGTATGAACTCTTAATTTATGGAATCGAAGAAAATCTTTATATTACTTACTCAGAAGACTCCATTAGGAAGCTGTCTTGAGACAGGCCAATTAATGAATATTAAGAATCTTAAAATCCCAGTTTCTCTGATTACCATTGCGTAGTTCCTGCAGTCCCTTCAGGAATTCATCGTCTAACCCTGGGTGATTAACAGGAGAAACATTTGGTAATTTAACTTTCAACAGTGTTTTCATAGCTCAATACAATTGTTACAAAATCTTAAATCTAATCCTTTGGCAGTGTTTGAACTTTCTCTCACCGAGCCATGTTGAAGTCTTAGGGAGGTTTGGTTTCTCCTATAGCCGTCTCCATTTTCCGTCTCTGTTCTTGGCAGCTTGCGTGTAGACAGGCTGAGTTATGGAGTGCTTGCTGTCTAAGAAGAGTATCAGTGAGGAAAGTGCTCACTTTAGAGTCTTTTTTTATACACACTCCTTATTTTCATGAAATTATAGGAAAATACACCTTTTTCAGGCTTACTTGGATTCAAAATGGCTGCTGTCACTCTTTCATTGGCTTCATGTCTAATGGTTTGTCTTTAGGTGCTCCATCTATGAATATGTAGTTTATTAATGAATATCCAGTATTTCTTTAATCGTCATTGTTCTTCTAGGGGCAGGCAATCATTAAATAAGTTTCAAAGGTAGTTTTAACTAGCTTTGAATGCGCTGAGTATTCTTTCAATTTGATTAGTATGAAGAGTAAGCAAAATTCTGTTTTCAAAAAGTCTAAACGCTACTTCCTACAAAGTTTTCAATTCTCAAAATAGTCTTAAAATTAAAATGGTTGATTCTGCCATGACAACTTTTAGCATGATGATTCTTTTTATTTTCCTTTGAGGTAATTAATTCTCCATTAATATAAATATTATATATGTAAATAGCTTCTTGCATTAGTCATTAGCTTAGCAAAGTCATTACATTACATGGTAGTACATAAAGCATATGGCCATTTACATAGCAGTGACATTAGGAACTATAATAGGAGCTTTGCATTTGGCTAACATGTCTGCATTTCACAGATATGTCTTCACTTCAGCATTAAGAAATAAAAGTTTAGAACATTTTCAGCTACATGTTTTCCTCTAAAACTTTAAGAATGCAAGCAGGCAAGCAGGTGAAGGTTGGTACTTTATCTAGACTTATTGTTCTGATTACATACCTTACATTCCTTTCACAATCAAATCGCTTCTTGAAACAGGAACGTTTTTATATGGTATAGCCTCTTGATTTGTGTTTATCCTTGAAATATAGAAGCAAAGCCTTTTGCAAGCTCTTTGATTGGCTTTAATATTTTGTAGCATAACTAGCTAAACATGTTTTGTTAGGTTCCAAAGCATCCTAGCTGTGACATAATTTAAGCCAAATCTTAACATTCAATTAAAGAGCAAATAAGTTTGTAATGACTTAACAAGAAATGTTATAATAACTGTATAAATATCATATTTGTATCAGTTCAGAATACTGGCCCACATAGGGCTAGATCATGCATATTGACATAATCAGAGATAATCCCTGCACAAAGCATTTATGGTATAAATAGAGAAGATAGACAAAGCATGGGATATTAGTAATGTATTACTTTTCCATTTTACAGACATGGAATTTGAGGCACAAAGAGATTAAGTAGTTTGGCCAAAGTCAGACAGGAAAATCTGTGGTACAACTGAGGATCAACCCCTGTTTTCCAGAGTTCTAATCCAGTGTTTTAAATACAAGAGCATCTCCCCCCATCTCACCTGCCCATCATTATTTGTTTATGACCACTTTGTAGGCTAGAGCCTCTCTCCAGGAGGAGTGGAATATTCTTCAATTCTCACTGACTTACATGGAAATGTAAGGGGCGCAGCACTTTGCATGATTGTGCCTATGCTGTGTGTTTCTCTTGGCATGGGCCAAGTCCACATATGGAATAAATGGGTTCTATCCCATTAACTTCAAAGAAAGCTGCAACCTGTTTATGCCAGCCATGAACTGCTTTTCTCATTTTTCTCTGTGAATGGGCTCCTCATTCAGCTGCTGGTAAGCCCCTAGGTGAATTAAATAGAACACACACAATCCGTTGGGGGGTACTTATTATTTCTTCCCTAAGCTACAGTTACAAACACTGTATAGCAGGGGTCTCAAACTCTATAGCCTGGGCACATCCCCAGTCCAGCCCGCAAAATATTTTGAAAATGTCATTCAGGCCCACACGGCTGTCAACTAAGGGTAGGGGAGGCAGACAGTACATGGGGACTCACCCGCATGCATGTCTCCCAGCAGCACCCAGACCCCCAGTGCCCATATTGTCTCAACAACAGAAGGAGCTGTTCAGTCCAGGAGGCCAACCTGGCTATCTCTGCCGTGATGTGAACCAAACTGTGCTGACTAGAGAGCCACCCGAGCGACACATTTCTGCAGCCAGTAGAGCAGGGCTGGTGGATTGCACTTTCGGTTACCCCAGGCAGGGGCAAGGGATCTCAGTGTGAGAATGTGACTAGAAAAAGCACCAATTATCAGAAGCCTTGTGTCAAATCAGAAGAATTAGCATCACTGAGTTCTAGTTAGTTCCATAACACGAGTTAACAGTTTCCCAGCTTACATTTATGGATGGGACGGCCCTTCCGACTCCTTCCCCAGGCCTCAGGGACTTGGCAGGGGTCCCTAGCGGGTTTTAAATCGCCCAGGGGTAGTAGGTGGAGTTCAGGGTCACACAAGGGCGGAGCATGAGGGCCAGCAGGCGGGGCCAGGAGACACATGGGAGGGAACACATGAAGACAGCTCCCCCCTGAAGCCCTGCCAGAGAGGGGTGCCCACTGGCCCTAAGGTAAATTGAGTTTGAGACCCCTGCTCTATAGCTTCAAATGGATGGAGGCCTCTACTCGCTTTTGTACTGTTTGGTTTCTTCCCTGCAGTTCTCCAGTTTATGAGCTAACTACCTCATCAGGCTCCATACAGGTGTAAAGTGATCTCTTCTACTCCTCCAAACCCAGTGTACATCTACACTGCACCGTTATTTTAAGATATCGAGTGTTATTTCCAAATAACTATGTGAGCATCTACACAGTAATTCTGTTATTTCGAAATAATTTCAATATAACAGCTGGTTTACTCCGAAATCTGCAAACCTCATTCTACGAGGAATAACTCCTATTCCGAAATAGCTATTTCGAAATATGGTGTGTGTAGACACTCCACTGCTGCTATTTCGAAATAGCCCCTTACCAGGGCCATTCTAAGTTATTCCTTCCCAGTGCCCTTTGGGGCTCTAAATCAAGATAGCACGTCAACGTTAGGGAGGCCTGCCTTGGACTAATTTTGAGGCTTCCCTGCAGTGTAGATGTGCTATTTCGAAATAAGCTATTTTGGAATAACTATTCTGGAATATCTTATTTCGAAATAAGAGTGCAGTGTAGATGTACACACCCTGTTCTAACAACAAGCCCACCAAAAGAGCTATATGAAGAAATATTAAAATAATAATAATGGCTGAAACTCAGGAAAAGTATTCTGCTATTTGATTTTTATTTTTAACAAAATCTTCACTCTTAACTAAATTATTCTGACCTTTATACAAATGATTAGAATTCCATTTTATAATAAACGAAAGAAAAAAATGTACCAGATTGCACTATTCTCTTATTTGGTTTGTGACTAATTAAAAATATTCCTACTGTTTTTAATTGACTAGAAGTATATGAAAAATTGCCTAAAAGCTTCTTCTGTTCAGTCATAGGCTGGGTCTCTGGTATTTTGCCAGTATCTCATGATGTTAGTTGAGAGAGACTGTAGCCATAAGGATAGTATGGCTTTAATCAGCCACTCTAATAGCTATATGGTATAAAACCCAAACACCTCCACCCCCAGACGTTCCAGCATTTAATTGTTGTATTGATGCAGGCAATATTGAGTGTTACCAAAATTTGTGAAAATAAAGGTTTTGTGCAAATGGCTGATTGTTATATTACCAAAACAACTTTAACCCCCCACCTATCTTAGAAACTAAGAACATTCCTAGAAATGAAGGAAGGACAAAGAAAATTAATTAACTGCATGGAGTGTGAGAGGTCAAACAAGTTTAGTGGCTAAATCCCAGGATCTCATTGATAGTGTGCTATACACAGTAGTCATGCATTGCTCCTTGACTACAACAATCCATAGATCAGATTCTTAGTGAAGCTATACTAATTTATATCAGCTGAGGGTCAGGTTCCCATTGTTAATCTTGCCTATAGTCACGTGAAATGCTACTGAATCAATAAAATATAGCAGGCACTTGAAAGTGAGACCTACCTTTCTCTCACGCAGTGCCAATTTAAGTATTTATCCACACTGGATCAGTCACTGGGCTAGAGACGGGGAGAAAGCGAAGGATTCTCTAATCCAATGGTTAGTGTATCTGCTTAGGAAATGACAGATGCTGGTCTATTACCTCTACTCCAATCACTCTTTCATTATTTATCCACTGTGGAACAGCTTCCCTCACCACCAAATATCCTAGACTGTGAGGTAGGAGATTCCTGTTCATATCCTTTCTTCCCCTTGGGCAAAGAGGGAGGAATAGAATCTGGGTCTCCTGCATCCCAGGCAGATACTCTAGCCACTGGTTAAACATTATAAAGAGGTCATCAGCATCTCCTCTCCACCCTCCCCATTTCACCCTCTCACAATTCATTCTCACCAGAAATGCCTGAGGTGCCTGAGCACCTGACTTCAGGTAGTATGTTCCTGACTGTAGATAGCTCAGCAGAGATAGGAGCCTTTCTGCAGCCCAGACTTAGGCTACATAGTGTAAACTCTCGCATTGTTTTGTTGCCAAAAGGCAGTTTTTGGCTACAAAATGCGCCAGTGTAGACAAGGCCCTAGATCCGTGGTCCCCAACACGGTGCCCGCAGGCGCCATGGCGCCCGCGGGGGCATTTGCAGGCGCCCGCCAGGTGCTCGGGGCTGGCCTGGCCCCGGGCACATGGCGCAAGGTGAGCGCCGGCCCCGGGCGCGCGGCGCTTGCGGGGGGGGGGGGGAGTGCCGGTTCCGGGCGCGTGGCGCTTGCGGGGGGAGCGCCGGCCCCGGGCGCGCAGCCCTTGGAGGGGGCACCGGCCCCGGGCGCGTGGCTATGGGGGGGGCCCCGCCCACGGGCATGCGGCTATGGGGGGGGCCGCCCCCGGGCGCGCAAGTGTCCCCGCCCCCTGGCGCCCGGCGGGCGAACGGCCACGCCCCCTGGCGCCCGACAACCTCAAAAGGTTGGGGACCACTGCCCTAGATGCCTCTTTCGGAGAGAGGGGAGGGGCATGGGACACATCCATGTCACCAGCATTCTCATTGACTAATTTAGGCAGCTCTAAGGCTAGCATGCTGGCTTTTGTTTGTCTCATTCTTAGGGGCCTCTCTCTCCTCATTCATTGTATAGGACCCCTGCACACCTAACTGAGCTCTGCAGATCCTTGTGTTGTTCCTCTGATTTTCTAGTCACCTAAAAGATAGGTACCATGATGCGCAGCAATTGCTCATGTGGGAAAGTACATTGGAAAGGCATTTCTGTATTTATAGTGCATGTTAACTTTCTAAGTGCGTTGTCCTTCTTGAGGAAAGCTAATCACATTATATTTTTGTTCTTTTCTTTTCTCTCTCTCCATCCCACTGCACATTCTTCTCTAGTACCTGCTCCACTTTTTGCTCCTTCCTCATGTGTATGCTTCCCTGTAGCCCAGTTGTCTTTGCCTATGCACATGCTTTCCTGCTGCTTTTTCTCCGTTTGCTCTGGACATGTTTCTCAGCCATTTGTTTCTCCTCCCCCTCTGCTGCACTAACTTCCTGAGTGCTTCATTCTCTTCTTCCTTAGACATTCCTCTCTGCCCAGTCTCACTGGGAGCGGCTCTGGTTTCCACTGTCTTCTCTTATGTATAATAGCCACTAAATAGAGGTAGCTAGGCTGAGTCCTCATTTCAAGCTGGTTTTGCAGGCATCTAGACTCTTCTTTACAATGAAAAGCAGGCACCTCTAGAAGCCTGTGGGAACAAGGAGTACCTACCAGAACTATGTCACCAGCTGTTTGTGGACCCCCAGCAAATGCTCCAGGATCCATAGCAGATGAATCACTATAAGAGGTAATTCAGGTGTATTCCTTGGCCTATTATTTTTCTCTGGATTATCCCATTTCTATTCCCATGTTATTAGTTGCATCTCAGCATTACTGTGATCTATTCCATGTCTTCCAGATGTACCCTTTTACAAGGTATGCCACTATTTTAAACATGAATTTCTTCCTACCCACACAAATCTGCTTTCTTCTCACTCTACATGTAAATTGTTAACATCAGAAATACTGAATCAGAAATTGAATCTGGGAAAGGATAATCCTGTTTTGCTTCAGTAATCCAGATAGATGGAGTTAAAGCTTCTAGTTGTAACTAAAGGTAAGATTTGACTCAGATTATGTGTATCTGTTCAACCCCACCTGAATCAGTGAAATTGCACGGGGCAGTGGAGGATGGAATAAGACCCTGAATTTTGCCTGAAACAAGAGGAATGGGAAACCCCTCTCATGGACTACCTAACATGTTCAGCCCACGGTAGCTGTTTTTGTAACTCAGAAATTGTTTGGTCAGATGTGAATTATTCGGATACAAATGCTGCAGCATTCACGCACATTCTCCAAATGACAATTTTGCAACTGAACACTAATTTCACAGAAACATTTGCATATCAAAAACAACCAATGAGCGATGTAGTGGGAGAGAAAGCACCAATCACGACAAAGAGAGGCAGAGGCATGTGTGATGTCAGAAGAGCACCTCGTTTTTCTAACTGTCATCTATGGTGCAGTGCTGTAGGTTAAGTGTCAACTTGCACATTTGTTAGATGTGAACTTAGCACCATCCTAGGAGGAGACAGAACAGTAGAAATTATTGACAAGTAGAGAGTTCATATTAGAATTTTGATCCACAGCCAATATGAATCATTTGCAAACTGTTATGGAATCTCTTTATTTTTATTTTTTAATGTAGCTGCATTTTCATACAAGCTCTGACTGCAACAGATGTCAGCCTATACTTTTTTTCTTAACTGACTAGAGTTTTGAGGTTTAACAAGCTATACTAGGCTTTTATCTTTCACCATCCTGAGTCATGTAATCCAGAACAGATGATCATTAGTATGCTATAGTTAGAGAGGCAGTGCACTCAATGGGTCAGAATCCACAGACGAGGAATGAGATTCACTGAAGAAATTCACAAATAATTTTGAACAGTAGATAAATTTGAGAATTTTGCAATCTGCTCTGTTTGACTTTGTGAGCAGCAAAAGCAGTGATATTAATTGAAAACATTATTCATTACAACTTGTTCGCTTGGCTTTAATTGGCATGATGCAGACAAGATTTTGGTCTTAGAACTATAATACAAGTGACCACTGGGAATATGATTAGCTTATGCAGATAGGCTTAAAACATATTTAAGAACATTTAACTGAAAATTCCTATTGCTTAACAAAAGAAAGCACCATAGAGTCATCAGGTTTGGTAGTGGAATCTTTAAGCAGCCAGCCAGAGTGCATAATGTTATTATTAGCACAGAATCTTCTAATAATGTTCAGCATAGTTGCAAGAGTGGGCTTTCCCTAAAATCATTTGAAAACTTTTCTGAACAGCTGCCTCTGTGCAGAAGACTAAACCCTGCTGTGCTTTCTGGATGCTCATGGTAGGTCTTTATTGACAGAATTTTAACGATCCACCCTGCCCGTTGTGCAATGCTATTGCTGCTAGTGATTTTATTTGCCACCTTAAACCTAATGACTTCAATAGGGAGATTCACTGTGCTGTGGATCAGGCTTTGGGATAGGGTTTTGGTTACACAAAGGTGGCAAATCTGTAGGATGAGAGAAGTAGCAAGTTGTATTGTAAAATATTTACCAAATAGCAGTCGTAGAATCATAATTATTTCTGTCTTCCAGTCAATGCAGGATTCTCCCCTACTGTTTGTTTTCTAATGTCAAAAAAACCGTACAATTTTAAGTGACCCAAGTAACTACAGTTTTGTAATACTTTCCCTGGGAGATTTTTCTACAGATTATTAATTCTTACTATCTAGTCATTCTTCTGATATACCACCTACATTTTCCTTCCTTCATTTCTTCTGATATGCTAACTCTATTGCACGGTGACACCTGACTCTCCTTTGTGTGGATCTTCTTCATATATGTAAAGGCAGTTCTCTTTGTCATTATCTCTAAGCTAGTCTATAATGCAAACTACAGAAAAAAGTACTGAAGTGATTAATAGCTTCCCACACCGTGGCAGTAAATAAGGGGAAGAGTTTGCCATTTTTACTCATGCTAAGTAGTACCTCACTCTGCAAAGAATCCCATTAACATCAGTTGTTCAACCCACTGATTTCAACAGAACTAGCCCAATACAAATAATTGTGTTAGATCAGGCCCTAACTGATAAAAACCAGGTTTGATGACAGTTTAATGACAGAGTGGGATTGGAGCAGAATTTCCCTGTCTTTTCCTCCTGAAAGCAGGCATCTCATTGATCTACCAATGTTCCTGGCAGAAAAAGTGCTGTATTTTAAATATGGCTTTTCTTCTTTTATATTCACTTGTTTTGCACTAAAAGATGAATGTTGGTAGGAACAACAACTTGAAAAGTGGAAGTGGGCTTGGTCAATATGCATCCTGATTTTAGCTGGATGTGTCCCAAGGAAATAATTTGTAGTTTGTTCTTGTGAGATCAAGGCTCATTAGCTAACATGCAAAGATGACTACATTTCATCTGTGAAATGCACAAAGTTTCCAGAAAGAGCCTCTTAATGTCATACTGTAGTGCGGGTGATCTTATGCCATGCTACCATGGGCAGCCTTAGCAGGAGATGATTAGCATATTCTTATATAAGATATTGCATTGTTTTTATTTTCTTATGAAATGCAATTCCGCAGCTGATTTCTGCTTGTAACAAGAAATATTGTTGTTTAATCCATATGACACTACTCTCTTATTCAGTTTTTAAAATATTGCTTATTGTTAGAACCAGTTATTTACAGAACAGTAGTTTTTTCTTGGTCATATCCTCTGATAGAAATGACTGCATTGCAGCTGGCAACATTTCAATCCCTCGTGAAATTAATTTCCTGGAACTGAACGGAAAACAAAATGGGAATACCACAATATCAGTTAAGTGACTGATTTTTTTCCAGAGGTAATCAGGGTGGAATCAATAAGGGCACATCTACACAGCAGGGCTAAAGCCAAAATAAGCTACGTAACTTGAGCTACCTCAACTGTGTAGCTTAAGTTGAAATAGCTTATTTTGGCTTTTGGTGCTGTCTATACAGCAGGAAGTCTGAAAAAGAGCACTCTTCCTCTGACTTCCCTTGCTCCTCGTACAATGGGGGTTACAGGAGTCGGAGTAAGAAGTCCTCCAGCTTGACATTATTTTGATATTATGTTGAAATAACGTCTTATCGTGTAGCTGTGGCCTATGTTATTTCGGAATAATGTTACTTATTCTGAAATAGCACTGCTGTGTAGACGTACCCTAAAAGGCCTCAGGCATTGTCACCATATACTGGGGGTAGGGATGTTAAATTTTGATTAGTCGATAAGGGGGACACTCACTATCCCGCTGCCTCTCTCCCTTTGAAATGCACGGGAGTGGCCTGCAGCTCTTGTACATTTCAAAGGGAGAAGGGCAGCAGGACCTTGTGCCAGCAGGAACTGAAGCAGTCCCCACTGGTGCTGGCTCCCCTCTGTGCATCTCTTATACATTTCAAAGGGAGAGGAGCAGCAGTTTGATGGGCATGAGCAGAACTGTTTCAATCCCTGCGTGCACTGTTTCCTGATGCCCTCTGCCTCCCCTTGGAGATGATGCTGGGGAAGGGGAGAACCAGCTTTTAAGCCAGCTCCCCCCCAGCACCAGTTGTGCTCTCCCCCCTTGTTGCCTCTTTCTGACAGAGGCAGCAAGGGGTGGGGGGAAGCAAATAATCGAGTCCCTACTCAAGTACCCGATAAGCATTTGCTTATCAGGCAGTCAACTAGTTGCTTACATCCCTAATAGGGGGAGGAGGAATTGAACCTGGGTCTCACACATATCCCAGGTGGGTACCCTAACCACTGAGCTGAAAAGATTACCCCCAACAGCAATAAGCCCTGCTCCTCAGCCAGCTTTTGAATGTAACTCAGTGCAACAGACATAGCAAGAACATATCTACTGGGTTGGGCCCCTTGTGCAAAGAGATGGCTGAACATTCAACTTCCCACAGTTCATGAATCTCTCTGAGGCCAAGGTGAGAGATAGGTGTCTGGATGCCTAGTGTGAAGCAACAGTGTCCATGCCCAGAGACAGAAGCTTTAAACACCCAGAGAATTTTTACTTTGAAAAACTTAGGTGTAAGTTTAGGTGCTGCCAGGGTTTAGTGGGAGTTTTATGGATCTTTGTGGGAGACTTAGGGTGTGTCTAGACTACCTAGTTTTGTCGACAAAAGTGGACTTTTGTCGACAAAACTATACCAGCGTCTACACTACCGCTGAGTTCTGTCGACATAACGTCGACAGAACTCAGCAGTTTTGTCGACGCTGGTAAACCTCATTTTACGAGGCATAACACCTTCTGTCGACAGAACTCTGTCGACAGAAGGTGTTATTGCCTGTAACATTGCGTCCAGACTACGGAGTTCTGTCGACAAAGCGGCTTGCTTTGTCGACAGAACTCAATGTGTCTGGACGCAAATTGTCGACGGAAGTTTTGTCGACAGTATCTGTCGACAAAACTTCTGTCGACAAAACGCGGTAATCTAGACGTACCCTTAGGCACTTACAAGCAGAGTTTAAGTGCCTAAAGACAGAACTTAGGTGCCTAAGTAGGTAGGTGGATTCCATTATAATAGAAAACAATTATTAAAAGACTCAGTCATTCTATGCTATGGGTAAACAACTCCATTTAGTTGGAACTCACAATTATTCTCTTCGAATTAGTTGCTTCTACAAAAGTCAACTAGTGTGATGGGAGTGTTATTTGGACATTAATTAAGAAACTACTCTCTCGCAAGGGAGAGATTTCTTGGCTCTTCACTTAATTATCATCTCTAGGCAGCCATTGATTTTCTTAGCCCTGTTGAACGATCACAAGAATGAAGGTAGGCGTGCCATCCTGCTTGATTCAGCTATGTCCAAATTAGACTGGAGACGGGGCAGATGGACAAAGCAAAGATTTCAGTGAGGTTTAGTTGCATGGGCTGGACCCTTCTGCCTTGCAGATTCTAATTTCTTTTAAAAGGAAAAGTGATCCCAAAATTTGCAGTGACTTTCAAGCAACCTATGTTACAGCAACATTTCAATGTAGAGTGAAAAGATCCAAGAACCATACCACGCATTGGTCACATAAGAATAATAGCTGGCATTTGATTCTCATTGGATAGTTAAGGACAGAGCCTATTTTTGGGTGGGAAGCACCCAAACCAGCCTTGAAATGTAAAAGCCACATTAAAGCAGCTGTTGCTTTATAAGTGTAAACATGGATACAAATCAATTCAAACTATAAAAATAACGGTGACTGATTATCACATTCATTCACCAGCCATAACCAAGCTCAGGACAGTGCTTGCTCAAAGTGTTAGTTGTGGCATTGTAACATGCCAGAGCTATGTGTGGTCCCATTACGGAAAGAAACTTTGGATAGGGCCCTTCCATAGTCTTCTGTTGCTGGCATGTTCCCTGGAATCTTCCTGCTACAGCTCCTTTGAAGCTCTCTACTGGAATGTGCACTATATATTCTGGGCCATGGTTGGAACAGCTGAGCCCACATGAATCCTTTATTTGGAAGAACTATTCTGTTAAATAGACAGCTGTGAACAGTCTATGGAACTGTGATGAAGGTCACAGTTTTGCTCTGATTTCACATTCTTATTTTTCTGGCAAAGATACCACTGACCAAAACCAACTACCTGTACGTTGCGTTTTGTGCAAGCGCATCTTTACCGTGGGGTTAACCTCACAAAGGCCATGTCGTATCTTTGATGATCTTCTCGCACAACCTTCATTGACCTCAATGGGAATTGTACATGAAACTCAATATGGCCCCATAGCCTGGACGAGGGGACTTGGGATAAGGGAACTCCTATTTATGTCTTTGGATTCCTAACCCAAAGGATACGTCTACACTGCAATGCTATTTCGGGATATCAGAGTATCCCAAAATAGCTATCCCGCATCTTCACAGCAAGCCCATTTTGCTATTCCAATGTCTCTGTAAACCTCATTCTACAAGGAGCAAGGGACATTTCGGAATAGCACTTTATTTTGAAATTTGGCACTGTATAGACAGCGCCAAATGACGAAATAAGCTATTTCAAATGCGCTTATTCGTAGCTCAAATTGTGTATCTTATTTCAAGTTACGGTGCAGTGTAGACGCACTAACAGTACATCTTTTCAAAGTAAAAATGTGACCATCAATATGGAAATGAAAATTGGCAATATATTCAGTGTGCATTCTATACTTACAAAAATATCTGACCTGAATATGCTTGAATTCAAGATAAACTAGTTGTTATAAAATATAATAAAATTGCAATTGCTTTTATGGTTGTCACAACATAAAGACTGAATATAAAATTCTGTAGAAAACTTTAGTATAATTATACCACAGAAAAGAGAACTATATGCATGGTTAGTTTATTAATGATACAAATATATATTATTATTTGATGAGTGCTATTGGAGCACTTAAAATTAATATACATGTATCCTAACTATAGAAATACTATGTGTCAGAACACCATGTTAAATTTGCACAGGTAAACATACTCAATAATACCAGGAAATACAAAATTTCTGTTTGAATGCTCAATCATAACTCTGTCCCTCTGTATGTATATATTACTATACCTGTCTTGATTAGCAGATCACATACTATTTATCAGATAAAACTATATACTACACTAGATAATATGTGTATATAATAAGATAAAACAAACTTGTGACTATACAAGCATTTTTCAGCCAGAGGCTAAGCAATGGAAAATGTCATCCTGAAGGTGATTGTTTCAGAAAGTTATGAGCATATGAAAATAGTATTATAATAGAAACTTTTTAGCCTGCAAATGCTTGATTTTATATAAGAGCTGATGATCAGCCACAGACAAAGTATATTTTTTTCATAACACCTCTAATCCTACAATTATAAATATTTCAGCTATACAACGTGGTGGGTGCAGGTTTTCAGTGAACTGTAACTACATTTCTAAATTATTACCTTTCTTTTTGCTGGGTTTTCAAATACATTATTTGAACAAAACACAGCAGGATAATGTCAGGAATTGAGGACAATTCTAAAGTAGGTAATTATATTCTGCCTGCTTAAATTCCCCTTTTAGTTTCAATTCCTTGTGCCATTCTTCATTAGTTCACTTCCTATCCTAAATTGTCTTAGAATGTTGCTGTGTGTTCTGTAAAAGTGATCGGATGGCTAATGGAATCCCTGTATGCAACATACAATTGGTAATCATTTTGCAAATGCTTTGATGGCATTTTGATCTTTGGATAGATATAAAATAAATGAAAACATATCTTATGAGGTCATGGGAATTCCCTTTTATGAAGTCCACTGAACATTTGCTACACCTTATTCTAAACCATAGAAAGAAAATAATACATCAAGAATGTAAGTGTCTTTTCCAACTAATTCCCCGGGATCCTTTCCTGTTTGTCAATTCCAGATGCTGGAATATAACTTTGCATACTCATTGAAAGATCTTTTCATCATAGTAATCACGTGTGTGATGGTGTTACTAAAATACGTTACATACAGTGTCAACGAATGTGTAAAACCTGGATTGTGAAAGAGAAGGAATAGAAGGGATACAGAATTTAACCATAGGGCATCTTTCCCCTCTAACACGGAGCCCATCTCTCCAAGCCTTGTTAAAGTCAATGTGAGAAGCTTTTCATTGGCATTAGTGGATCAGGTCCCAAACAGATCATGTTTATTTATTCCAGATGTCATTATCTCTCTCAGGAGCCACGTACATCAACAAGGCCTTAATTTGGAGACATTTTAGTACCAGTCCAGCTTGCTAAGTGAGGAAAGTGAAGTTTCTACTACAGATATTGTAGAGTAAACTGAGGCAGACCATGGTATCTTGCTGAGAACTGACTACTCCAGTGTGTCTGGAATTATTCCCTACAGATATGTAATATTCAGATAGCTTATTGCTTTCAACTAGTTACAGCATTCCTATACCTGGACAACTCTAGAAAAGTAGGTTAGTTTAACTACATTGGTCATGGGTATGGAAAATCCATACCTTTGAGCAGCACTGTTAAGATGACCTAAGTCCCTGCATAGACACCCTGGGCATGTCTACTCTACAGAGAAGATCAACCCTCTGGAGGTCAATCTTCTAACATTTGATTTAGCCGGTCTAATGTAGACTCCTAAATCGAACACTTGGGGCAGCCCCCGCTGATATCTGGTATCCTTCCTTCCACGAGGAATAAAGGAAGCCCACAGGAGAGTGTGCTCCCATTGGCCTCCCACAGGTGGATGTTGCAATAGCTCTGCTTAAAGTAAGCCAAATCCAGCTACGCATTTTGTATAGCTGGATGGCATACCTTAAGCTGACCTGCCTGATCTACAATAAATCATGCCGCTTATGTTGATTTGACCTAGCAATCGCCTCTCGCGATGGTGGATTACTTACGTTGGTGGCAGAAGTTTGACGGTCAGCATAGGCAGTGTCAATGCTGAAGCACTACACTGTGCCACTGCACTGCTATAGCATTTTAAGTGTAGACAAGACCCTAGTTAGAAGAATCACATCTCCACTCCCTCTGCTATGCTTGTATTGCCTTCCTTTCCAGGGACACACACAACATCAACAAATCTTAACAAAAGTCTGCTTCTTAGTCTAGCTGTGCAGGTATCGTGACAAGAAACCACAGATCAAATTTTGCTCTCCGTTATATTGGACCCCATTGAACTGAATAACATTGCACCATTTAAATAAAGCACAATTTGGATTTCTTTTGTATGCAGTAGATGATACATTAGTTTCATTGCCTGTTGATGCAAATGAGCCTGGTGTATTTTTGTGGAAATGATGAAGAGCAGCAAGATTTCATATAGTTCCAGCTTGCCAGGTCTGTTAGATTTCTTGAGTAATCGTACCAATTAGATGTAAACTTCAAAAGATGTGCTGGTAATGGGACAGAACACCTTTAATACCAGAGTGTTCCTATATGTTCCTCTTTATCTAGGGAGGTTTGAACTTCCCTAACCTAGTTGCCAAATTTAACACTGAAGTTCCTCTGATGACAAGAAAGAAAGTACTTGCTGTATTTCCTGCCCCAGTTTCTTTGTCAGTAGCACTGCATACATGATCAAGCATTTGTATTTTACCTTTCAGTATCTTGTGATAATGCTACTTAGCTCTCTCCAAACAATAACTAATCCCCACAACAGTCCAATTACTCTGCACCCCACACACCTGAAACCCACATTCTCAAGTGACTAGAAAAATCTCAAACACAAAGGAGACAGCAAGAGAGAAAAGTGATGAGTGATTCAGGCAGGCAAACAGAGGGAACCTAAGACAGCAACCAATAGCAAGAGCTTGGGGGCCAGGAGAATAGTACCAAAAGGATAGCAGCAGAGTTGCAAGATATAGGATGGAAGAATAGAAGTAAAGGGTGGGGTCTTGGATTTTATATTTCTGGATGGAGATTGCATGAGCCACTGGCTACAGACTGACACCTGAGCACATTAAGATGATATATACTGAGGCTATTGGGGGAAAGGAGTAGAAGGACAAGGCTGCCTGGTTCAAAGATGAAGACTCTAAACTAGCCCTGCTTCTCTCTCCAACAAATGGAAAGGAAGTAGCCCTTTGACTTCGGGGAAAGTCCTGGCTTGAGAATTTGGTCAGCCATGTTGCTGAGCGCCTGGGGTAAAATTTTTACCTTGAACCAAGTATAGCTTGATAAGTTTTGGCTACTAAGAAGTGTTTGATCTTCATTTATCTTGTAACCATGCCTGACTTTAATGTCTTATACTTGAATTCACTTAGCATCCTATCTTCCTTGTTAATTATTTTTGTAATCTAAATTAAGTGTCATGTTTAAACAGAATTGGTTGGTAATGCCAGCTAACGTAAACAATTGTTGAGTATTGACTCTTACAGATCTTTAATGTCTGGACTATCAAGGAGACAGCTGGAGAGTGCAGAACCCAAGTTTTAAAGAAAATTCAGGACTGGGAATATGTTGGGTCACCCTGCAAATGATAAATGGGCTTCCAGCTGCCTGCATTGTTTGTGGTTGGAGTATTGGTGACCAGAGTTGCTGGACCAGGACTGCAGCTATACACGGTCCCTTACGGTGTGATCTGGATGCTCTTTGGCAGTTTGTGAGTGGCCCTGCTTGGGAGTTACATCAGAAAAACATTGCAAAGAACTTCAGCACTCAAGCTTTCAGGGCAGATGGTGAGAACCCCTCACTAGTCTGGATTGCACCTTGGAATGTGACACTTGGTACTTCACAACATTCATAAGCCAACACATAGCTTCATTAATATTTAAGTTCTTTTTCAGATAGGGAAGAAGGTTCTTCCTGGAGCTGCTATCTTGGGTTAGAAATCTAAAGAAAAGCTCAGTGTTGGTATAAAAATACAATTATTTAGGAATTGTTAACATTAGCAAGCTGATGCCTCAATCAGAAGTGCTCCATTTAGACAAGCAGAGGCTAACAATTATGGTTAGTAATTCATGTTCAGAAGACTATAGGAACTGTGCTACTAGATCACAATCATATTCCAGTCCAGAAGTTTGTCTTAGACAGCTCCCAGAATCACATACTGTAGTTGGAGGTGCAAGAAACTGCCGAGTGGACAAAGGTAAAACAAACAGCTCCTAGGGGACTTTAAAAATAACCTAGTAGTTAGTGGTTGGCTTATTTTCTGAAGCAAGCAAGGTTATAAAAAAAAGTAGTATTCTTCTTTGTATTGTGGCAGTCTGAGAACAGGGGGCTGCAGAAGCCAGGTGGAAGGCACTTACACCGGCAGTTGGGTGTGTGGGTTTATATTCCTGGAGTAGGCTTCCAGAGACTGGCATTAGGGCATCTGAAGCCCATCTGAAGTCAGCCTGGAGGGTGGACTGATTGGAACACCTGCCACCAGTTAAGGCTTATGGGCACACAATAAAAACCTTCCCTCAGGCCAGGCAAGGGAAGGAGAAAAGGGATGGATGTGAGCAAGAGTATGCTGAATAGTCCAGCCAACAGACCCAAGGCAGCTAGCAACAAGGCCTGTTTCAAGGAGGAGGTACCTAGGGAAGGGGCTGCTATTTGGTGGGGCAACGGCCAAGCCTCACAGTCCACTCAAGGCTATTCCTTCCCTCCGAGGGCCAGAACTGGGAGCAAGTGGGTGGGACTGGGTTTCCTTCCAAACCCTCCTGGCTATTGGGCTGCTGATAAGAAAAGGAGAGACCCTGTGGACTAACAAAGTGACGGATCTCTGAAAACCCTGGACTGACAGATGATGAAAAGGGCTTGTGAAGTGGGGTACCCTTGCCTTCTTAGCAGTGGTAGGGACACCGTGAGCCTCTGAGGTGCATGCAAAGACCCATCAGGAAGCGCAGGACCCTGGGGGCTTAGCCCAGACTTGCCACAGTATTAATGCCCAATATTCTTGAATTTTGCTAAATTTCTGGCCTTGGTAGCACTGAATCCTGCAGGTTAATTACACATTATCTATGTCTACATTGTACTCTCTTGCACAAGAACAGATGCAAATGAGGCATGGTGATGAATATTGCTGTGCCTTGTTTGCATACTTAATGAGCTGCCATTTTGCGCAAGGGCTTTTTTGCGCCAGGAGCAGCAGTGTAGACCAGATCTGCAAATGAGGCACAGTGATGTTCATTGCTGTGCCTCATTTGCATATGTTCTTGTGCAAGAAAGCTCAATGTAGATGTAGCCATTATGTAAAAGTTAGTTGTGTTAAAATTTGTCTTATTTAAGATTGCCTTATTCCTGTGTTATTTAAAAGGGTAAACGTGAATATCCAGTTTACCTTCTTTGCCATTCATTGTTTTTATATAGCCCACGTTCTTGGATTCATGACCTCTAACTACTGCTGATCCTTTTGCTCTCTTCTTTCCCTGCCTCTTGTTACACTGTTGCACTTCTCTCTTTTGAGGAGTTGAACACAGTATGGAAGGAGGCTGTGCAGAAAAAGGCTGCCTGCAGTTCAAGAGCCACAAAGTGAACATTATGGGGACAGCAAAGGCTCACTTCTGCAGAAGTCTCATTAACGTCCCAGGGGATCTTGCTTGAGAACAGCACAATATGAGGGCAGGCTGCTAATATATTTTAAAAACAAAACAGGATGCTATTCAGAAGAGGACTCAGTGTTCTTCAGCCTCCTCTGCTCTTCTAAACAAACTGTTGTGAAAGAGTAGGAGCTGCAACAGCACAAAAAAAAAATCCCCACAGTACAAGATGTGTGGAGCTCTGAGAATGATGGTGCCATCTGTGCCTGTCTGTTTACTGCCAGAGCAACTAACCCCCAGCAATGGCAAAGAAAAGTAAAGAATCATGTAATAGATTTACTGACACTCACCAATACAAATCTAATCCTTTATATCAGACAGTTCTATATCATTATCTACACAGAGACAAGAAAAATAAAACATTTCCATGGATAACTGAGGTGTACAAATAGAAAAGAGAAAAATGCTGCTTGAGAATTTAATGTCAGAATATTAAAATTATATGTCTTGACATGGGGTGTTGACATTGTGTTTGGTTATAATGCGATTCAAAATGTCAAAGCTTTATCTACTGGTCTTAAATTGTTTGACCCTGTAACAGGAGAAGTTTAAAATGATCAGAATGGGGTGGGAAGAATCCTTTTTTTTAATTAAAAAGAGCATGTCAATTATAAACATCAAATTCTGCCAAATCTACATAAGATGCTTTCTGGAAAACCAAAAGTGTTCATCGGGGCTATATCTACTCTGGCAGGTTGTTGCGCCAGATTATTTTCAGGAATAATGGCATTACGCAAGAAGGGGCAGTGTAGACAGCTCCTTCTAGCTCAAGAGCCTCTTCCACAAAATGGTGGCTCATTAGGTATGCAAATGAGGCTTGGCGCTATTCCATGCTTAGCCTCATTTGCATACTTCTGGTGCAACAACCTGGCAGCGTAGACATAGCCCTGGAGAGTGATTTAGTCAAAAACATCTGTAATAAGTCTTTCCCTTTTTGTTACGTCCTTTGAATGATTCTCATCCAAGGCTGATTGGGAGCAAGAGGGTGCATCTACCCAGCAGGGCTTAGCTCAATTTGCATAGCTTATTTTGAGTTATGTCAATTGCGTAGTTGATTTTGAAATTGGGAGCGTCTAACCAGCACTTATTTCGAAATAGGGTTACAGGAGTCAGAGTAAGAAGTCCTCCAGCTCAACAGTATTTTGACATAACTGCCTGCTGTATAGATGTGGACTAAGTTATTTCAAAATAATGTTGCTGTGAAGATGTACCCTAATGAGTCAGGACCCACCACATTAGCACCTCCTATTGGTCTCCTTAGGAATTAGCTCTTCATCCTCAGAGCACCCTCTGCTGGCTGGTGTCTCACCCTCCATTCCCTGTCTCCTGCACTGATCAGGCCCCACGTCTCTGTGTCTTTTCTCACAGTACTGCCTTGCAGCAGTGCCCCCACACTCTGGGGTCCTCCCCTCCATTGAAACCTCAGCCCTCTACACCCCCTTGCCTCAGTGACCCACTACTAGCTCCTGGGGCAGGAGCTAACTGCAATCTGAAATGGCCACTCATCATTGGCAAGGGGATGGACCTGCTGCCCTGTCTTCCTGAAGCAATAATACTCTTAGCAAGGCCTCAGCCTGGGAGTTTGCTTGGCCAGAGATCCCCAGCTCTGCCTGCCTTTCCTTAGCACTTGTCTGCCTCACGCTAGCCTACCAGCAGCCAGGTCCTTCCTGTTCCACAGCTGGAGCAAGAGATTCTCTTTCCCTTAGTTCCAGGAGCTCCTATTTATACAGGACCAGCAGGGCCATATTGGCTATTAATTGCCTCAAGTGCTTGCTCCACAGCTCCAGCCCTGTCCAAGGCTGGATTTAATCTGTGATAGGGCCAGTGCAGGGCAGGCACCCTCTCACAGGGAGGTTTACGAAAAAGGTTTACAATCATAAGTTTAATTCATTTGGTAATGAAGGATAGGCTTGGGGGTATAGCACAGGATTGTGAGCTTGGAGGAAAACAAGACATCATATACGTGTACTACACAGTTGCTATGTCAAATTCATTGCCTAATGGGAATGAACATAAGTTCTTACTTTAACTTTTCACATCAAATGCTTCCTGAAAATAAATATTTTAAACTTAAAAAAAAATAGAAATGAGGGAAATGGAACTAAGTTCATCCCATTTACCTGAAAGAGCTGCACCAGGAATGGTTTTGGACTGTATACTTACCTGGCTGTGTCTAGACTGGCCAGTTTTTCCGGAAAATCAGCCGCTTTTCCGGAAAAACTTGCTAGCTGTCTACACTGGCCGCTTGAATTTCCACAAAAGCACTGACTTCCTATTGTCTGAAATCAGTGCTTCTTGCAGAAATACTATACTGCTCCCATTAGGGCAAAAGTCCTTTTGCGCAAAGCTTTTGAGCAAAAGGGCCAGTGTAGACAGCTCAGATTTATTTTGTGCAAAAAAGCCCCAATCGCAAAAATGGCGATTGGGGCTTTTTTGCGGAAAAGCGCGTCTAGATTGGCACGGACACTCTTCCGCAAAAAGTGCTTTTGCGGAAAAGCATCCGTGCCAATCTAGATGTTTTTTTCCGCAAATGCTTTTAACGGAAAACTTTTCTGTTAAAAGCATTTGCGGAAAATCATGCCAGTCTCGATGTAGCCCAACAACCAAGGAAAACCTTGCCTCAGCCAGGACTATCCAAACTCAAATATAATCACAACCAAACAATTCTAACCAACATTGCCTTACCGTCACCTTAGCACGCGTTTAGAAGAAAAAGTGGGGTTTGCGGCATTATGTTTGCACTGAGAAATAGGCTCCTAGAAAGTTTCAGTCTCTCCTACTCCTGCCTCCCCACCCCCAAACTGTAAAGTTACAAAAGAAAAATGAGGGTGACCATATTTCCCTATGCTAATATGGGACAATTGGTAAAATGACTCATATCAAGCAAGTTCA
This sequence comes from Pelodiscus sinensis, assembly GCF_052426305.1. Lineage (NCBI taxonomy): Eukaryota > Metazoa > Chordata > Testudines > Trionychidae > Pelodiscus > Pelodiscus sinensis. The sequence goes on along the minus strand of NC_143053.1, from coordinate 181,000,198 downwards.
ATGGCAATCAAACAGAACTGTGCAGTACAAATATTCAGATTAATATCAAGTTGGCTGAGTCTCTGTTAAAAAGAAATCTGGCACAGTTGGATTCTTTTTTATTTACCTTCTTATCTTTAAGGCTTTAGGGTTCACTCGAGAAGAGGTGACATAAAGACACTCCCATACACATCTCTCACAGGGCCCTGGCCCTCTCTGCCCATCATGCCTAGCTGGGCCCCTGATGCTACACATGGGGGGGAGCATGGAGGGTCACATGGCCTCAGATTTCTGTCAGGTTTCACACCACAATATGGCCAGTGGCAGCCTTTCGGCACTAAGCAGCAGGAGAGAAGGATTGGAGCTATTTCCACTCGTGGGCAATGGGAAGGAAAGGATGACCTGACTCATGTCTTTGCAGAGCTCCTCTCTTCTCCCCCATCCCACTCCTGCTGGCCCAGTGTCAAAAGGCAGCTCTCATCTACAGGCTACTGCTGGCCACTGACAGAATCCAGCTGCCACCGGTCCCCTGGCTACAGCACAGGCAGGAAGGAGTTAAACCCTAAAGCTGCCTTGTGCACCCAGGCCCAGGGAACCTGACTGCAGGGGCTTCAGCCCACCTGGCCAGAGAGGTGGCTCATCGGGAGGAGGGAGGGAGGGGGTGCCTAGGGAATGAAGCCGCCCTGCACTCCCTCAGGGCAAGACCCAGGCTGGGGGTGAGCATGGGCAGTAGGTATCTCAGGCCAGAGGAGGCCATGCCTCCACCCATGCCCATGCCCTGCCCTGAGGCCCCCTCCCACTTCCCACTCTTCCCCCATCACCCCACCCAGGCTGCTCCTCTTCCCCAAAGCAGGCCGGGGCTAGGGTGGGCCAGTGGCTGGCTGGGATGGGAGGCGGCTGGGACTATCTGGTGCTCCAGAATTAGGGATGGCTGCAGCCTCCTGCCCGGTACTCATGCAGGGCAGCTCCAGGGTTTGGAGAGAGCTGGTGTCTGTGGCTAGTCAGTGGGCCAGAACTAAGAGAGGCTGGGGCAGGAATATTCTGAGGATGAGGGAGAAGGAGCCTCAGACAGAAGGGGTGGGGCTGGGGCTTAGCCTTCCTGAACAGTCAGTCCACATGCCGCCCGTGAAGGTGAGGGACGGGAAGGGGGTGAGTGATGATGCTAAAGCCACAACCTGGGGGCTGCTGTGCAGCTTTCAGGGTCAGAGCATGAACAGACTGGAAATCACTTTCCCCCATGACTTCAGAGCTTAGCTGAGGGGTAGAAAGGCTCCCCTGCCAGTGCTGTGTGGGGCTTTGGCACATGCAGGGCTCAGCACCTGGACAGCACCCCAGGCAAGAGCATCTTAGGCTTTCCAGGGGCCCAGCCCAGCCAGAGGCAGTGGGGGGAGGAAGGAACCTGCCAGCCAGGCTGTTGGTGAGCTGAGCGCTACAGCCCAGGGCTGGTACTCCACACAGCACTGGGAGCAGGATGTGCCCACTAAGGCGGGGGGTGGGGAAGGTGGATATGGAGAAGTAACAGCATCCAGTGGGTGATGGGGCAAAGCAGGGAAAGGGCAGCGAGAGGAGGAGCATGTAAAGGACCAATGGGTGGGCAGTATAAGTGACACAAACCTGCTGCGCCTGGCACCTGCCTGCTCTCACCAGCACACAGCTGGGAATGGAACAGGGGGACAGGGCCCTGCTAGCTGAGAGCCAGCACACAGCAGAGGCTGCACTGATGGGCCAGCGGGGGAGCAGCCAGCCCCACGCACTGCAGCTTTGCCCTCCCACTGCCCTCGCACCACCACCCTCCCTATTAGTCACTGGACGCCCACCTCACAGCTGGTGGGCAGGTGACTGGCAAGCTGGAATCTGACCAGCACTGATGGGGGGGCAGGGAGAGATGGAAAATGAGACAATTTGCCCATTTTAAAGAAAAAGGCAGGAGACCTGCAGGAGGGTTTAAATAAAGGGTCTGTGCCTTTAAAAGCAAGACAGGTCTGGTAACTAAAAATAACTCACATTACCAATAAATTGTAGAGTTACAGAAGCATGCTGTAACCACACAGATTGCTGCTTAGGAACTCTCTGGAGACCTTCACAACTCTTAGTACTCTCTACAGACCAAACCCGCTAATTAACAAAAGCGCCTCCGAAGATTACTCTGTCAAACAGATGTGCAAGCCTCTTCTAAGTCCGTGTTCTGCACATTCCTTGTTTCTTTTAATGTTGTAACACTTTTATATTGGTGGCCCCTGTCATACCACAAACCTCTGAAGTGCAACCCTTTAGTAAATTTAAAAAAACCCCACTTTTTATATTTAATGCTATTATAAATACTGGAGGCAAAGCAAGGTGTGGGGATGAAGGCTGACAGTTGGCATAATAATCTCATGGCCCTTTGAGGGGTCATATCCTCCTGTGGGATCATGACCCCCAGTTTGAAAACACCCATTTTAATGCTCACTCCAATCAGTGACAATCCGTCACTGATAGCTGATGGTATCTTTACCAACGCTGATTTTTAATGTCAGCAGAGGAGATTGTTTCTCAAAAAAGCTGGGTGGAGACTGTCACCTCAATCTGACATGTTTTCTTTATCTTCTCTCATCTCTTCCCCATGAGAGCTTTTTCTCTTCTTTCCCCACACGCATGACTGGTTGCTCTCTCCCTTCTTCTCCCTTCACCCACAGCTGCTGCCTCCCTCACAGGCTACATCTATACTACAAGGTTTCTGCTCAAAAACAGCCGTTTTTGCACAAAACCTACAAAGCGTCCACACCTTAAGCGTGTTTTTGCGCAAGAAAATCTACAGTCGTTTGACAGAACAGAGGGCTTTTTTGCGGTGTAGGTATACCTCCTTCTACGAGACATAACTCCTTTTTGCGCTACAACTCTTGTGCAAAAAGGCATGTGTGGACACTCCGCAGGGGTTTCTTGTGCAAAAAGAGTCTATCCAAAAAAGCACAGGTGCTCTGATGGCCATTCTGTGAATGGCCATCAGAGCTTTTTTGCACAAGAGCGTCCAAGCGATGCGTTTTGAGATGTGGACGCGCTTTTGGGCAAGCAGTTTTTGCACAAGAACGCTTCCACAAAAGACTTCTTGTGCAAAAACCCTGCAATGTAGACGTAGCTGCAGAGCTGCACCCCTTTTTTTACTAGTTACAAAAGGTGGCAAGGCACCAGCCTTTCTGTGTTGACATGGAATTTATTGACATGGAATTTACTGAAGTCAGTGGAGTTAACCATGGCTGCATTTGATTACCTATGCAGCATATTGTGCAAATGAGCTTTAAATCCAATCCAATAAGCAAAAGCTTATCAGATAGGCAATTAGTCCCTCGACTATTCGCTTCTCTTCCCCCCCCATTGCTGTCTTTCAACTATTCGCTTCTCTCTTCCCATCCTCCTCCCCCCCCATTGCTGTCTCTATCAGAGGCAGCAAGGGGGAGAGCAGAAGCCGGTGCTGGGGGAGTCAGATTAAAATCCAGTTCCCCCCAGCACTGTCTCCACGGGGGGCAGAGGAGGCAGGAGATAGCGGGGACCAGGCACAAGCCGGGAATCAGCTGATTCCCAACTCGCACCTAGTCCCAGGTACGCCTCTGCTTTTTAAATGTATTGAGAGCCAACAGGCTCTTAATCCATTTAAAAGGCTAAAGTGCAGCATGAAAGACCCAGTGTGAGCCAGGACATCTGATTCCTGGCTCGTGCAGGGTCCCTCCTGCTGTGTTTTAGCCTTTGAAATGGATTAAGAGCCTATTGGCTCTTAATCCATTTAAAAGGCAGAGCTGCAGCGGGATTAGCTCCTGGGCAGGGTCGATTAGTTGATTAAACTAAATGTAACATCCCTAAACATGAACCAGCAACTTGTCAGAGTGTAGAGTCAGATTTATATGTTTTAAATCTAACCTTATGGTTGCTTGTTGCCAACTGTGTTCTTACTTCTCATATCATATCTAAAACTCAAGCATTTCTAGGAAATGAAGATGTGGGAATAATTTGTCAAAGGACACATCTACACAGCTGGAAAAAAGTGGAATTAAGTTATGCAACTTGAGCTATGTCAGTTGCATAGCTGAAATTGAAACAGATTAATTGGGCTTTTGGTGCTATCTACGCTGCAGGAAGTCAAAAGAAGAACACTCTTTCTTTGACATCCCTTACTCCTTGTGAAATTGGGGTTACAGGAGTCGGAGTAAGAAGTCCTCCAGCTTGACATTATTTTGAAATAATGGCTCGTTGTGTGGACTCACTCCTTGTTGTTTCGGAATAACATCAGTTATTCCGAAATAACATTGCTGTGTAGACGTAACCTAAAGGTGCATCTACACTGCACCCGGAGTTGGAAATAAGCTACACAATTTGATCCATGCAAATTGCATAGCTTATTTTGAGTTAATTTTGAAATAGTTTATTTCGAAATTTGGCGCTGTCTACACAGCACTTATTCCGAAATTAATCGCTATTCCAAAATGTCCTTTACTCCTCGTGGAATGAGGTTTGCAGCGACTTCGGAACATCGAGCCCATTATATTTTGAAATAATGAGCACACTCAAAAGATGAGGAATAGCTATTTTGGGATACCTCTTTTTCTTTTGTGGGCAGAGCATAGTCATAGTAAGCTCACAACAAAATTACCTATTTGTGTTGGGGCTCTGAGGTGCAATGTGGACTGCAGGACCTCTGAACTCTGTCTTCCCAACCTGGCGCATCCCTCTAACATAGTGATGCTGTTGCCAACCTACAAACCTCGGAGAGGTGCTGCACTTACTTCCATCCACAGACTGTGATACACCCACCTGAGTTACATTAATGCTTTTCCCAGATACTCATGAATCAACAATAGAGAGATTCCATCCAATTCCCCCCAGTTCCCCAGAAGTGTAAAGTCTTGCCCTGGTCAGAAACCTGACCAGTATAAGTTCATTATCCAGTTTGCCCCTCCCTTGATATACAATCTTCAGCAACACACTAATGAAATATTGTTACCTAAGCTGAGATTTCCCAAGTACTTCAACCAAACCTGTATTTTAGGTAAAATATAAAACAGAAGTATTACCTACAGAAAGATCAATTTTACGTGCTGATAAGTAGCAACCATAAAGATTAAACTTGGTTACCTAAGAAACAAAAATAAATTCACAGTCTGAGTTTTACAAACTACATAGGAATAAGCATAGTCTCACCCTTACAGATGGTATATAGTTCCTCAGAACACAGGCTGAGACTTTCCTCCAACCCAAGGCCACCCTCCCTAGTTCAAACTCTTTGTCTTCTAAACCAGGGGGTTTCAAACTTTTTTCTCATGACCCAGTTGAAGAAAATTGTTGATGCCCATGGCCCAACGTAATTTGACTGGGTGTGGGTTCCAGGATGGGGGCTTTGGGATGAAGGAGGGGACTCCAGCTTAGAAGGGAGGGGTCGTGACTGGGACAGGAGGGGGCTTATCTTTAACAGCTCCCAGTCAGTGCTGCAACGGGGGTGTTAAGGCAGACTTACTGCCTCTCCTGGCACTACAGACCATGCTGCCCTCAGAATCAGCCAGCAGTAGGTTCCAGCCATTGGGAGTGAGGAACTAGTGCTTGAGGCAGAGGCAGTGCATGGAGCCCTGTTCATTCCCCACCATCCTGCACCTAGAAGCCAGACTTGTTGCTGGCCACTTCTGGAGTGCAGCACTGTTTGCGGTGCCAAGACAGGCAGGTAGCTTGGCTTAGCATCCCTACTGGTAACTCTGCAGCAATGAGATCCAGTGCCTGACATTCCATGACCCAGTACTGGGTCATAACCCTAAATCTGAATAGCACTGCTCTAGGTGTTTCTTCCAGGTGTTGAGCTGTGGGGGAGAAGTGTGTATGTGTCAGGGGAAGAAGCCCAGTCATGAGGTTATTTCTCTTGTATAGTTTCTTCCTGACTCCTGGAAAGATCTTTTGTTATGACATGGGTCAAGTAATCTCCTTTGTATTCAGTTCCTGAAATGGTGGATTCTTTCCAAGCAAATTAGTAATTTCTATGCAGAAATTTAAAAACTGGTCAAGCTTCTTCCTGTTGGACGACATATTTAGGAAGATCATCATGAACTCCCTCACCCTCTCCCAGGATTTTCCCCTTCCACCTCACCCATCTGTAATCATAACGCAATCAAAGAAAATGAGGCAGCAAGAGCTAATATGATTTGAGAAACCTGATTAGGAAGTTTAGGAGAAAGAAACAATTTAAAAGAGAGAACGCTTTGATTGGATTTAAAGCTCATTTGCACAATATGCTGCATAGGTAATCGGCACCCGCTGAATTGCAGGGAAGCTGTTGTGTCAGCCAAGCAAGAAAAACTGGACAGAGAAAACCTAGCAAAAGTTCAGGTATTTCTAACTCCTATACTTTCTTTGAGCTCTTGGAAGGGGAAACATTTTCTGCTGTACACTCAAAACACATGCATGCTGAAATACGGCACTGTGGTGAGAAAATGCTACTGATTAGAGAAAGGTGCAGCAGCCCTGAAAAATTATGTTCACTTTGTGTGTCATATTTACACCTTGAGAGAACTTTTGATGCAGCTCTTGAAATATTTAAGATGTGCTGATTATAAGATGCACAACTGCTAATTTCTCTTTCCAAAGAACTGAACAACAGAGACAACAACCAGGTGCAACTTTCTAGTGCTATCAGCGCACAGTTTCCTGTCATTCAGAAAGCAAATCCCCACCTTATGTTGACTCCTAAACCCCAGGGTGTAAAAAGTCTCCTGATAGCACAGTCTTCAGATGAGGACTTAATCACAGTTATCAACTTATCCAGAGTAGAAGCACGATCAAAGGAAAAGTGGATTTGTCCTAGTTAATTTATGGATCCCTCTCTGAGGTAAATTAGAAACTTAATTAAAAATACTGTGTAAGACAGGGATGGGCAAAAGCCTTTAAGCAGGCTGGATCTGGCCCACCTTGGGCTTTGATCTGGACCGTGAGGCAATTCCAGGCCCTGCCCCCAATGGTTGTGTGCCACGGGCAGGGCCAGCCTGAGCCATTCGTGCACTCCAGGCCCTGGGAGCATAGCCCCGCCCCCGGGAGCACAGCGCCCCTGGGTGCCTGCACGGCCCCGCCCCCGCCTGGTCCGGCAGCCCAGCACGGTGCCCCCTATAATGGGGCGCCCTGAGCAGTAGCCTGATTAGCCCGTAGCTTGGGCCGGCTCTGGCCACGGGGGAAGGAGGTCAACCCTACCCCTCCTCTCCCCGCTCACTGGAGAGGAGGCAGCGCTGGGGCTGAGGCTCTACAATGGTCCAGGGCCGGCCCTGGAGACGCCACTACCCTATCCTACTGGCTGGGAGCCCTGTCTTGCACACTGAACTCCTTATTTTGTCCCTACCCCAGAGCCTAAGGAGGGCCATAAAATCCACGAACCCCAGAAAAGTAAATCTGGACTATGGGAAGCCCTGAACCTCAGTCCCCCGCTTCCCTTCCCTTCACCCCATGAGGCTGGGGCACCAGAGGAGTGAGGTGTCTCCGTTGGGAGCACATCAGTGAGCATTGGGGGGTTTTGGAGGAGTGTTTTTGCTTCTTACTTGTGTGGTTCCCAACTGATTTTTTTTGTAGGTCAGTGACCCCTGACCTAAAAAGGGTTCCCTATCTCTCCAATAAATAAAGAAAACATTGAAACCTTTGGTGCTGGACATAATACTTTACTTTATTTAAAATGAAGTTTGATAAACTAACATGAGAAAGTTAAAACACTTAATCTGTTTCATAATGTAAATTAAACCGTTCTTACTAGCTGTAGCTGGTTCAGAAAATAAGGTCACAGTACCCATCAGGGTAGTTCTTAACCCTGCCCCTTCCGCCCGAATCCCTGCCCCTTCCACCCAAGGCCAGCAGCCACTTCCAAAATTTGTGAACTGACCCCCCCCCTTCCAAAATTATTGCCTATCCCTGGTTTAAGACAACTTCTGGGACACAATAGTTGATCAGTTGGTGCCCTATCAGTGAAGTTGCTGCCCCACTGAGAACAGACTCTTTTGAAGAACAGTTATGTGTTCTGTGTGTATCATTTCACATTACCATTTCTGACTTTGGTGGAAGGGTTTCGCTCTCTGTTGGGCCATCTCCTTGTTGCCACAGTTGGGGACTAGTTCCATTCAGGTTTGAGGACACCCTTTACCCCCTCCCCACGCCTTTTGACAGCTGCAACTTGCTCACAACGTATGCCTCCTTGTTCTTCAGGATTCACAGTGCCCCTTCTTTGTGACTCAGCCCCTCCCGCCAGTTCACTATACATTCCTCCCCTTCTGGTGCATCAAAATCCCACTGGATTAACTGTCTGCATGTCGCTCAAGAATGAGTCTCCCATGCTAAGTCCTGTATCGCTTCCCCACAGGCAGATAAGGGAATCTAGGCCCACCCACTACTTCAGTGATCCTACATCCAGCATCTATGGGCTGCCTACTCCCAGATTTTGTCATGATTTACCTTGATTCTCTTCTACTTCTCTTCTCTATCTTGTAGCCCCTTTCTTTTGGTTTATTAGCCCAAACTCCCTCCTCCTATTGAGTAACTGCAGACTACTCATTGCAGTTATTCAGGCAGGGTCAGGATTTACTGCTGAGGTGTCCTCACAGGTCTCTGGTCCGTCGATGATGATAACCAGCAGGCTGCTTGTGTGTGCGCTCAATGATGTGGGACCAGTGATGACAGCAGACCCTGAGAGGGCCCCCAAAGACCACAAACTAGATAAGGATCAAAGGTGCCAGGCCAGGTTTATTGTTAAGTGAAGTAGTAGAGTCTACTGTACCACTATGCATATGTACTTGCCACAATGGAATGACTCAATCAGTGGGAAATTTCCACTGCCCCCTAGGTCATACAAAGACTGTCCGTTCCCCTCTCCCCTCCCCCACCCCCCCAGACACTACTTTATATACAGGCACAAACAAGTCACACCTCACTGCTGACGTATCAGGTTGCCACCCTCTGACGTTGTCAGGCTACCACCTCTGATGCTACTTAGATACCACCCATCACCCTGTACCTTGTGGTTTGATTAGATCATCTCTAACCATCATGCTGTCATTTTAGTCCCTTTCCTGAACCTGAGTCTGTATCTGTGTGGAGTTGATACCAAGGTCTTTTTTAATGGTAGTACCATGTGATTTCAACTTATGACCAGTACCAATTACTGTTCTGGCACCTGGGCCTATTACTAATTAGTGTTTTCCGCACTCAGCCCTATTAGTGCCAAGTTCTGTGAGCAGGGACCTGCCTCTTGCTCACAGCTTAGCTTTGCTTTATATTAGCCATGTTTTGTCCATTGTTAGCTAAGCCTCAGGCCTCAAACCAGGCCAGTGCAACATGGGCTTATGTTTTAGGCCTTCTTCTTACTACACTCATTACTTACTAGCCTCTGTAGCCCGAAACCAGTGGTGGGGAACCTCAGGCCCAGGGGCTGCATCCGGCCCTCAGCTTTCCTAGATCTGGCAACCAAGGCTCAGGGTTCCCCCTAGCATTGGCGAACCCATGCTGGCACTCTAGGCCCCCCACTGCCCCACCATGGGGCTGGAGTACACAAGATCTATTAGGCTAGGTCCCCTTAGGTTCTGGTGTGCCAAGGGAATGTGGGGGAGTGTCTTTCTTCTCAGTTGGGTGCTACATCATTAAGATTTTGTTTGGGTCTCTTTCGGTTTTTGTATTTGCTTCTCACTTCTATGCGGCCCCTGACTGATTTTTCTGTGGCCCTGGACCCAAAAAAAGGTTCCTCGCCCCTGTAAACACACCACCCTTCTCCCACAGAGTGACTGAAGATTTCTTACTCTACAGCCAACTCCTGGTCTCACTTTGTACATCAGCCTGGCCCTGACCAGCTGAGCTTCATCACCAATGAACCTTTCTGACCCTGTCTCTCTCCCTAAGTGCAGCCTAAAAAATTAATTGTCCTAACAACCTGCTTGGTCTTGTGTGGGTAGACACTTCAGACACAGGGACATTTAAAAGCTGTCAACGAAAGAACAAGATGCGAAGCACAAGAATGAGAGACGATATTCTGGTCAATAAATGGCACATTGTACAAGACATCTTAGTAGTACCATCATTTAACACCAGTAGTGACCATCACGTCCTCTGATCATGGCTCAACTTCAATGAAAAGGTGGAGAAGAAAGTGACACAGATGGCATATCAGAGACAGCAGCCAAAAATATTTGACAAGGCAATCTTGAAAGTGAAATTTTCAAGGAAGACTGGAGTGTTATAGGTAACTGTGATGAGGATTATAAACAGTTCACTTATAAGATGAGGCAATGCGTGAAATTAGCTGAGAAAGAAAGACCAAAGAGAGTGAAGCGAAGAACCTTGTAGAAAATGTGTAACTTGCTAGAGAAGAGGAGGAATATAAAGCAAAATGATGGTGACAAACTTGAGTATTGCCGCCTCTGCAAGTTGATAAGAGCAAGTCTAAAGGAGGACTTTGAGAAGTACCAAAATGAAAGTCTCTTAAAGATGTCTGAAGATTGCAGAAGCCTCAAAAAATACAAAAGGGAAGACACGGTTCAAGTCAGCAGTAATGGCACTGAAGAATAGGGATAGAAAACCAGTAATTGACAGAACAGGGATGGAATCAAACTGCAAAGATTTCTACACCAAACTATTTGCAGCTCAAATAAATGTCCCAGTACCAACACTTTAACAGACCAACAAGCATGTATTCCAGGAGTGGGGAATTTTTTTGGGGTCGGGGGCGGCTGACCCACAGAAAAATCAGTCAGGGGGCTGTACGTAAGTGAGAAGCATAAAAACCCAAACAAACTATCACTATCAAACATGGCCCCTGACTGAGACGCAGAAAGACACTCCCCGCATTTCCCTCTCACACCAGAGCCTAAGAGGACCCAGCATCTGGCCCCCAAGTCTTAGATTCCCCCACCTCTGAACTGCACTTCCAGTTCCTGTCAGTGAAGTTTGACATGCTGTTCACCCAATGAAGGAGGGAAGAGCCTCAGATAAAGATGGCTTGTCAGTCAAAATAAGAGCTGGAGGCCAAGACCTCTCTAAAAAAAAACCTTGCTCAGCGGTTTAGTAGTTACAGTAGATTTCTGATAATCCGGAACCTATGGGACATAGGTGGTGCCGGATTATCAAATATGCTGGATTATCAGGAGGTACTATAAGCTGGTTTTATATATATATATATACTGTATATAAAGTGTTCTTAATCCTTTTGTACATACTGTATACAGTATACTGTAATGTTTTAGTTTTTTTAAGCCTTTTTTACCCTTTTTGCTCAGTTCAGCTGCTGCCACTGTTACCTTGTGACTCATTTTTTGCCGAAGCTCACTCACTAGGCTCTTGCCATTTTGATGCTGGACTATCCAGAGTGCTGGACTATAAGGAGTGCCGGACTATTGGAGTTTTACTGTACTTGTAATTGCAGAAGTTACCATCTGGAAGGAGTTCAACACCATTCTACAAGAAGGGAAGTGGTGAAGGTCTAAAGAACTATCCTTGTATATGCCTCATACCTCTACAAATTGCCACCCAAAATAATAAAAAGCTGACTCTCACAGAGTCTAGACAAGCAGCAGCTGAGAGAGCAGGCAGGCTTTCGAAAGAGTTTCAACACAATGGACCATATTTTCACTATAAACCAGCTGTTGGAACTCTCAAAGATATACAAATGCTTGGATTAGCAGATGATATTGTGTTGATCACTGAAAATGCTATCAAGCTACAAAAAATGCTGCAAGAACTCAAACATAAAAAGCAGCCAAGCTGGACTGAAAATTAACCCTTCAAAAGGAAAATTATGTGGACTCATACCTTGCCAAAAGCCCAAATAATAATCTAGGGAGAATAGAAGAAGTTGAACAAAATGCCTAGTTGGGCCAAGAAATTAACATGCACTACAATCAGGAAATTGAATTTTCACAAAGAAAGAAAGGAGGTTGGTGCTCATTCAGTTCTATCAAGGATGTCTTCCAAGGAAAAAAATCAACAAGGCAACACCTGCTAGCCTCTTCAACTCAACATTACTCCCAGCAGAGTTGTACAGCAGTGAAATGTGTGCATGGATGAAGACACAGGAGCAGCAATGGTCTGTTACAAAGAGGGCCATGGAAAAAAGAATTCTGGGCATTTGAATCCACGTCTAAGTCCCCAATGAAGTGATCAGACAGCAGAGTGGAGTGCAGGACATCATTGTTGGGAGTGCATACAGTAAAATGCAATGGGCTGGGCATATATCAAGACTCAGTGACAATCATTGGACTGCAGCTGTCACCAAGTGGTACCCAGGGGAACTGAAATGACCATTCAGCCGACCTGCAAAGAGATGGGGAAATTAAATCATTAAAAGAAATGACCACACATGGAGAAGGAAGGCCAGGATATGAGAAGCCTGGAAGATGTGTTGTGATTGGTGCAATCTTTGAGGGCTGATGGACCGAATTTCAATCTATGACTCTTCAGGGTGATCAAGGCAGAAGAAAGATGTATTTGTAACTCCTGCTTAGAAAAGACAACTGGATCTCACTCGTTCAACTACTGCCCTGGGAGCGCTATCCGAAACAAGAATTAAGTCCCGTGTTGTACATGGCACTGACATCTTTGTGGGTTCTAAAGTCATGTACATAAGAGAGCTTGAAGTGAACAAGGAAGGAAGTACTAAGCTCAGGGGTGTACACAATACTTTGAGGAGGTGGGAGATGCATCGATATTTTGTATGAGGGACACAGAAGGTTTCCATTTAATGCAATTCCCTGTTCAAATGGTGTGTTATATATTGTTATAGACTTATACTCAGAGTGTATATAAAATATAATATCTATGCACTTTCCCACACAAAAGAATGAGAGAATACAGTGGTTACTGTTACAATGCCAACATTTATCAGCAGCACCACATCATAATTTGAGATTTCATAATCTAAATGTGAAGAAAGCTTTAATTTTAGCTCCCACCACTCTGCTTTTGGAGGAGCTGCCGCACAAAATTGCTTCTCTCACAGTAATATGATGTGTAAATGCCACTGTACAAAAGCAATAACATTGTATTACACTGTACCTTCTCCAAGTCTCCACACAAGAATGTAGCAGCAAAGGCAGCAAATCATTTATTTCCCTACAGGATACCCATTTTTATAGTTACTGCAATTTTTGATTTCTCTATAGGATGAGCCTTCTCCTCCTCTGCTGAGTGATACTGAGCTCTGAATCACTCTTTGTTTTAAACTGAACAATACCCGGCAGTCTCCTTGGTCTAGATTAGCAAAGGAACAAGAATGAGCCTAATAGGCTCCCTTTGGTTCTGTTAGCCTCATTGGGAACCAAGTTCTCGTCCCATTTGAGGTCGGGATGAGCTTTGCCACTGGCATCAATGGGGCCAGGAGTTGGTGCCGGTCATTGCACAGTTAATGGCAAGGGAAGCCTTTTGGGTTCATTATAGGACTGGTACGATCTCTTTGGTCTGTTAGGGCATGTAAACACTAGAGAGAAGATTGACCCACCAGAAGTCAATCTTCTAGTGTTCAATTTAGTGGGTCTAATGTTCTGCTAGTGGCCAATACTCCTTGTTCTGTGAGGAGTAAGGGAAGCTGATGGGAGCATTTGCTGCCGTCGGCCTCCTGCTGTATGGATGCCACCATGGCTCGGCATAAGGTAAGCCAACTCCAACTAAGCATTTTGCACAGCAAGGTGCTAGCAAAGTCCAGAAAAGAAAGTTATCCATGTCCTGAGGTCTCCTTTTATAACCACACTGTGTACTGGGACAGGTAAGGAACAGCAAAAACTCAGAGTGCTGGCAAATGAGCAGCAAACACGTGTTCCCAGACCTCCACTTTTGAAGAAGCTAGGGCCCAGAGCAGCAGTGAGAGTCTGGAGTGGGAATGCAGATGGTATCATGAGTTTTCGTGGGCACAATCCACTTCTTCAGATGAATGGAGTGTAAGAAGTCGGTCCAGTTTTCAAATAAATAGCACAGAGAGGGGATGGGGGGAAGAGGAGGAAAAAGAAGAAAAAAAGGGGGAAAGAAATGGTCAGTTAGAGTGTCCATGATAAATACTCAGCATTCTTCTCAGCTTCATTTAGCATGGGCACTCTAAGGGTGTGTCTAGACTACATGCTTCCGTCGACGGAGGCATGTAGATTAGACAGATCGGAAGAGGGAAATGAAGCCGCGATTAAAATAATACCTGTGCCGATCAAGAAAGTCTTCTTTGTTGACGCGGCGTGTCCAGACTGCCCCGATCTGCTGACAAACAGCTGATCGGCAGAGCGGGGCAGCCATTTAAATTTAAATGAAGCCGCGATTATTTTAATCGCGGCTTCATTTCCCTCTGCCGATCTGTCTAATCTACATGCCTCCGTCGACGGAGGCATGTAGTTTAGACGTACCCTAAGGGTATGTCTACACTACCACCCTAGTTCGAACTAGGGTGGCGAATGTAGGCAATCGAAGTTGCAAATGAAGCCCGTGATTTAAATATCCCGGGCTTCATTTGCATCTTGCTGGGCACCGCCATTTTTAAATCCCCCTTAGTGTGGACTCCGTGCCCGCGGCTACACGTGGCATGGAGTAGGTAGTTCGAATTAGGCTTTCTAATAAGAACTACCATTACACCTCGTTCCGGGGATTTAAAAATGTCCGCACTAACGGGGATTTAAAAATGGCGGCGCCCGGCAAGATGCAAATGAAGCCCGGAATATTTAAATCCCGGGCTTCATTTGCAACTTCGATTGCCTACATTAGCCACCCTAGTTCGAACTAGGGTGGTAGTGTAGACATACCCTAATTGACCATTTCTTTCCCCTTCTTTTTCCTCCTCTCTCCCTGCATTCCCTCTTTGTGCTATTTATTTGAAAACTGGACCCCCTTAAACTCCATTCATCTGAAGAAGTGGGCTGTGCCCACGAAAGCTCATGATATCATCTACTTGTTTTGTTATTCTCTCAGGTGCTTCAAGACTATTTGTTGTTTTTTAAGTTTTTCCACTCCCAGACTAACACAGCGACCTCTCTGAAACATCTGGAGTGGGAATGATAAGTATTGATTTGTGGAAAGTGGATCAGGATGTAAGGACCCATGGGACTAGAACCCTACTCTGCAGGGCCTGGGATAGCTAACATTGTGCTAGGAGGGCCGGCAAAGCCTTGTCCAGGGAGGGAGCACTGGGGATGGAGCAGCACAGGAAGAACCACCCAAAGCGTTCAGAGTGACAGTACCCTGCAGCCCTCTGATTAGGCCAGTGCACTATTTAACCCTGGAGGGTGCCCAGGAAGTTCTGGGCACACACAGACTTGTGACTTGCTAGGACACTTGACAAAACCTTGGCCTTTGCTCTCTAGCCTCTGACCCCAGCCTGACTGTATGTCTAGACTGCATCCCTCTGTCGGCAGAGGGATACAGATTAGGCAGGTTGACATTGCAAACGAGGCAAGGATTTAAATATCCCGTGCCTAATTTGCATAAAAATGGCCACCGTGTTTTGCCGACTCAGCACTTTGTCGGCAAAAAGCGGCAGTCTAGAAGGGGATCTGTTGAGAAGAAAGCCTTTCTCGACAGATCCCTTATGCCTCCTGCAAGGAGGTTTACAGGATCTGTCGAGAGATGCTTTCTTTCTCAGCAGATCCCTCTCTAGACTGCCGCTTTTTGCCAACGAAGTGCTGAGTCCACAAAACGCGGTGGCCATTTTTATGCAAATTAGGCATGGGATATTTAAATCCTTGCCTCATTTGCAATATCGACCTGCCTAATCTGCACCCCTCTGCCGACAGAGGGATGCAGTCTAGACAAACCCTAACACTGACTCTTGACTTCTGATTCTAGCCCAGTACACAGCCTCTGGTCACTGACCTTGTCCTAGCGCCATGTTCGCTTACTGAACTGGCTTGAGCCATTCCTCTGACCCCTGCTCAAGGACTACTATCTTATGGCTGTCTTTGATGTGTGACCACTAGCTCAGCTTTGACTGGGAGGCTAGAGTGCCTGTGTTTCAGACTCTAGCACAGCAGTCTGTAAAGCAGATACATCAATGAAGCTAAAAGAGAGCAGGTCAAAACATCCTGAAACTTAGACAATTTTTTTTTAATCGTCTGAACCTCAGAAGGTTTGGTTAAGATTCAGTGAAAGAATCTGCCCTTTGAGCTTTGCCCATTGTGAGAAAACATTGAGAGTGAATGGTGCAGAGCTAGTCTAGACAAGTCTACATGTTAACTACTTGCTTTCAAATCTATAGCAGTCCCAGGCTTCCCTTGCTCTCCCTATCCTGAACATTTATTTTCTTAGTCTTTACATTTTCCCACTTCTTGTATCGTTTTCTTTCCCAGCTTTATCGAAACAGTAAGAAATGTTACACCGAAAGGAAGTGCTGGCACTTAATTCCTGCTGGAAAAGAGTGAGCTGTAATTTGGTCCCTGCTCACTCAGCCCTGCCATTAACCTCAGCTGAGAAATAATGTTACATAAAAGACATTTGAAGAACTGTCATAGAGGAGTGAGGCCATCTCTCCAAATGAAAAAGCAGTGGCTAATGTATTTCAACCTTATCAATCGCTTAAACAGTTTGTTGTGATTTCCCCACTGCACCTGCTATGCTGCCATAATCATAGGTAGCTCATACATTCAGCAGCCCAGCCAGACATTCGAACCAGGCTTGGGTTCCTACAATGCTCCATAGCAAGCAAGATGTGAAAGCTTTCCAGCCTGATTCCCATTGCATATACTATGCCTCACAAAATATACTACGGGCTCTATGCAGACATATTTTCAATACAAGCACATTTATTTGTGTGAGTAGCCGTTTTGCATGTGAAATCGCTGGATGCAAGTTCTGCAAGCCCCTGCGGGAACACGACTAACTACATGGATTTGTGCAAGTACACACACACGCAGACCCATGCATGGGGGCAATTTGCAACCATTCATTTTGTGCTCATAATTCAATGGGGGAGTTTATATCAAAATAACTGGGCTTCTCCCTACCTACTGGCAGGTGCAAACTTACTTCCAAGAAGTGCATAGTGGCAGGTATTTGAAGCAGCAAATATTCTGACTTGTCACCATAATTATTTTTTGTGGGTATAAATTGTGTGTACAAATGCACACCCTAGCAAGGAGACATACACTTTTGAAAGCTGTTGCCATTTGAAAATCTAGGTCACTTCTCATTTTACAACAACACACTTCATACTACAACAACCAAATGCTACAATTTAGCATTATAGAGATTTCAAGCAGTAATGGAGGAGAAAATTATTTCCCATCTCTCTCTACTGCTTTGGAGGTTATTTTTATTTTTAAATTATTGTTATAAGGATTCAGGAAAGCTAGGCTGAAGAACAGTGTAAAGGGGCCACTGGTATGGGTCTGTACATAAACAATATTAAAGCACTGTGTGGCAATGCTTTAAGGACTGTACCAGCAGGGCCACTGATGTGGGGGTGCAAAAGGGGAAACTGCCCAAGGACCTAGTGATTTAAAAGGGCTTGGGGCTCTTGGCAACTGCTACTGTAGTAGTGACCAAAGCCCTGGTCCCTCTAAATCTCTGCCAGAGCCCCAAGCACCATGGTCAGTGCTGAAGGGCTAACTGGAGGAGATTGGCCACTGGCCCAACCCCTTTTACCCATGTCTCTACCCCTTTCTGGGGCCTGGAGCCAGTCTCCCATACTGGTAAGATTTTTAACTTAAAAATCTTCACCCCTGGAAGAGACAGATTGAAACCTTGAACTTGCCTGGGTGCTCATTGAGGAGCCAATGCAGAGAGTGAGTACCAGTGTGAGGCACAGGTTGTGTTGCTGTGTATGATAGATGAGCTGTTACATTTTGAAACAACTGAAGCTTTACTAAACTCAGCAGTTTCATGTGTAGGTGTAGTGCACTGTGGTGAAACTCAATCCAGATATGTAGATCAGTATGGACAAATGTAAGTTTGATCAAACGAGACACAATCTTTTAGCCAGACTCAGGGGGTAAAGGCCATTGCTTCTGGTTGTAGGTCTTTGGCTCTTCAGTACCAGAGAAAAGTCCAAAAGGAACCTATGTTGAAAGCTATCTTAACAAGCACAGAGCAGCCCCCCTCAGTGAAGCGTGATGTTGTTATAGGTAAGGGAGAGGTAGTATTTTAGTTATCCAGAGAGCTACTTTTCTGTAATATCTCTCAGGGAACCAATTCAACCTAATCATGGCACAGATTACTGCTTAACTGGGACATTTTGAGGATGCATCCAGTCACTGTGGTGCTAACAACTTGCAAAGCATTTACCCTTATCTTAAGTAGATATGAAACCACAAAACTCCAGATTTTAAAAGCAGAAGTTTACATTAGGGCTGTCAGATGGTTTAAAAATTGTCATTAATTGTGCTGTTAAACAATAATAGATGATAATTGATTTAACATTGTGGATGTTTTCTACCTCTTCATATACATTGATTTCTATTACAATACAGAATACAAAATGTTCAATGCTCACGTTATATTTATTTATTATGTTATTTATTTTGAATACAAATATTAGCACTGTAAATAAACAAAATAAATTGTATTTTTCAGTTGCCCATGTACAAGTGCTGTGGTGCAATCTGTTTACCCTGAAAGTTGAAGTTACAAAAATAGAATTATGTTAAAAAAAAACTAAATTCAAAATAAAATAATGTAAAACTTTAGAGTCTAAAGTCTACTCAGTCCTTCTTCTTGTCCAGCCAATTGCTCAGACAAACAAGGTTATTTACATTTGCAAGAGATAATATTGCCCGCTTCTTGTTTACTGTGTCACTTGAAAGTGAAAATAGGCATTCACATGGCACTGTTGTAGCTGGCAATGAAAGATATATATAATATATATATATGCCAGATGCACTAAATATGTGTAAGCTGCTTCATGCTTCAACCAACATTCTAGAGGACATGCTTCCCTGCTGATAATGGTACTTCTCGATAGTGGTCTAAAACAGTGCAGACTGATGCATGTTCATTTTCATCATCTGAGCCAGATGTCATTAGCAGAAGGTTGATTTTCTTTTTTGGTGGTTCAGGTTCTATAGTTTCTGCATTGGAGTCTTGGTCTTTTAAGACATCTGAAAGCATGCTCCACACCTCATCCCTCTCAGATTTTGGATGGCACTTCAGATTCCTAAACCTTGGATTAAGGGCTGTATCTATCTTTAGAAATCTCACGTTGGTACCTTCTTTGCATTTTGTCAATCTGCAGTGAAAGTGTTCTTAAAATGAACATGAGCTGGATCATCCTCTGAGACTGCTCTAACATGAAACATATGGCAGAATGTGGGTATAAAAGAGCAGAAGACATACAAAATGATGCATTTTTTAATTAGCATCATCAGCATGGAAGCATGTGCTCTGGAATGGTGGTTGAAGCATGAAGGGACATATGAATGTTTAAGCACAGCTGGCAGTAAATACCTTGAAAAGCAGGCTACAAAAGTGCCATGCAAATGTTTATTTTCACTTTCTAGTGACATTGTAAATAAGAAGCAGGCAGCATTACCTACTGCAAATTGTAACCAAACTTGTACAATGCTCACGTTATATTGTCTTGTTTGTCTTCATGACTGGCTGAACAAAAAGTAGGACTCAGTGGACTAGTCAATTCCAAAGTTTTATATTATTTTGTTTTTGAGTGCAATTATGTAACCAAAATCCCCTAACATTTGTAAATTTCACTTTCAGGATAAAGAGATTGCACTTCAGGACTTGTATGAGGTAAACTGAAAAATATCATACTTTTATTTTTACAGTGCAAATATTTGTAATCAATAATGTAAATGAGCATTGTACACTTTTCATTCTGTAGAATAATTGAAGTCAGTATATTTGAAGATGTAGAAAAAGAGCCAAAATATTTAATACATTTCAACTGGGTTTCTATCATTTAACAATCTGATTAAAACTGTGACTAATCATTTTTTTAATCACAATTAATTTTTTAGTTGCGCAAGAGGGCTTATTCCTGAGAGGGAGCATCATAGTTCTTGCGCAAGAAGCACTGATTTCATACATTAGAATGTCAGTGTTCTTGCACAAGAACTCGTGGCCAGTGTAGACAGGTAGCAAGTTTTGGCGCAAAAGCAGTTGCTTTTGCGCAAGATCACACCAATATAGACACAGCCCCAGTGTTCTACTGGTGAGATTTGGATTGGACCTGTAGAAAGAGAGGGAGCAGTTGGACCATTGGGTTCAGGGTGTGGGGCTTTAGAATTTGAGCCTCATTCCCTCTCCAGAACTTGAAGCTTTTTGTTTGGGTCCATCTCTGTTTAACATTCTGTCCTTGGAAAGGGGACTAAAGAACATAGAGGGGTTAGGGACTGATACAAAAAGGCATTGGATTCAATGGGCTTTGGATCAGGCCCTTCTGCTAGCTTTTGCTTTAGTTTAGGTCTGAAATGAACATACAGGTTGTTGGGGATATTGATGAGAGTTTGGAGAAATTCCAGATTTAGGGCCTTTCTCGGGATATGATTCACATTTACATTATGGCCCCTAAGACTGCCAGAGCAGCAGTGTGAAAATGAGAAACAATCCTTGGTTTTTATATCTTAGCCATTGTAATTTAAATTTGGGAAGAAGGTGCTGGAGAGAAGTAAGTTTTTGTTTGATGTGAACTGCTTCACCCACTCCTGCAATATAGCTTCCTCTCATTAAAAAAAAAAACATGTGGTGCAGCACAACACAAAGATCTTTCAACTGTTCTTCATGGACCTTGCTGTAACTAGGGAAAGAATTTTTAGGGGTAAAACCCCTAAGCACTAGCCCAGAGACAAAATACCTCACCCGATTAAATATGACTTCTACTTCAGTTGCACACCCTTACTGACATTCCTGTAAACCAGGGGTAGGGAACCTTTTTTTAGGGTCAGGGGCCACTGACCCACAGAAAAATCATTTGAGGGCTGCACAAAAGTGAGAAGAAACCCCCCCCCCCCAAAACAAAAACTCCTCACTGATGTGGCTCCTGACTGAAAAGCAGAAAGACACTCTTCACATTCCCTTGCACACCAGAGGAGGTCCAGGCTAGTAGATTTTGTGGGGCCCCCCTAAGCTGTGGTTTGGGGCTGAAAGGAAGGGAGAGGGGGGCCACCAGGAAGCGGGTTTGAAGTATGAGGGGATGGTGGGTCCAGGATGATGGTAGGGTGCAGGAGCAGGCTGGAGGTGGAAGGGCTGGGTGGGAAGTAGGGTGCAGGAGAGGGGTGGGAGTGCATCAGCGGGATGGGGGTGCTGCAGAGCTGAAGAGCCAGTGCAGGATCCCCGATGCTGGGGAGGGGAACTCTGAGCCTCCAGGGCCAGATCCAGGGAAGCCAGGGGCAAGCTCCAGCCCCTGGTCATAAGTTCTCCACCCTTGGGTAAAAAAACCAAACACACCTGTTTCCTCTTCTCAGTCAAGGAACCTCTGTGGATTCTGGCCACACAGAACAACGCAGGATGGCAGATGAAAGGAGCAACTGATGCTACATGTTAGCTTGTTCCCGAAATAAATTTAAGGGATTGCAGAAAACAATTCCATCTTCTTTCATTGACTAACCCAAAACACTTTTAACAGGTGTGTCTGATTTTTCATCCAAACCACCCAGGACTGATTTGGCATTGTTTTCCTTGATTTTTATAGCCTATATTCATAAAGGGACATTAAATGTGCTATTCCTAGCTCACAGAAATAGCATCAGTGCTCCTTATACTTTCTTTTGTATTTTTGGAATATAAAGATGCACATGACCACCTGAGTAGGTAAGAGGGAGCCTGTTTTGGTTTGTCCAATAAACACAAGGTAAAGGGGGCAGAAAATATCCATTTTAAGTCATGGGAAGAGTGCCCAGAATTGGAAAAGGTAGGTTTGCTTAAATATGTTTCTGGAGGAGCTGAACACGTATTCACAGCCTCCTGTGGGATAATAGCTCTGTTGCAGGTTGCATAATTCATTTACATCCTGCACAGATACATGCAAAGGTTAGAGATATAATTAGTCTTTCTCTGTGCTCCCACCTCTGACCCACACAAACACTGTCTCTTACTCAACCTGTCAAGAGTTAGCAGCATTTTCCAGGTCTCCAGAAGAGAGACAGCAATTAAAAAAATGATGGTAATTTAATTCAGAATGAGCTTCCCTTTATAGTTTGCACATTATCCTTATAGAAATGTCTATTAATAAACTGTAGGACTCATCAGACATTTCTATAGCACCTTTCCTTCCAAAAGATTCCAAAGCACTTTGCTAGCTACAGGGTTCATTTTACCTTCTCTTGATGGATAAGCCTGAGTTTTGCCATGATGGTACAGTCCTAGCTCTGGAGGCATGGTTGAGCCATTCTACTCGAGCAGGATCTCCCTGGCTGAAGAAAAGAGCATTCATGCTCCTAGACTCCTTCAAAGGGCATCATACGGTCCTGCACCCCTGGCCATCTCCACCACCGGCTGGATGGCTTCACCTTCTCTCCTCCCTCCTCCCCCCCCCCCCCCAGAGGTGCATGGTGAGAGCAGTTCCTGAGCTCCAGGGACCAAAAGGACCTCCATTGATCCCTACTGCTGTACATCAATGCAAAAGAGGGCAGGGCAATATCCTCCCCTGCATCCACAGAGCAGCAGGGCACCATCTGACCCCTCTCAAGACCCTATTATCTCTTGCCCACCCCCTTCCTAGCCATTATATTTACTTGCAGTGAGAAGTGGCATGTTAGTTCAATTTCCAAGGGAAATGGGGAGATTTAGGGAATTCCAGAGGGACAGACAACCCTGGTACTTTCCCTTGCAACAAACCCTGTTGCCAGCTTTGTCCACATATTCACTTTGCTGACATCATTATTGGGCCTAACCAAGTGAATTATAAGATCAAGAATACATATTCCTGCGCCTCCAGAAATATAATCTACGCTATCATGTGCCGAAAGTGTCCGTCTGCTCTGTACATTGGACAAATGTCTCAGACACTTCGCCAAAGGATCAATGCTCACAAAACAGACATTAGACAGGATCACAAAGAAAAAACAGTTGCTTGCCATTTCAACCAGAAAGGACACTGTCTCAATGACCTACTCACCTGTATCCTACTTCAGAAGACATTCAAATCTGCACTTGAAAGAGAATCCTCTGAACTGGCATTCATGCTAAAATTCGACACTCTCCGCGGGTGGCTGACCAAAGACTTCAGCTATCTTACCCATTACAAAGATAGCTTCCCCAATTATCACCTCTAATTCTATTAACTCACAGACATCTACCCTTCCCCACCTCTAATATCATTAACTCACAGGCATTCACCTTCCTTCCCCCTGCCCTGCATTCCCCTTCTATTCTGAAATGTGATTTGTCCTTTTCATATGTGTTCATTTTTTTTAATTGTATCCTTTGGTATATATGGCTGTGACTATTTTCTTCCACTATTTGATCTGAGGAAGTGGGTCTGGCCCACGAAAGCTCATCATCTAATAAACCATCTTGTTAGTCTTTAAAGTGATACATAGTCCTGTATTTTGTTTCAGCTACACCAGACTAACATGGCTACATTTCTATCACTAGAGATTCCTACGTGAGTCTTGCTATTATCATTATACATCTCTAGTTTAGTAGCACCTAGAAAGCCAACTGAGGTCAAGGCTCTTCTTGCTAGGTGCTCTACGCACCTAATAAGAGAGTGCCCCATCCTAAAGGTTTACTGTCTACATAGATGAGACACACAAAAGTTAGGGGCAAGGGCAACAAAAGCACAGAGAGGTGAAGTGATTAGCTTTATGATTACACAATCATTACACAAGACAATAGACACGGCCTCAAAGCACAGGTTTCCTGACTCCCACTCTAGTGTGCTAATCACTAGAACACACCAGAGGTTATATCAGGATCTCCAGTAGTTGCCTCTGTGTGTGTTGCACCTTCTCAATGGCTTTGAACAAGGAGATGGAGTTATGTGTAGATCTTCACTGACTAAGCTTGGCTTTTATGGAAGACTTCCAGGGAAAATAATCCAAAGAAATGACACCACAGACTTCTCACAAGTGAATTGGTTTGAAATTGAAAGTCCTTATGTCTATAGCTATGAAGTCTTTATCTGGCATGTTATCATTTACAGAGATGGGTTTGAGGACTCAGATCACAAATGTAGTCTTAGTCAAAACTAACTCCTGAGTTAGTTCATCAAGCACTGTCTTTGTAAAACTCCATGGAGATGTAGTCATTGTGTAAATGGAGCTACATCTGTTTACATCAACTGAGAATCTGGACCAGTGAGTTACTGCTGAAATCAGTGGACCAATATACATCTATATTCCAAAAGGTCACTATGATGGTAAATCTGAAATTCCTTAAGGTCACAACATATCGAGCCTGACTCTCCAGTCACATGAATTTAAATCTGAATCAACTCTATTAAAGTCAATGGAATTACAGCGATCTAAGTTTGGAGTAAGAGGAAAATCCAGCCCGCTGAATCAGTAGTTGAACATCTGTACATCGGAACCAGCAGCAGAAGTGTCTAGGTCAGTTTTTTCTTTGTGGAACAAACTAGAAATATCCAGTCAATTTCTGACTGAAGGCATAAGTTCTCATGAAAGGGTTGATGTAATAATACTTCCTTGAATCAGAGCTGCAGGGTGTGAGAAAGGGACCCAAAGCTCTAAACGTTATAGTTAGAGTTTGCTGAAAATATTCAGAGGAATAGGGTTCTGTTGAAAAAAGAAGTTTAATCAAAACTGAAACATTTTTTTCGATACTAGTCAATTTTGATGAAAATTTCAATGAGAATTGAATA
This sequence comes from Pelodiscus sinensis, assembly GCF_052426305.1. NCBI lineage: Eukaryota > Metazoa > Chordata > Testudines > Trionychidae > Pelodiscus > Pelodiscus sinensis. The sequence continues at coordinate 180,975,516 of NC_143053.1, read as the reverse complement.
TGTTTAAAGTTGTTTTTCAATAAAATAAAAATGTTTTGGTTTTATAATGCAAATATTTTGTTTCAACGTTATTTCCATTCATTTGGACACTATTAAAATATTATATATTAAATATATGTATAATATTAAAATGAATATCAATGCACTATTAACAGTCAAACAAAAGGAATTGAAATGAGAAAAATCAAAATTAAACTCTTTTCCTTTTTTACATGACATTTTTAAAATCTGAACACGTACGTTGACATTAGTAACAGAATATTCAGATAATCCTGAATGTAAATGTTTTGGAATTTTTGTTTTGTGGGATTTCAACTTTTTCTTCTAATTTTGTGCCCTCCCTTTCACCACCACGAAAAAGCGTCAGAATTTTCCATGCAACAAAAATTCCAATTCCTGTCTAGCTCCAATTAAAAACTTTTATTATGATCTTGAATACAGGTATGGACACAGTTTTTGAAGAGCTATCATTTTTCAAGCATGCCTAAAAATTCCTCAGAAATTTAAAGAGACAATACGAGTCAGGTAATATGAGTCAAATTGGACCAGCTTCTATTGGTGAAAGAGATAAGCTTCTGAGCTACACAGAGGTTTTCTTATATTTATTGTCAACAGTCTCACAATAAAGCACAACTCTTCTCTTGATGCCATGTTTATCACAAGTGCAAAGGACCAGCAAAAGGCCTGCTGTGCCATTTAAGCCCCTGGGCGGTGATGCCTGTTATATTATAAGCTTATTTCTTTGGAGAACATTTTCAAAGTGCCATGTAAATGTTCAATGCTAAATTCATCATTCTGAATAAAATAATTAGCTGTGTCCATCTACATCACTGATCAACTTATTAAATTGATGTTTGTTCCATATGTCTATGCTTAAGGGTATATTAAAATATATACGCAGCATTAGTGTTTATAAAATCCCTATTGAAAAATCAGCTATTGGAGCACTTGACAACAGAAACAGAAATAACAGCTGCAGCTTCTTCAATCCACCTCCTCCCCAGTCATAAGAAAGCAGAATTTTTGGAACAGTGAGAGAATATGTAGGTATCATACTACACAGTTCTTATAACTTTGTCGCTAGGAATGATTTGCCTATATTATATGCAGCAAATTCCTATAGAAATTTGGTACGTTGTTCAAGCAGTGATTATTAGAACATTTCGTAATGAAAGCACCAATATAACAAAGCACCATCTGCCATAAAATTTCACAAGAGTGGATATATCATATCTGATACTTCCTTCTCATCTCTGGCTAGCCCCTGGTTTTCTGTTTCTATACTTGGCGCAGAAATGGAGAACCTAGAGGTGGGGCAAAGGTGACCTTAAAGTACTTTTGCACTCTTTGTATTCTCAGGCCTGCTGTACTATTTCCAATGGGTTTGGCTAATTTGCTGGCATTATATGATATACACACACAGGAAATACTATGCCTGTTGACACGTTATCTGGGTTTTCATTACACTAGCTGTAAGGATCTGGTTTAGTCATGAATTCCATGACTTAATATAATAAACCTCTGTGGCTTCTTCGGCTTAAGTTCCCATCACCACAAGTGAAATAGGGGCTGGAGTTGTCAGTCCTCTCCCGCAACCTACCCTATGGGGCTCAGGCTTCAGCTCCCTGTCAGCCAGGCTTCTGTTAATTTTTGTTTATTGCATGTGACCTGTGCCTGACTTTTACTAAAATTAACTGTGACACAACCTTAACCTTAATTGTCTGGAGTCATAGGAGTTACCCCAGGGCAAATTTGGAATAACACAGTGATAAATTGGGTCTTGCAAATGCAAAGTCCAGTATGTCTCCAAAAAGTATCAGAGTCTTTAAACAAATGAGAGATGAACCCAACTGGGAAAGGTTCACCTGTAAGTGTAATGGAGAGGAGCAACAGTATGAAAGGAAAATAAATACATGGAATTACAAAATGTTCTGATAAGCATCCAAGATTAACCAACAAGCTGAAGGGATCTTGGAAATGTCTATTATTAGGGTAACATATATAAAATATATGGAAATGACTTCCCCAAAAAGGTACCTGTGGCAGGATGCACTTGCTCCTTTCTCTGCTTAAGTCCACAGACAGCTCAGATATATTTATGCTGTTAAAATACATGGTGCTGTTTACTTACAATGTTGCTTCCCTCCACCTTTGTGCACTATACAGCTTGACTACTCCTGCAGTCTTAGAGAACCTCTGCTCCTGTGGCAAGCAAAGAAGAACATCCCTCTCTCTGCTTCCTTCCTTCCTTCCTATGCTCTTTGTACCATCTGCCTAATGACATCATTAGTTTCTTAGTTCTCCCAAGCCCATCAGTTAGGGGCAGCAATGTTTGGTAAGGTCGGCTCTGCTGTAATTAATTGGAGTTGTACTGCTTTTGCCCAGCATTTTGTCACAATAATTCACAGTAGACCATAATCAATGAATTAGGACAGATGTTCCCAAACTTTTCTTATTGAGAACCCCAGAAGCCTGTGTGCCCCGTTCCAGATCTATCATCTTCCTAAGTTTCTCTGCCTTTCTCATCACTGATACTTTGGGTGTTGTTCTTATGATTGCTTATTGTTAGCCATCCGTCCATATCTCACTGTTACATACAAGTACCATTAGAGTGAGGTATAGAACCAAAAACAAACAAACCAACCCTGACTAAATTCTGAGCTCAGTTCAACTGGACAGTTGCTGAGCAACTGAATGATGGTTGGAGGTGAGGGCTCTGTATGCCAGCATCTGTGTATCTGTGTTCTCACCATTACATCTGGATGTAAATTAACTACTATATTTTATGACAAATTTCCACAGTTTTAAAGCTTTGTCTGAGTATGAAAATGCAGTAAATAAAATAAATGTCTTGCATATCCCCGGGAATACACATCCCACAGTTTGGGAATCCCTGGATTAGGGTCTAACACTGGTTAGCACTTAGGGCAGGGCCAGAAGTGGCCCTAGACGAGCTGCCGACAACTGGTGCCCGAGGCAAAACGCGCGATCGGCGTGCGATCGGCACCCCCACCTCCAAAGCCCTCAACAGCTGTTTATCTTGGCACCCTAGGCAACCGCCTAGTTCGCCTGTATTGACGGACCGCCACTGGGCAGGGCTACTCAACACAGGGCCTGCAGCCCGCAGCCTATTTGTTTGCGGCCCACTGTGCAGTTTGGATTTACACGGGGCTCAACATGTGGCCCATGGGTGGGAGCCAAAACAAAAAAGTAGTCAATATAATAGTTGATATGTGTTTTAATAGTTAAATTCCTGGACTGTCATTGCTCATTGAAAGTGCTGTCATATGGGTGGAAATCGGGTAAATATTGCATTTTATTAATATCAGCAGAACTGACTTAAATGGGGCCTGCATGTTGTGTAGACTTGCCTTAATCTTTGTATTTATGCCTGTCAGTGTGAAAGAAGCTATTGGCATGCATTTGCATATATTTGCATGTATATGCAACCACACTTAAGTTGTGGCCCTCGGCATGTGCTGTGAGTATCATTGTGGCCCCCGGGGCATCCAAAGTTGTGTAGCCCTGACTTACGGCATGTCTGCACTGCAACTAGAGGCATGCTTCACAACACAGGTATGACAAACATGTGCTAGTTCACCTTGAGCTATCATGCTAAAAGCAGCAGTTTATCCAGGTGGCAGCTTAGGTCAGCTGCCAAATTTCCAGGTGGGTTTTACGCAGACACTTAGCCTGAATTGCTGCCTGTGCCATCCTGGGCTGCTATTTTGAGCCTGCTAGCTCACGCAGAATGAGGAAGTCTGTATATCTGTGCAGGGAAGCTCAATCTCAATTGCAGTGTAGCAATACTCTGAGAAGTCATCAGTGGCCATACACCCTCACTGCACAGACTCTTGTGGAGTGGCACAGTCCAACAATGACTCTGCCTCTATCTCCCTCCTGATCTTCTGTTGATCCATTCAACCTCCCACCAGGTGACTTGCCCTCCAGTTAGGTAATTTAAAAGCCCATGCCTTCCAGGATACTCAAAATCCAATATAAACACAAAGAAACAAATTCTTCCAGCACTCCTGGGCTCACGGCATGACAGACTCTTCACTCTTCCCACGTTCTGCAGGATCCCAAGAAAACGAATACTTCCTCTTTTCCTGCAGGCCAGGCAGGCTTATGTCAGCCATTGGCAGCCAAAGAAGGCAATCATGTGGAGCTAAGCCTACCTTGGTTTTCCTTGGTTCCCGCCGCTCCCACAGTGAGAGCTGAAGTTCTACTCTCCCTCCCAGCCAGCCACTACTTGAGCTGGGCTCTTCCCTCTTAGTCTGTGTCACGGCGCAGGGCTGATAGGAAAGGGTTAATTGGCTGCTGGTAAATCTATTGCATATGGGGTTTATATAGCCCCTCCCACCATCTCTCTGACTCATTTTAGACAAGAATGAGCATTTTAGACAAGTGGATATCAGTAGAGAGAGAGGAGACAAGAACAAGTGGAAAAATAAACAAAGTATGCAAAAGTAAATAAAGAAATACTAAATTAGGCTTATGCAGCTGATCCTGGGAAGTGCTAAGCACCTTCAGAGAGGTGCTGTGCAATAATAGACAAGAGTGCTAAGCATCGCCCAGGATCAGCCCCCCACATATTTAATGAAGTCAAGACAACGTGATTGTAGTCAATGTAGCTGCTTTTTATTGAGCTGGATTCAGGAAGTGAAATGTGCTCTGTGATGAAAGAGCTAACATAGCTAACTCAAACATTCTGAAAAAAACAGTAGAAATGATAATTTTGTAAAGCATTAGGCCAAATAAAATACCCTAATATTTCTGTATCTTCTTTGCTATTCTAATAGGCCATTGTTGTCAATATCCCCTGATGTCATTGTGCAGTGAGAATCCCATAGAGACTAATTATTTTTTCTGACTTGCACTAAAAATACAGGGAATTGTTTTTAAGGCCTATTTTTACCTTGTGACTTTGCCTACGTAAAGTGGATAAACTGTGCGCTAAAAATGTAGACTTGTTGTATATCCTCATTCTCATCATTGAGATTTGCCTTGTAGAGGTACTATGTAGAGTGGGGAAAGGTTGTTGGAGATGGAAAGTGGGGTCTTGTGTACTCACATCAACATAGGTCTCCTGGCTGCAGTGAGATTAGTCCATGGCGCAAGTGAGAGGAGAACCAGGGTCTACAGTCATAGCAAGGACATTGAGAAGACCTGAATGTGGACGTGTTTATGCTATATTCACTAACTACTGAAGGCAGCATGAATTTTGGGTACTTGTGTAAAAAGACATTTAAAGGAATCGCCAACAGTGCACACAGGAACAAATATAACAATAGAGGCAGAGAATTAATATGTAGTATTTGAAACATTAGCGTTTGACTTGATGAACTATGAAATAAATCCCACAGGCTAGAGATTAAAATAAACAACTGCAGGCTCTAATTATTGAGATCTAGCCTTCTGTTAATTTGCATGTAAATTACATTCACATGGGCAAAACCAAGCCATGTGGTGGTGAAGTTGGCCCCACAGTACTAAACAGCCACATTTAAACATGGTCAGTTTCGGTGACAAACTGGGAACAACATTGCAGGTTACTTTCCCACTCATTCCAAGGGGAGCTGACACCTTGTGGAAAAAAAAAACATATTTAGAGAGAACTCGATTGATACAGCATTTATCTTCCATACATCTTTTCTTCTGCTTTTGCTCACTAGGGTTATTTGCATGAAAATAGAAGGGTACGTGCTTATGAAGAAATTGTGCTGCTGCTGCTCATTCCTCACTTTCAAGTCACATGGCCAAATTCTGCTCTCAGTTACAGTGGTGTAAAGCAAAGCACTTTACAGTTGCTGGAGCTGGTCAATGGGACTGCTCAATGCTCACATGCTTAAAGTTAAGCACATGTTAAATGCTTTGCTGGATCAGGGCACCTTTCAATGTGAAACCTAACTTCCATTGACTTCACTGGAGTTGCACCAGCTTTACATTGGTGTAACAGAGAGCAGAATGTGACCCCTGCTCCTGCATTTGTGAGATCATAAAATTTTGCACTGGAGCCAGTGGCAATGCCATGGGAACTGGGATGGTCGCTGGAGAAATTGGCAACAGGAGCAGATAAATTCCTCAGAAAAGGAGATCCTGTGTTCACATGATGTCCCTAGAAATAAAAGCAGAGGAAGAGAAATACAGGTGGAATTCTTTATAACAATTTTCCAGTTTTCCATGAGCTATCAAGTATAGTTTTATGCAGGGGCACAATGTGTGGAAGATTCAGAAAATCTCCCATTTCATGTAATCTGTGTAATGGCTGAGCAGAATTGCAACCCCATCGAGATAACGGATGGCTGGGAAATTATCAACCTAACATTCAATGAAGGTGCCAACAGCTCTTTGTCTATGTAGATTCTTGCATTAATACCCTTCCTCTCTAATTGTTATCCTGTGATCCTTATCTGCTTCTTTTAACTATCTAGTCTTTAGGCGCTTATAGATTATCGGTTCTGCCTATTTGGTTTTCCCTTTGATATTTTCATACCCTCTGCTCCTTTTTTCCTTCCTCCTCTCCCTTCTCCCCTATTTATTTTGGGCCTGGCTATCCTAAACTCAAAACTCTAGTCATCTGAAGAAGTGGGCTGTGCCCACGAAAGCTCATGATACCATCGACATGTTTTGTTAGTCTTTAAAGTGTTACCAAACCATTTGTTGGTTTTAAGTGCAACCCCTGTGTTTGGGCGGTACTGCAGCAACTCCCTAGTCACTCTGGGGTAGGGAGGGAGGAAGGATGGTAGGCAGACGTGACCAGAGCTGATCATCTGTGTGGGGTGGGATGTGTTAGTAAACTGTAGCATGGAAAGGGATGTGGCATTTTGCAAAGTCCACACACACTGCAGGACACCTTCTGAGGCACGATGCCCCCATGCTCCTCCTAGAGCAGTGCTGCTATGCACCACCCTTCAGTGTTGGGGAAGCTGTGTGCAAATAGCACCCTTTAGCCCACGGTGATCTATATTATTCAATGGGACCACATGTAGAGTTCTACAGGGATTTTATGCACAGTGTACACATACCAGACATTTTGCTTTCTCCTACCCCTGGACCTCATCTAAGACAGACTTCACTAAATTTTCTCTAGTTAATTTATTCTGCATCTTTAAAAAAGCCAAAATTATTTACTAAAGATGGTTTGCAAATATTTATGACTCTGGATTAATCAGTGGAATGGAAAATGCAATCACCTTTTCTTTGCTCTACCAGAGTCACCTTCTTTAATTCAGTAATATTCCAAATGAGTAGGTAAAATGGTGGTGGATTTGTCTAGTTGAGGTCCCTTCCAGCCCTTCATGTCTATGATTCTGTGAGCCAACCACCACTCCCTATTAGTAGGTGCTGTAACTGCTGGGAAAGGAGTAGGTAGGCTCTGCTGTCCCAATGAGGCAGATGAATTCTCACTCCACGTGTATGGAGGTAACAGTGCCTCTACGAAGGAAAAGTCTAGAGCGTGGGGAGAACAGTTCTGAAGGGGAATCCCATGAACAGCTAAACTTGAGGAGAAGCTAGAGCTAATGTGTGTGATAGATTGTTGCTAATTTCTTTGATAATAATACTTTGCCCTCCAGACTGTCCCTAGAGGGATGTGGAGCCTGAGACAATTCAGCCCCTGCTCACTTGGGGTCCCCACTCTGCATCGGCAGCTGGCGGGATGGATCCAGCCTGATGCTGGGCTGCCTACTTCTGTTGGCAATTGACAGGACCTACCATGGGGCTATTGTTGGCTATAATGTTATGGTGGCTGGGGCTGGAGCGGGAGACTCACTGCACGGAAACACAGAACTGGGTGCTGTCTCTGCTAACTGCTGACAAGATGGCGGGCCCTACAGAAATGGCAGATTTATCTTCCAGGACTGATCATGCTGGCCAATTGCATGGGCCTCCATAGCCCAGAACAGTCACCCTGATTTCCCCTACCCAAGAGACAGTTCTGCTCTGACACGTCCTTGCGGTGTCTAAATCTTGCTGCTTCTTCCTGCACTGCATCTCCAAGATGTGATCTTCCCTCTCTGTCCAAATTGCCAAAATTCTTGCACAGGCCTAATCATATTGCATGTTGATTACTGTAATCTTTCTGGTCTTGATGTCCACAACCTACCCCCACTCAAGTTCATTCAACATGTTATTGCTAAGATTACTGTGGCTTGTCACTCTATGCCACTCCCCTTTTTATGTTCCATCTTTGGTTTCCCTCTTCCACCACATCAAACAAACTTCTTGTCCTCCCAATTTATCTCCAGTACCTGTCTGATCTCTTATCTTATTGCAGGATTTTCTCTCACTTCTCCCATAAGAATTTTAGTACTTTCACCCATGTTGCAATTTATGGGTGGGAAAAGCTCCCACTCAAATCTGTAAATCACTACTTCATCCTCCCAGTTCTACCTCAAAAATTCTCCTCTGCTGTAATGCATAACACTAAGTATAAACTGGTAACAGATGGGCAGATGAAGAGCTCTGATCTACCTAAGACAGCGGTAGTCAATTATTTCTGATCAAGCCCTAAAACATTTTTTCAGAGCAGATTAGGAAAGGCACAGTAGGTCTGCAAAACTAAATGCTTTATTAGAAGGGATTTTGTGTGTGTGAGTTATTACAGTAATGTTTGTTTTTCCAATGACATACTAATAAAGCAATCATTAGGAAATGCAGGTTTATGTATAAATATTTACAGAACAATGTAATAGTTAATTAAATTAAATGTTCTCTCATTCTAGTTTATAGTAACAGTTCTGTCACACTAAACAATTATTGATATAGTAATCATATTTAATCTCTTTTCCTCCAGGAAAAGTGATCACAAGCATCTTAATCAAATAATTTCTGTCAAATCCATAATGGTGACAGATGAAAAATTAAGTAAAAGCTTTGGTGTAATTAGTATTAAAATGTTATTGTTTGGCATCTCAATGAGCAATGTAAAAAGATAATTCAGTTCCCTAGTCAATCAACAAAATATTGATAATGAACCACTGTGCCTTTAATTTCATCCTATTAAGTCCATCTCTAAAATACCACTCTATGATACTCTATCACCCCCTAGTCAATCAAACCTTTTTAGCAACATCTTGGAAAATTGTTTTCTCAGGGTGTGTCTAGACTACATGCCTCCGTCGACGGAGGCATGTAGATTAGACAGATCGGCAGAGGGAAATGAAGCCGCGATTAAAATAATCGCGGCTTCATTTAAATTTAAATGGCTGCCCCGCTCTGCCGATCAGCTGTTTGTCGGCAGATCGGGGCAGTCTGGACACGCCGCGTCGACAAAGAAGACTTTCTTGATCGGCACAGGTAAACCTGGTTTCACAAGGCATACCTGTGCCGATCAAGAAAGGCTTCTTTGTCGACGTGGCGCGTCCAGACTGCCCCGATCTGCCGACAAACAGCTGATCGGCAGAGCGGGGCAGCCATTTAAATTTAAATGAAGCCGCGATTATTTTAATCGCGGCTTCATTTCCCTCTGCCGATCTGTCTAATCTACATGCCTCCGTCAACGGAGGCATGTAGTTTAGACGTACCCTCAGCTAGAAATAACCAGCTCTCTCAAAACGATCCCATGGCTTATTTCCTGCATGGCTCTTGCTCTGTTCACAGTACTGAACCTGCTCTTCTAGGTGGAGCCATCTACTCACTTCTTTCACTTGAACCTGCCTCCTTCTCATCCTTCTTAGCTATGAAGCTATAAGTGACACTGTTGACTCTAATATCTTTCTTGTTTACCTGGCAATTCAGTGGAGATCAGGAACAATTCGGTGTCCTGATTTGCTCCTACATCCTTTTTCTGTGATAGACAATAGACAACTTTCCAAGCTCAATTTCTCCATTATAGTATAGCCCAGGGCTTACTTTCCTATCTTATTTCCCATTGCCTTCTATTCCCATTGCCTCCCACTATCTTCTATTCATATATTCAGAATTGACATCCAACTACAGAAAAAGAAACCTTAACCAAGAAAGTTCCTCGCCTCCATCTCCCTCCTCTGTTCAAATCTCAAGTCAGATCCTTGGCTGGTATAAATCAGCACAGCTTTATTGAAGGCAATGGAGCTATATTGAGCAACAATACCTGAAAACCCTCCCCTTTTGACTCCTACGGTTTTGACTTGAACCAAACCATTTATTTTCTTCCAGCATCCCCTATGCGAATCTCCCTGTGGTCAGTAGGAGTTTCTCCATTATCCATAATGGGAATCCAAAACAGCAAACCCATGAAAAACAAACTTCTCTGGCTCACTGCCGAAGCACATATTCCTAGCTCCATTATTAGAACTTTCCTTTTTTTGAGGGTCTCCTGAATCCAGACTCACATCTTCACTACCAGTCCATTTCAGAGTCCAACATAAAATACACCTCCTTGTATGGCTGTTACATGGATTTGCGCACCTACCTCCTCAAACTTCCTGCTTCCGTGAAGCAGATCCATTCAATTGTTCTTTTAAACCTTTTAAGTGAGACTAAGATGATTCATCATGGTGCTAGTAATGAGTGAAAAACCTTTCTCCTATAGCTTACCATTTCAAATGCAGCTCAAAACAGTAATAAGAGAAAGTTATTACCATTTGGTGCCCTCTGTGGAATGAGTTCAGTGGTTTCCAACCAGTTCCTAGTGAACACGTGTCTATATCACAAAATATCAGCAGCAGAGGCCAAGCACTGCAAACCACCAGAGACCCAGCAACCTTATTCCAAGTATATTCCATCCAGATCAGGGCTGAGATATGTGGCAGGACAGCAAAGGAACCTTCCACTGCTGCTGCCCATGATGTACCCTGGTACACAGATAGAGGTCTTGTGTCCTCACAAACAATAATCTAGCACATTCCATGAGTACTACATATAGTGACAAAAACTTTATTCAGATCTCACTCCAAGATTTGAATTCTTGTGCTTCATTCATTGCCCTCAGACTAATAAACCTTCTTTCTATCCCAAACAAAGGACAGAACTATGTAGCACTTTAAAGACTAACAAGATGGTTTATTAGGTGATGAGCTTTTGTGGGCCAGACCCACTTCCTCAGATCTATATGTGGAAGAAAATCGGCACAACCATATATACCAAAGTGATACAATCAAAAAAATGAATGCATGTGAAAGTGACAAATCAAATTTTAGAATAGAGTGGGGATGAGGGGGAAAGGTTAGTGTCTGTGAGGTAATGACATAGGAGTGATAATAGGGGAAGTTTCTGTGAGGTAATGACATTAGGGATGATAACTGGGGAAGCTATCTTTGTAATGGGAGAGATAATTAGAGTCTTTGTTTAAACCCATACATAAAGTGTTAAATTTAAGCATGAATGACAATTCAGAAGCTTCTCCTTGAAGTCTGGAGTTAAAGTCTCTTTGAAGCAATATGCATGTTCTACATAGTTCTGTCTTTTGTTTCAGCTAGACCAGACTAACACGGCTGCATCTCTATCATCTTTCTATCCCATGAGACTTCTAGTTTCCCACTGCTTCATTACTTTCCCTTCAACTTGACCATTAAACTTCCACTTCATTCCTGCCCTAGCACATCAACAGATGCTACTTATCTGAGATACAAAATCTACAGTGCATATATTAATTGTATTTGTATCTATGCAATGTAATTTATGTGGAAGCTGAGCATATCCCTTCATTTCTCTCTCAGCTGCCTCATTTATAAAATTAGGGTAATGTAATCTTTTTTGTAGTGCTTTGAGATCAATGAATGAAAAACACTATATAAGAGCTTGTTATTATGCAAATCTATTAATTGCAATATATTATTATTAATAATAATAATAATAATAACAACAAAAACAACAGCTTTTAAGTGTGCTGTGTAACTCTTTGTACAACTGACTGGAAACAGAGATTAATTCTATCGGCCTACCTAGGTTTTTTTGGCCCCTCTCAACATAGGGCATTGTTGATTAATATGTGCCAACTAATAATCTGCCATATCTTTTACCATCTTTGTTCTCATGTATTGTCTTTCTATAAACAGCAACAGATAGAATACCCTCATGCATTCCCAGCCTCAGTCACATTGTCATCTATTAGTTCTTTATTGTGATAGCAGGTAGATATAATTTAAAATTCCTTTGAATTATCTTCCCTTTGAAAAAAAAGCACTCAGCTTCCCCTTTTCCCCTCTACACAAATTTCTCTAAACTTAGTAAACTGTTTTCTAGTATCTCAGAGGAGAGGAACTGGAGCACTGCCAGAGAACATCTGCCACCCTCTTCAGAAGATAATCTTACTTAAAAATTTAGGCTCATCCCCTATCTCTTATACCAAAACCCTGATGTAATATAATTTATTCTCATCACTGGTGAGACTATTTTGGCATTAAGTTATTTTCTCTATTATTGACTACATCACAGCTTTCTCCTTGCTTGTTTGTTGGTGGTGCTCAATGATAAAGTACAGCAGTGAAAATCCCATTAATATAGGTCTATGGGGCTGCAGATAAGAAGAGTGAGATGTGCTGTGAAAAATATTTACATAGAAACCTGTATGAATGTACTTAAAACATATCAAAATATACTGAAAATAGGAAAAATGAAAATACGTGGATTGAAAAAATGTATTAAAACTAGAGAATCTAAACCAAACCCTGCTGTGGTATAGCTCTGTCCTATCCCCAATGCAGGGCAGTGGCTAAAGAATGTCACAACTGAGTCCACATTGTTACAGTCTTTGTCTGCTCCCTGTATCTATTTTTCCTATTGCACCACTATCCATTTCTAAGGCTGTTAACCAAGGAACACTAAGCAGAGTGTCAAAAGCAAAGCTATGGTAACTGTCTAATGATAAAAACAGCCTGAAATACAAAACGACACTGACATTATTATAAATATGTATTTTAAAAATATAAAACTCATGATAACTTACTATAATTGACAGTTTTATATTTGCTGTAATTGTTTTCTTGCTCAAATCTTTCATATGGGGATTAATTGTCCTTCAGTATATGACTGTGGATGAATCATTTATGAAAGTATACTCTCTCTCTCTCTCTCAAAATCAGAGCTGTGAACCGAGAACTGTGAGGCAATGGCTAGGACAGGGTAATTCTACTTTTCCAGGCTGCTGGAACTCCCTCTTGTGAGCAAAGTATGAGTTCCCTCTTTCAGAGCAAAGTAACTTAAAATAATTGGATAAAAATGGCCAGTGGATCGTGCTTGCTAGTTTCACTTTTCTTATTTAAAAAAAAAAAACCCTTTCCTTTCTATAAAACCATAAGGAACATGGATAAAAGTCAGTTCTCAGATAAACTTCCTTTGTGTTCTCAAAATATTAACTCCTCAGTACTCCCAAAACCCCTGTGTGATGGATACAGAAGAAACTAAACGGGACAGAACATCAAGCTGTGGAATGGAAGGTTTGTCCCTGTATCTAATGTCTTATGCATCACTTTTATTTTGATACCCATATGGGTATTTCTCATTGCAGTAACATTATTGGGGATATTTGGAGAAAAAGGCAATACGCGCGGCCACTGGAGTCTGCAGAGAATTCACATCTCTGTCTCACACTGGTATGTATCCTGCTTTCTTTCCTCCAGCCAAAAGGAAAAGGAGCAATGGCTCCCAGTTTCCACTAGAAGTGCAGATGCTGCTGTTGGGGGGATATTGAGAAAGTTTTCGAAAAAGGATGCCATGGAATTCAGGTCCCCTTCTAAGAAGCAGATGGAGCAGATACGGGACAAACGTGCAGCTCAGATTCCGAATCAGGGACACACGAGAAATATCAGCGCGAGAAATGTTAGGCGTGGGTACCGGATTGAGAAGGTGTGTGTGTGTGTGGGGGGGGGGTAACATAGCCCCCGATCTCAGCCTCCTGCGTCCACACTGGCAATACTGTCCGGCGCTAAGAAGAGGCAGCGGTCCAGGCTTGTGCGTACTGGAGAGAATGGCTGGGGTGGGGCGATATCCTAAGGCGGGCCAGCTGAGGGCTGGAGGGGGAGGGAGTTGCGGGGGGGGGGGGTCCCTGCCCCAAGCCTCCAGCAGGGAGGAAGCGGGGTGCAAGGCGCTCGAAGGGCGCCGGTGCTGGAGGAGCGCCCAGAGCGCCTGAGCGGAGCAGGGCTCCCGCCCGGCCGCGCCTCCCGTCGGGGCTGAGCAGGGGGGCGGAGGCGGGCTGCCGAGCTGCTGCTGCTGCCGTCACGCGCGCCTTTTCCCTCAGTTCTTCGCCGCGCGGCAGCGCCGGCCCCAGCCCGGCTCCCACGCCCCTCGCCAGCCGGGCGGCAGCGCCATGCATCCTCCTCCTGCTCCTGGCCGGCGCTGAGTCCGGGCCATGCTGCTGCCGCTCCTGCCGGTGGCACTGCTGGCCGCCTGCCTGCCCCCCTGCCAGGGCTGGAGCCCCGCCGCGGCCGGCGGGGGGCAGGAGGCGCCGGAGCTCTTGCTGCCCCCTCTCAACTCCTCCTCGCGCTCCCTGGCCAGCCTGGAGCAGGACCTTGGCGGGGCGGGCGGGCGCGCTGAGGCGGGCAGCCCCAGCCCGGAGCCGCCCCCCGCCGCCGGCCAGCAGCCGCCCCAGCCCGCCGAGGAGGCGCCCTGCAACATCAGCGTGCAGCGGCAGATGCTGAGCTCGCTGCTGGTGCGCTGGAGCCGCCCGCTGGGCATCCCGTGCGACCTGCTGCTCTTCTCCACCAACGGCCACGGGCGGGCCTTCTTCTCCGCCGCCTTCCACCGCGTGGGGCCGCCGCTGCTCATCGAGCACCTGGGGCTGGCGGCGGGCGGCGCCCAGCAGGACCTGCGCCTCTGCGTGGGCTGCAGCTGGGGGCGAGGGCGCCGGGTCGGGCGGCTCCGGGCAGCCGCCGCTGCTGCTGCCGCCGCCGCCGCCGCCTCCTCTTCGCTGTCGGAGCCCGGCCAGTTCTGGCTGCAGGGGGAGCCGCTGAATTTCTGCTGCCTGGATTTCAGCCTGGAGGAGCTGAAGGGCGAGCCGGGCTGGCGGCTGAACCGCAAGCCCATCGAGTCCACCCTGGTGGCCTGTTTCATGACTCTGGTCATCATCGTGTGGAGCGTGGCCGCCCTCATCTGGCCGGTGCCCATCATCGCCGGCTTCCTGCCCAACGGCATGGAGCAGCGGCGAAGCACCGCCACGGCCAGCACCGCCGCCGGCAAATAACTTGCCCGCCCAGCACTGTGGCTGGGATCGCGGGCCCGGGGCGGACTCCGCATCCCCGCCCCGCGCGCTGTGTGTAAACGCTTCCCCCGGCCGCGGTGGTTGTGGTTGTTGTTGTTTTGTGTGGAGCACTTTAAAATCTTGCCCAAGTTTCTTGGTGTCCGATGCGGGGCGAGTGGCGGTCGGGGGGAGGGGGTCTGTGCCCTGAGGGGTTCTCTGCCATGAATCCTTTTCGGAGCCTGGCTCCCTCCCCGCGATTCAAAGGGATTTTTTTTTCTTGTCTTGTGCCCGCGATTCATAGCAGAAAACGACCAAATCCTGTGTATCTGTTTTCTATATTGAATAGCCGTTTTAAATGGACTTTTTTAGTAAAACCAAACCAAAAAGCAAAAAAAAACTAACCCTCCCTCCCCACAGAAACGAAAAATCCTGTTCAACTGCAGTTGTTTCAGTCAGAGTAGCTATTTGTATATGAACAAATTTGTCTTAGCAATTTTATTTACATCAAAGGAATCTTTTTGGCTAGGATTTAAAAACTGATGCCATATATATTGTTATTGCCGAAACTGAACTTTAATGAACCTTTTACAGTGTATTTCCCATTCAGATAATGTGGATTTAATATTGTAGTTCTGCATAACTTGGCTTTTAATACAGAGATTTTCTTTCTGGAACTCATGGTTAGCCTTTTGTTGCTCTGTTTCTTGCAGGGGGGGAATGGAGTGTTCACCATACCTTCCAACTCTCCTTGCTGATCATGAAGGCCATCAATACACATAAGTGTATTGTTACAAGTGTTATTGGAGAAAGTGGATTGCTTTTTCTAAACAGTAGTTGCCCTTCTTTCAGAATAATTAATTGAATCCTGTTCCCATTGGAATGAATCTCAAAACTTCCAGTCACTTCAGGATAGGAATCAGTGGTCCAAATCCTTAAGTGGAGTTCACTAGCATAGCTCCTTTAATTTCAATGGAACTATGCCCATTTACATTTTCCTTGGAGTCTGTAGATTTCAACTGAGTTAGACAAGTACATACCTTCTAGCATTTAACCCACTATTGGTACTGTATTGTAAACAGCTCTCTGTGGGTACATCTATACTACAGAGAAGATTGAAGCTGCTGCTGTCGATCTTCCAGGGTTCAAATTAGCGGGTCTAATTAAGACAGCTAATTCAAACTGAGAGGGGCACTCCCATTGATGCAGGTAGTCCTACTTCCATGAGGCGTAAGGGAAGTTGAAGGGAAAGTATTCGACTTCTTGCAGAGTGGATTGCACCAAAAGTTGAGTTAAGGTACTTCGACTTCAGCTACACAATTAATGTAGCTAAAGTTGCATATCTTAATTGGACCTTATTGTGTCATGTAGCTATACCCTGTGACTCCAATAAAGTACATGCCTCAAAGCAAGCTCAATTACACATGGCAGAAGGAATTGTAAGGTTGTACCCCTTTAAAACTAACCGTTGCAAAGAAGCACTGTCTGGCTTTTTGGGCAACAAATGTAGGGATTGGGTGGGGAAGGAATTATAAACCTAGATATTAACTGGCCCCCTGTGTAAAGGGAGAGAGCGGTGGTAAGAAATTTCCTTTCTTGTGTCCCCTGCACAGTGGCTGGCCATAACTGATATCTCTGTAATTTCACATGCCTGAAAATCTCATTGTAAATTAAGGAATGATTTTGTTTGAACTCTTTAGCTTTAAAAGGGATCATATCCTGTTTGCCTTACCCAAATGAATCATCCAGCTGAAGCCAATGAGGCCAGTTGTGGGAATAAAGTGAACAAGACTTGTGATAAGATTTCTAACTTTTTTTGCCAGTATCAGCATTTTTGATTTCTGAGAACACATGAGCTCATTCTGATGGGTAATTTAACATGACATGAGCATTTTTGTTTAATTCTTCTAGGATTTATGTAGAGGAGAAGATAAGGCAACTCATATTGGCATGAAAAGTCTGAAGGGGTTAAATCTTGGTAGAATTGTTTTATTGTTTTTAAATAAGTAAAGGATGACATAATTAAAGAAATATATGCAATGTTTTATGCCATAGGAAAGTATGATGAAAGAGAGAATGCAGAGATAAACAAATTTAACTTACTGGATGAAATAGGTAAAATAAATAAAAGACATATTTAAAGATGTTATATTTTAGGGGTTTACCCAGCAGCTTTTACTCAGACAATTAGGTCCACTGCAGTCAATGGGAGTACTGGAACCTTATTTTAACAAACAACAGGCTCTGTTCACCATGAAAAATGTTCATATTGCCTATTGATCTGGGACATTTTCTCTTGTACTGTTAGTTAACTGAATCTTACCTTTCCATTCTTGATGTGAGAAGCACATTTCCATTTTGTATGGATTATTTTTTCAGAAATGAGAAAAGCAAACAAAAGAAAATAGTTGTCTTATGTACCTTCGACACTCTAGGTGACTCATAAACCTCCTAAAATAAAA
This sequence comes from Pelodiscus sinensis, assembly GCF_052426305.1. Taxonomy (NCBI): domain Eukaryota; kingdom Metazoa; phylum Chordata; order Testudines; family Trionychidae; genus Pelodiscus; species Pelodiscus sinensis. Next base: position 180,957,957 of record NC_143053.1, on the reverse strand, counting down.
ACACAGGGTCCCAGAAGAATGTAGCATCCAGTTACAAATGAAGCCATGTTAACATCCCAAATGCATCTGTGCTAAAGAGCCTGTAGATATTTAATACAATATCTAGTGAAGGTTTACAATGCCAACAAGGCATTATTAATAACAACAGCAGCAGCACACGTATAGACAGAGAGGCTAACAACTTATGTTTGAACTGATGGTTTGATTCTGCAAAATACCGATAATTCTTTTCCTGATCTAACAAAAAAGTTGAGCATATGTTTACATTTAAGATTTTTTTATGGGTCTGATTCTCTTCTCACACCAATTTCACCAGCAAAACTCAATATATTTCATCTGAATTTTACCAACATAAGCAAAAGGAGAACTGGGCCTTATGAAATTACCATTTTTAATAAGCAACTTAATTATCAAAATTCTTCTTTTAATGATATGCCTACAGAAACATCTAGAATGCCCAAAAAGTTAATACAAAAAGATATACAGACCATGAAGTTAAGGATGAATTCCCAGTAAGCATCACCAAGTAAACATCATCCTGGCTAGAGCAACTCCCTGCCTCTGTCATGGCGCAATGGGCATGGCTGGAGCAGCCTCCTGCCCACAATATGGTGTGGTGGACCCAGCCCCAGTAGCCCCTATTCGCAGCGCAGCAGGCTTGGCCCAGCCTGGTCAGAGCAGCCCGTGTCGTATCGCAGGAGGCTGCTCCAGCCTGTTCACCACACCACAGGCAGGGGACCACTCCAGCCCACCGGGATCCCAGTTAACTGGTTAGACTTAACATTTATCTGGTTAACTTTTAAACAGGATTTTACATCCCAAACATGCAGCTCTAATTACCATATCTTTTGTGACAACGATGGAGAAGGAGAACTCATTTACATTCTACCTGTACACCTCTACATAACTATGGAATTTTTGTAAATAACTTGTTAAAAACTTTTGTTAGGATATGAGATGTTAGAATGATCCAGATCTGTTTCAGACCAAGCAGACAAGGAGTTCTTCCCAGACAGCGACAGCAGAGACTTCTTGGGTTGCAGTAACTTCTGTGCATGTTCCATTCACAGAAGTGGAAAAGGCAGTGGAATTGCATTGTGGAAGATCCATCAACATTGTCTCTGGACTCTAAGCACCCGTCAGATGCAAGGACTTTTCAGAAAGCCAAGTTGCATAGGATATAAATATATACTCATTGTATAAACCGCCAGAATAATTACCTCCCAGTCCATTATTCCAATGGTTTTCCGTGCCTATAAAGATGGAGGCAAGATTTTTCCTGCGAAGAATAAAATTTCAAAGCTTGTTATGATTAGGGCAATACCCAATATTCTCCATCATCTCTGATCCCAAGTCAATAGTAAATTAATTGATTACAGGCAGTCCCCGGGTTACTTACAAGATAGGGACTGTAGGTTTGTTCTTAAGTTGAATTTGTATGTAAGTCGGAACTGGTACATATTGTAGGGGAAACTCTAGCCAAACATTTCTCCAGAGCTCAGTTTTATTCTCCCACACCTCACTTCCCTCAGTCCTTTATTCTCAAGCTGAGGTGTCTGCTGAGAAAAGCCGATCCGCGACTCCCTGGTCTGCTGTGGGGGGGTGGGGGGGGGGAGCGTTAGCTTCGCGTCTCCCTGGTCTGCTAGGGGGAAGCAGCTAGTGCGGGGTTGCCTCACCCCGTTTGTAAGTAGGGATCCGATGTAAGTCGGATCCATGTAACCCGGGGATTGCCTATATTGGATTTTAAGACAGTAGTGATTATTATGATGAGTAGCCTCCTACATAAAAAAAATAGAACTTCACCTGGTGATTTATGCATTAATCCCAACAGTAGCAATGATGGTGCTCTCTTTGAACTGCAAGCCTCTTTCAAAAAAGAGCATTTAGACTACAACCAGTACTTTCGAAAAATCAAGCAGCTTTTTCAAAAGAGAGCAGTCAGGCAGACTGGGTGCTCTCTTTCGAAAAAGCCCTGTTTGCATCAAGAATGCCTTTTTTCAAAAGAGCACTTTTGAAAAAAGGCATTCTTCCTCGTAAAATGAGGTTACCGCGGAAAAACTGCCGTGTTCTTTCTATTTGATTTCAAAAGAACTTGGTGGCAGTCTAGAGGCAGGGGAAGTTTTTTTTTAAAAAGGCCACTTTAAAAAAAAAAAACAAAAAAAAACCTGTAGTCTAGACACACCTCAGGCATTACTTTCATCTGTGTCAATGGGAATTTTGTCAAAGTAAATATGGGAGCATCAGATCCAAATAAACTGATATGTCTTCAATAAACTTGATCATCAGCTATTTTTGGATTTTAACTATATACAGAGCTGGTGTCTATGTTTACTCCTCTTTCTTTAGACATTTTTGTCACGTCTTTCCAAGGGATGAGTCTAAGCCATATTCCTGCCTGTCTGGATTTGTTTTGAAAATCAGTTGTTGTCAGGGACAGCACAAGAGGAGGATTAGTAGACCAAATATAATTCTTACATGCGGCTTTGTTTTGTGTAGTAAGAAGTTTAAAAAGGGTGTGAATAAGTGCATGGGGCAGGGAAGAATGATGAAAAACCAAACAAAAGTGGTTTTCCCTCTGTCAAATATTTTGTAAATCTTGTTCTCTTATAATTATACTTAATTTATTCTAGTAGTTGCTATTAAGCAAGGATTAACATTGGAGCACTGGAATGGCAGTAAATCTGTTTATATTTGATGCAAGTTTATTATTTGTAGCTTTCTTGTTTCAAGAACCAACAAATTCTTTCTCTAGAGAGATTTAGTGCTAGGTTTTAGTATACTTATTTGGATTATATACTCAGTGGTATACTACTATATTGTTGGTTCAGGTCTAGCACAAAAGGCTGATTTTACATATATTTAAAACATTGTGTTTTATAAAGGTAGTAGCAGGTAGAAATACAGTTTTAGTAATTATAGACAGGTAAGAACACATATTCCTTATCACTTAATGCAGAGCATTTTAATATAATCTATATATTTGAGAGAATTTGTTTGTCTGTGTTCTTCTGTTCAATAACTCCTACTAAATGATAAAAGCTAGGAAACTAAATTTGGTATACAGCTTCCTCTTATTATAACTTAAAGTAATGTAAGGGTTTGGTGGGGCCAGGAAAATAGGATGTGCCTTGAATGGGACTGCTTCTCATAAAACCAAATAGAAAAGACACAGAATCACCAAGGAGGTGAAAGGGGCTGACTGGGATCATGCTCGCCTGGGACTGTCTCAACTCTGAGCCTCTTCGTCAGGAAGCGAGGGGAAAGTGCACAGTTTGCTTCATTCCTCACTCTGGCTGGGGAGCGCAGGGGGCAGATGAACCTGGATCTGCCCCAGCCATGGGATATTCACCCCTCTCCCAGCTATGCCCTCTGGAGTGGTAATGGTCATAGAGATGCACTTCTCACCTGGCCCCAAGCCTCTGTAGTGAGAGGGCTGGGGCAGTCCTCTCTCCCCAGGGCAGCCTGCATCCTGAACCCCTCATCCTCAGCTCTACTCCAGATCAATGGTTTCAATGAAGCATGTACATTTTCATTTTATTTTCCCCAAACCAAAAAATAATTAAATTAAGGACCCGACCAACACCAGGTAAATCTTTTAGTAAGAATATATATAGGCAATTGGGGCACGATTATTATACAAAAATGTGTACGATTATTTGGGGTATTATTATTATTAATTTTATATTAATAGGCCCACAGGAATCATAGTTTTTTAAAATACACCTATAAGTACATAGGTATTGGGACAGAATTTTGTACTCAGGTAAATATGAAGGTGTTATTTATTCAAAATCCAGTTCAGCAACTCTTACATTAATTAATAATTACAAGTGGCCTTTTTTTTCTCAACAACTTTTCCAGGATTGGTTTTGTGGGTTTTTTTGTTTGTTTGTTTTGAGCGTGGAGGACCCAGCATCTTTTTTCTTACAAAAAAAGTACGGCTGCTCACCATCAGTAAGAGTTGTTGAAAAAGGCTCTGACTGAACTTATTTCAGTTAGACTACTTGGCTTAACTACAGGCTACAGAATCCAGACCAACCTACAGGCATAGTTATGTTCTTCCTAGGAGCTAACTAAAGCCAAATTAAGTCAGAGAGAGTTTTTCTATTGATTTCAATGGGCTTTGTATCAAGTAGTTTAGTTAATCGGAGTTTTGCTCAATTAATGACCACGGATGCTAGTTCAGAAGCTGGGTCTGGATTCTGGTTCAGAATCTAGTTCAATAGATGGACAGCTTTCCACTTATAAGAACAATTTTTGCTGGTGAGAGAGACAAGTTTTTGAGGTATATAAAATCATGAGTGGCGTGGAAAGGGTGAATAAAGAAAAGTTATTTATTTGTTCCCATAATAGAAGAACTAGAGGACACCAAATGAAATTAATGGATAGCAGGTTTAAAACTAATAAAAGAAAGTTCTTCACACAGCGCGTAGTCAACCTGTGGAACTCCTTGCCAGAGGAGGCTGTGAAGGCTAGGACTATAACAGAATTTAAAGAGAATCTAGATAATTTCATGGAGGTTAGGTCCATAAAAGGCTATTGGCCAAGGGATAGAAATGGTGTCCCTGGCCTCTGTTTGTCAGAGGCTGGAGAAGGATGGCAGGAGACAAATTGCTTGATCATTGTCTTCGATCCACCCCCTCTGGGGCACTTGGTGCTGGCCACTGTCGGCATACAGGCTACTGGGCTAGATGGACCTTTGGTCTGACCCAGTACAGCCATTCTTATGTTCTTATATTTATTGTATATAATTTAGCAATATTATGTATGCAGGGTTTTCTGCAGTGATTTGAAGGTAAAGTGAACATTTTTTCATCATCACCTTGTTTTGAAATGCTATGGATGGCTCTGACTGATAAGTTACTCAATTTCAGTTTTGAAATCTGAAATATGAACATAGTTAAATTAGTGTACTCTGCTTATTTTTAACTATCTTCCCAAGGGAGAAGCCTGGCAAAAATCTGGGATACCTGCAGTTTTTACTAGACGCAATCAGATTGTGTTTGATTAGAACTGTGGCCAACCTAAAATCCTGATCCAAATACCCTTAAACTCTGATAAACTATGGCTCCAAATCTGAACTTGGTAGCTGGCCCATTTCTCTGTAATAAGCCAGATCAATTCTGTAGATTAGAACCCATTTAATGTTGGGAAAATCTGAATTTAAATCCATACTTCTAGTCTTTCTATTATCTCAGTAGGGTATTGATTTAAGTGGTTTAGCTGGTCTGACTGACCTTTCCCCTCAACCCTGCCTGTGGTGTTTGAGATATCCAGTGCCTTGGTTACTTGCATCTGACAAAGTGGGTCTTTGCCCACAAAAGCTTATGCTCCAACACTTCGGTTAGTCTATAAGGTGCCACAAGACTCCTCGCCGTTTTTGGTTACTTCTATGCTTCACGTGCATTTAGACTCCCTATGGATTTCACTACCTCTGAGTAGCATTGATTTATAATTCCTAATACATCATACCTTGTTGAAGGACGAATTTCTCTCTGTAAGTTGAATTGCATTTTTGCTCACTGTAAGGTGAGTCTTGCTAGAAGCATTGGGACTTTATCTAGCTGATGTACCTACTGGGGTTGCTAAGCAACATGAAGCTGTTAAAATGGAAAGATACAAAAGAAGAACAATGATGAATAAAAGGAAGCAAAGACACAAAAAGAACAGGAGAAAGACAGTGTAGGTACTGATTTGTGTCTACTAAGCAGTTTAAAATATAGGCTATGAAGGAGATAATTTGAAATCACAGAGAAATAAAAAGAGTGGGCAGGTAAGATACAGGGGATAAAATTAAGAGGACTTATCTGTGCTTTTAACTCAAGCAAAACTTCCATTGCCTTTATTGAGGTTTGTCTGAAGAAGGATTGCAGGATCAGGCCAAAAAACTAGGTAGAAATTAATTAACGGATACACTGAAGGAAAAATAAGAGCTGTAAAAGCAGTGAATCAACAGAGAATAAGGCAAGCTAGTAACACTATTGGAACAAACAAAATTAATGTAACAAACATGAGACAAATTCTTGGAAATAGAACAATCAATTAAAATGGGGGTTGCACTGTGTTATCCATGCTAACTCCTTATAACCCTGAATATGCCAAAAATAGACGCCATGCTGCACCCTTTTCTTAAGTAAAGTAATACTGCCATTTCATATTCCTGCAATTGTAGATCTAAGCGAGAGACAGAGTTTCATCTTTTACTCTGGCATTCCTGGCAAAACTCCTATTAACATCAAGATTGGACTCAAATACTGTAATATATTTTTCACAGATGAATGAGATTTCACAAGCTACATTGTTTTCTTGTTATTGCCCTTAGAACTGATTTGATGATGATTGGTGCTAAAATTTATGCTGAGATTTTGTTAATCAAAGAACAATGTTGCTCTTATGGAATGTTATAAAACTAGCAATTATGTCACTCTGCATTCAATTCAGTATAGCAGAATGTCTGAATTTTCTCTAGCTCTTATATAGTTGCCTGTATGGCCTTTAGAAGAGATCTTCTTAACCAAGTTCTGTGTACTCAGCAGTGGGCTTTGAAGAACCCACTGACCTTTCTCTAAGACTTTGCTTTGGAGCACTCTATACTCTGACATCTGTCTACTGCCCCATGATATTATCTGTCCTAATAGTGCATGTTTCTCATTATCTAGCACTGGGCTTGAAACACTGATTTTAGACACCTACTAAGCAAAAGAGTAAAGCCTGCTAGCCTGGATGAAAAAAAACCCTGTATGACTATGCCTCCTAAACCAGACCACTGCAATTTAAAAGACTGAACAGTTGTATTCTATTGATCGTGTATTACAGCATATTGTCAATCTGCCTTGTATTTTATATATTTTTAAATGCTACTTATTTTATCCCAATTGATTATTCATATATCATCCCTTTCCTAGCTTGACTCCTTTCCCCCTTTTCTATAGCGTTTTAAGTGTTTGTTTTTAATTTCTCTCTTCTTGTCCCCTCTCTTTTCCTTCCTTTATCTCCTCCCTCATGTTTTCTCTCTCCATTTTTCTCACACATCTCTCCATCAATAATAGATATATATAAACACACACATTTTTTAACAACTTACCCCGTCAGTCTCTGTTGCTTTTCCATGCCTGCCCCCATCCATTCTTCCACGCAACCATAGCCTGTCAGACATAGTCACTTGATAGCCAGAGGATTACCAGACATCTACTAGCCAAAGACCAACATGAGAAACGTGCCCACCATCCAGAAGCAAAAAGCTCAGTGGGAAGCTAATTCGCCTTCCTTCTTCCTAATGGAAAAAGGAAACTCTTAGGATACCTACCAAGGTGCTGCTGAACATTGGTCAGGGCCCCCAATTTTGTATTATCCTTTGACTTGTGAGAATCTAAAAATGTGAAGTGTTCCTTCTGTGCCAATCCCCTCTAGCTGCTGGGAATGGAGAAACTTTTCCTCTCTTTAGTCCCCCTCCCTCCCAACAGCCTCCTGGGTGAGTGGTGGGGATTCTGTTTTTCAACCTTTCCCTCAGCCCCAACTCCGGGAATGGGGCATGTGTTTATCATCAGATGAGTTGCAGTTTGGAGAAGTTGTGCACAGCTGCAGAGGCACTGGAGCTGTCTGTCTCCACCCTGCGGAAGACAGCACTGCATCAACTTATACTCCATTCACAGTTGCAGCCATATGGGCAAGACAATTCATTTCTGTTTTATATGAAAGCTTGGATTCATTCTGCAGAAGTTGATGGCCCTTACCTCAGAGAATTGTGCTAGGGAAACAATTTGTACAGTGTGGGTGCAGAGAGCCATTGAACCAAATTGTAAACCCGGCACATGAGGGATGTGGCAGCACCTCCAGCGCCACTAGTTCCAGCACCTATGAGTTTGGAGTGATGGTTGTGTCATGTCAAACACCTCTTTCCAAAATATCACAATCTGTCTCCAATCCAGGCAGTGGGACTGGCAGTCTCTCTCCAGGAGACTGTCATCAGAATGGTTCTGGCTATTCACCTGCCTGGAGTGAGGCAAGAGTATAACTCAATCTCCCTTCCACAGATAAAATGCTTCACTCCAGTGACAAGTTCCAGCTCCTAGAGTTCTGGCAAATGACAAACATACTTCCTTTTTTTGACAGAGTCTAGTGATAACCATAATTACTGCCATTGGAACTGCAGACACAGACCTTCTCCACTACACACACCAAAATACAGGACAAATGATAGCCTATTCTCCATGTATATCTAGGAGAGCTGACTACCAAAGAGGATTTTAATGGCATTACAAAAATGAGTAAAGGGCTGCAAGGTTTGGGCTGTAAGAAACCCCCAATACATTAGTCCACTGACAACAAAGAGCCCATTTCTGTTATATGTGACTCCCATTTACTCCAGTGGGAACTGCCCTACTCTCACTGAAGGTGGAAATGAATCCTGCAGTAAATTCTGAGGATTTGATGGCATTTTCCACTTATTCTATTTATTAAACAATTACGAATGCCTCTTTTGACACATCTTCATGTGCCTCAGGTCAACTTCTTGTTTATGTTCAGTTGATCCTGTACTATTCGTCATAATCTCCAGGCCTACCAGATAGAGTCTCCATGGCTTTCTGTTTTCAAACCTTAAAAATGAATATGAGATGCCATATCATCCCCCAAAATAATATACAAATTGGAGACAGTGCTGGCCCAGTAACTGTGAGTGTTTTAAATCCTGGCTAAATCAGAGTTAAAGCTGGAAAACATGAAAATATTAATATATTTCTATAGCAACTTTAAAACATCAAAATATTGAGTGCAAAGAAGTTATAGGTCAATTGTAAGCCTCAGAAAGCTTTCATGGCCACCCCCCAACTTAAGAGTGTTCCAATCATTACTTGATGTAAATAAAAGTTGGGCTGCATCTATTTCCAAGTTTTTCTAACCATGGGCTCTGCAGAGAAGCCAATTACCCATCACAGCATGTACAAAATGTCTTTAAAAGTACTCCAGAGGGGTAGCCAAGTTAGTCTGTAACAGGAAAAACTTAAAAAACAACAAATAATCTTTTAGGTGTTAACTAGACTAACAAAGCACGTAGATCAGCCCGCCAAGTGGGTGGATCCAGCCTACAGAGGCCCTGCCACTGCCCCACCACCAGGCCAAAATTAGGGCCTGGGGGTAGGGGAGCACACAAAGCTTCCTCCCGCCCTGTGAGCAGCATGCAGCTCTTTGAAGCACCGCACGCTGCTTGCAGGGTGGGAGGAGACGTCACACGCTCCCTCGCCCCTAAGCCCTGATTGGCTCAGGGGCAGGAGGAGCGTGCTAAGTTTCCTCCGCCCTCCCCCTGCCCTGCAAGGAGCGCACAGCATTTCAAAGTGCCATATGATCATGCAGGGCAGGAGCAGGGCGAGGGAAGCTTCATGCAGCTCTCCCGCCCCCAGGCCAATCAGGACTTGGGGGTGGGGGAAACACGTGACATCTCCTCCTGCTCCGAGGGCAGCATGTGGCACTTTGAAGTGCCGCGGGCTCCTCACAGGTGGGGGTAGGGCAGTAGGAGGCTTTGTGCTTCCCTCGTCCCTAGGCTAATCAGGGCCTGGGGGTGGGGGAGTGTGTGAAGCCTCTTTCTGCCCTGCCAGGGGCATGGGTGCCTAGTGGGAAGGGGGGGCAAAGGGGCTCCCCCACCTCCAGGGGTGGGGAAACCCAGAAGCATTCTGGCCCTGCCACTTCTGGATTAGGCCCCACCCCTTTTGGCCCAGTCCACGGCCACTTCAAAAATTTTTGAAATGGCCCCCGGCCAAAAATTATCGCCCACCCCTGACGTAGATGGTATCGTGAGCTTTCATGGGCACAACTTGGTTTAGTATTGGAACAAGCATTATTTTCATTTCTCTTAGCCGAGCTTGAAGATTAGTGTCACAGAGAACACGAAGTGTAGCTGTTGTTTTCTCCATTGAGCTATTTAATTTTCTAGCCTTCCCCTACATTCACAGCTGCCCCCACTCTTGTGGTTATTTAAGAAATACTGTAACACTGAGGTCATCAGCTAGAACTTGCTACAGGCAGCTACTAAACATGGTTCCTCCAGGCCCAGAGGCAGCACATGGCTTGTGGATATTTGTGGTTTCATTCTGTTGAGTTATTGTCCCAGGTGGAACACATGGTTTTGACAAAGAGGTAAATCAATATCTGTAGGGATGATTTTAAGAAACTGACCTTTATTCATTCAGTGATGAGGTACTGAGCAGCCTGCCAATATATGTTAGGGGGAAGAGGTATCAGGGTTTGCCTCTATATGATTACCCCTGATAGTTTTGAAATGAGGCTTCTGCCATTCCTTTCAAGAGTTCAGATTTGGTGAATTCAATACACAAAGCTAGTAGGCTACCCATTTCTACATTATCTTGGAGGGCAGGCTTACTTCATGGACCTGAAGGGAGGGACATTGCACAATGTGTGTCTATTGCATACGATAACATAAAGCTGCTTTTCTTTACATAAATATTCAGTGAAATCCAACTTTAATAAGCACCTTAAACTTTTCTCCTCAATGCTCAGAGGTTAAATCAAATGCCAGTCCCTGAATAAGGCAGCTAAGACTCTCAGCAGAGACTCAAGTACTCTGATAATGGAAACATTGCAGCTTAGCCATCTCCAGACTCCCATCAGCTTGCAGCACATAATCAACAACCTGACTCCCCACATGGCTGTTTTGAAACAATGCCTGTTGTAGGCCCTGGGGGATAATGGCCAAAGGCAGGTGGCTCAGAAGTCAGAAACTCCTCACAAGGACTTTGATTTGGCAAAGGTGGATTTTAAAAGAATTTAAGCAAATGTTAATTGCTGTGTGAAGTCAGGACCTAAGTCACTGGTGAGCAGCAGCCATCGTAAGGGTGAAAGATACTCCTGCCTCTGTGGGTGAAGTAAGTTGAATATTGCAGGTAATAAACTATAGTTCATGAACTCCTGATTAGTGAGTTTGCATAGGCGTGAGGATGCAGGCAGTAGATAGCTTTATGGAGTGAGGACTTTCTGTGTCTGAACATCTCACCAGCTTGGAGCAGCCAGGCCTGTAGTCACTGCACCAACCTGGCTTTAGCCTCACCTTTCCACACCACACTGGGACTTACCAACTGTGGCAAGGATGAACCCTGACAAGGCCTCAGTGGCAGCTGAGCCAGAGCCAGGACCAAGAGTTGCTTGAGAGTGATCTCTCTGTTTGAAAGAGGAGCTGCTGGCAAAGGTAACCCATGTCATGCCAGAGCAATGCAAAGAGTGGAGAAGAAGTTGGATGGCCTTTATGGAGCAAACTACATAAAGGGCTTAATCAGGGACCAAGAGCAGGTCTTTAGCCATTGTCAAAGGCTTGGTGGCATAGAAAGAGTCAAAGGATGCAGCATGAGGCACAGTGTGTTTCATGTGTGACCAAGCCTTTATTAATAATCATTGCATTGTCATGACCTGTGTAAACTGCATTCCACTTTCCCGATTGAATGTGACTACTTCCTCAATGTCTCTATCATTCTGCTGAGAATATTGCCACAATTTTACAAAACAGCAGGTCTTCAGCAGATCTTCAGAAACTAACCTCACAAACACAGAGTCATGCATGGCCAAAGGCCTTGGCTGACTCAGCAAGTTGAGTTGCTGAGAAGACACTGTGCTAAATTTTGAAAGCAGTTGGTTTTGGACCACCTTCTCGCTTTCACCAATACCCAGTTATCTGAGGCTATGTCTACACTAGAGGCTTCTTGCACAAGAATACGTCCACACTGCAAAAGCACATCGAAAAAGCGATGCACTTTTGTGCAAGAGAGCATCCAGACTGCATGGATGCTTTCTTGAAAGGAAACTCTGATTGCTATTTACAGATGGCTACCAGGGCACTTGTGCTTTTTTCGACTGCCTCTTTTTGTGCAAAAAACCCCTTTTGCCCATCCACATACACGTTTTTACACAAGAACTCTTGCGCAAAAAGGAGTTATTCCTTGTAGAAGGAGGAATAGCTATACCAGAAAACCCCCTCTGTTCTTTTGTTTTTTCTTGCGCAAAAAACACATTTGAGATGTGGACACTCTGTGAGCTTTTTTGCAAAAACAATTGTTTTTGCACAAAAACTCTGTAGTGTAGACCTAGCCTGACAGAGGCACTGCCCTCAGTGTAGTAGTTACTGCAGGCCTTAGAGCTTTTAAAACAAGATCTAGTGTGCTGGGAAGGACAGTATGTTCTGGAATGGTTTGCATTTCACAGTGCTGCGTGAATCATAGAGATATCAGATAAGACCAAAGGGCATTTGTGTTGACATTGCCAGCTTGAGTAATCCAGTCTTCTTGATTATTCAGGGGTTCAAATTTTCTTAGGAAAATATCCTCACATTTATATTTCACTGATGCATGTCTGGTTTCTAAATTTCACAACTCCAAAGGCTTCCTGTTCTCACCAGCTAGCACTTTAGAACATCCTATAGGCTAGGGTTTTTAATGAGGCCATGTAATATCATATGCCATTTATTTGTATTGTATTTCTGCTTTTTTTTCTGAGCCCTCATTAAAATGGCCACAGTTTTTGGGGTTTTTTTCACAAAAGGATCCAATTTTGTCAATTATCTTTGGCCAGAAGGGAGTCCAGTTGAACAATGGATGCAACATTGTCATGTGAGGCTTACTCAGCTATATCTTAACGGTCTCAGTAGTTATAATTAACATGCCTAGAGTTTCAGTCCAGAAATGCATTTTGTCATGATGTGTGTACATGGATATTTATACTTCACATTATTCATAATCAATACTGAGGCTGTATTTGTACCATCTACAGAAAATGGTATCTACTAAATATCATCAAAACCCACACACCATTTGTCTTAAAGGTCAAAGTTGCAATCAGATTACCAGCTGCATATCAACACCTGCTGAGAACAAATGCAAAAATGGACAGGAGAAATATTAAAAGCATATGTATGAATAATTGATTGAGGCATTTTAATACAAACTGGATCTCTGTAATTAATTATAGAGAAGCTGGAAATGGCAACATTATTTACTATCAAAATTGTTCCCTGACTGACAATCTAAAAAGGTTACTGAGAAAGTAGTATTGTGTTCAACAAACCCCATCAAAATCATGAATAGGCTTTGGGTGAGCTAGATCTTCATATATTAAATGTAGCATATGCCAATCAATAGCTATCAAAATGTTTGCGGAGGCCACAACAATATGCCAGTCTACAGATCGCTGGGTGTCAAACTATATTCCACATTTTGTAAAGGGCATCAATTGATTTCCAGAACACTCGATCATGACATTATTTTCCAGTGAAGGCATATTATAACGTAACATACAAAGGGTCAGTGTTTTGGTAATGTGCAAGCCAGAAACATCTTTGCAGCCTGATTAGAGATTTCAGTTTCTCCTCAGTGCCTGTATGTCTAACAAAGACACTGTACTCTTCACAAGTCTGAGCCTCGGGTCTAGCACATAGCAAATTCAATTCTGAAACACCAGTCCACTCCATGATGTGCAAATTATATCTTCAAAAGGGACCCTGAAATTATGTACAACAGTCCTAGTGTATAACATGAGTTCAGCATAGCTCACATCTCCATAAAAAGCTCTAAAAATCATATAAAGGTGACAAATTCTCAGAGGTTAGCTTGCTTGTTTCCATGACAGTGGTCATGTCTTTGATGCTACGCCTCTCTTACACCCATCACAAAAGTGTTGCTGGCATGTACGATCTAGGATTGGGACCATTTTTTGTGCTAGTAACATCTGCGGGGCAGGAAAATGTAGATGAGTCAGAAAGCCAAGGCAGACAACTCCCATCAACTTCCAGAAATGTGACAAAATTGACTAGATTATCACAAGCTCTAGAACAGGTAGTCCAGTGGGAACTGATGTCCTTAAACCATTCCCAAATGTTTTCAGAGTGTGGCTTTTTTGGTTGTTACTTTGTTATTAATGGGGGTATGCTCACTTCATTGTTGACAGATAGGCTTCATCATTTCACATTCCCTGCAGCAAAGGGATCATGTCTGGAGAGAGACTGTTCACTCCTATGATTTCCCAGGAACATCATTTGGATTGTTTCTCTCCATGTTCCTCAACACTGTGAAATGTGTCAGAAAATGAGTGACTAAAGTGTGACAATTGGAGAGCACACCGACAGCCCCATATACCCCAACAGGCCATCTATTGACATGGACAGTGGATCAATTACATTAATCAGACACATTACAGATTGCAAAAGATTTGTGTGATCAGCAATATATCTGTGAGTACAATAAGGAGAACTCATATTATTTAACCCTGGCAGTTTTCACAAAACAGGCGCGGTGTGTTGTTCCCTGTACATGCTTTCACCATTGGTAAATTAGCCCATATTCCAAGGAACACATATTGCAATTGAAGGAATAGAATCTGGACATCGTATGTGAAGCAAGCAGAAGTTTATTACACCCAGCACTGGGTGGAGTGCCACATCATTTGCTTGAGCTCAGTGAACACTGCCAAACAATAGGTTATAACTGATTATATAGGATGCTCAATGGGCAGATCGAAGTGATGGGGGGGGGGGAAAGTAAGATCCTGGACCCCTGGATAGGTGCTAATAAGAGTAATAATATAAAATTACATAGTGCAGTGCTCCCCAACGTGGTGCCCGCGGGCGCCATGGTGCCCACCGGGGCATTTATGTGCACCCACCAAATGATCTGGGCCAGCCCGGGAGTCCCAAAAGGTTGGGAACCACTGAAATAGTGTTTCCATTTAAACAAAGCAGAAATCAGTGTTTTCCAGTAAAACAAGTATTTAAACAAAGCAGATCAACTAAGAGTTAAGCGGTAGTATGTCTTGTCAGCTTCAAGAAGATATCTCTGCAGGATGTGGTCCATTTGGGAATGTCTGTGATTCATCGAAGGATTAAAGTAGAGACATTAGCACCATTGAATGTGTCTTGTCTTGTCTTGCCTCCCATCCTGGGTGATGGCTTTCCTTTGATGGGCTGGACTGGTGGGGAAGGGGAATAACCATGGACTGTGTTTGTGCCATTCCCAGAGTCTGGATTTAGATTGGGGTTCTTAACAGGATATCATAGCCTGCGTCAGATACAAGACTGTGTGGGGGCGCCACTAGGACACAGAGTATAGAAAATTGTGTCTGTTTCTGGTGCATATGTATTCTCTCTGCAGCACCATGAGCGGAGTAGAACAGGAAAAAGGCAGAATTGAGACCTTTCAAAGTTTTGGCCCAAGCTAGGGGATATAGGGGCGTCATTTGAGCTCCCTGCCTCAGGTGCCAAAATGTTGTGGGCTGGCCCTGAATTCACCTTTCATTTCAAAAGTGTAGGGGGGAAAGGTGGTCTATTTTCCTGCAGGTTGCATAATACGACCTCTCCTACCTCTATTGTTACAAGTACATTGCAACATACTGACTGATTTACCACACATCTTCTGCTAATGAATATAGACTTGCCAGAATTCTAGATTCACCGATGTCCAAATGTGGGATGCAATACATCAAAGACCATAAAGGAGGGACATATATTATCTCTCAAAATGAGGTACATTTAAGAGGCATGGGAGTTGTTATAAAGAATGAAACTATACACAGAGGGAGCAAAGAGACATCCAGCCATCCACAAATATTTATATGGCGCATCCTCATTTGTTTTATGGAGACACAGATTTGCTTTATCTGTGGCATGATTCAATGATGTAATCAGCCTAAGTAATGATTTGCTATCAAATCTTAGCCTGTAAGGTGAAAGAGGATGATTCATTGGCAAGTTAGGTAGCAGCTCCATAATGAAAATGCACAGCTATCCACTCTCACATTAGTTCATAGGGAAATGATGTGCCACTAACCTCTGAGTGCACACAGCCTAAAAGGGCCTTACTAAAATCACTTTCATTTCCTTTTGTGACTATCATACCCCATCTACATGCTTTTATCTGCAAATCTAAGCACAGATGTGGCTCTTTCCTTCACTAGAGTTGGAACCTGCCTGCACTTGTGATGGCCCCTCCACAAGTTTTTTGTTTCACTGGTACATTCACCTCCTGTATGTTTCTTCTGGCAACATGCCACTTACATTGCACTTTGACACTTTGCATTGCCTGGACTAATGCACATACTTATCCTCACCTGTCTGATCAATCCCCAAGGAAGTCTGGGACAATTATTTTAGCAATCCAGTGGAAGATTAAAAGTTTTTGATTTAAAAAGTTCTATTTCTAAATGCCTTATAATGGGTTATATATAATACATGTTATAAGCATGTTACAGACAGGCGTCATAGGCATTATACATGGTTAGGAGCAAACCTTGATCTGTTGGATTCTAGAACAATCCACAACAATTTATTAATCAACCATTTATTAATGCTCTATAGGCCATTTAAAATGGAACGTTAACATGAAATGTGACCAATAATTAATAAAGGCTTGATTCACTTCTCACACCAGTTTTAGCTTGGTATATAACTGTGCTGACTTCAACAGAGTTACTCCTGACTTACAATGGTGTAAATGAGATGAGAACCAGGCTTTTTGTTTCTCAGCCAAACAAGACACAGATCTTCTTAAGCTCAAAATAATTACAAAATGTCCAGATAGATGCCCCTGACAGCTTCAGAAGCCAGGAAGCATGCCTCTGTGATGCACTAGATCTGAACGCAAATATATCAGGAGCAAGCCAGCATCCAGCTGTGCCCAACAAATGCAAAGAATGGAAGAGCAACAGGAACTCATTGACAATGATCCCTCATCCCCCCACCATGGGCTCAACAGAGATGCCAACCCCTTTCCTAAGACGGACTAAAGCAATAGCTACACTAGGAGTTAGGAGGTTGATTCCCAGCTCATGTAGACATGCTTGCAACTAGCTCTCATCAAGCTAGCTCAGTGGTTCTCAATCATTTCAGACTGCTGTGCCCTTTCCAAGGAGTCGAATTTGTCTTGTGTACCCCAAGTGTCCCCTCACTTAACAACAAGCTTACAAAATCAGACATAAAATACAAAAACATTTCACAGCACATTCGTACTTGAACATTGCTGACTTTCTCAGTGTTGCCATGTAATTATAAAATAAATCAACTGGAATATAAACATTGTAGCTACATTTCAGTATATAATACATAGAGCTGTATAAACAAGTCACTGTCCAAATGAAATTTTAGTCTGTACTGACTTCATTAGTGCTTTTTCTGTAGTCTGTTGTAAAACTAGGCACATATCTAGATGAGTTATGGCACCCCCTGTAAGATCTCTGCATACCCCAGAGGAAGATGTATCTCTGGTTGAGAAATACTGAGCTTGCTCATTAAAAACACTAGTGTAGTAGTGCTGGTTACAAGGGCAGCAGTGAATGTCAGCATGGGCTAGCCACCCTGCGTACCTACCAATAGGATAGGTTTGTATTCAGGGCAGTTTACCTGTGCTGCTGCTGCCCATTCTACTGCAGATATATTCTTGTTAGGTGCTAGCTTGATGAAGATTAGCCTGAAAATGTGGACCCACACTAGGAGTCTAGCTTCAAGTGTAGCTTTTGTGACATTATGTAATTAACCTGAGTCACAATCATACCCGGTAACTTGTCTAACTGAGCTGTAAATTGCCCTCTAGCAATCTGCCAGAGTAACTGGCCTACATACAGTATTAGTGTTAGTTCATAAGTAAATCCCCTAGAGAATACAGGTAATATTTACTTACCTACCTACATGCCTCACAGGAGTGTTTTGAGATTAATTAACACAGAGACAACACATTGGAAATATAAAGTGATACACAAATGCTACAGTAAAGTTATTAAGGGAGGGACTTGCTTAACCTAAATCTCTAGGATGGCATATATATTCATCTTTATCAACATATAGAGCTATGTAAGTACAGTTAAATCAGAATATGTCTAGTTGACTGGTTTGTGACAATATCTCATCTTCTGCACCATTGATTTATTGTCCATGCTGGTAATGTAATAGATTTTTGTGGTGTTTTGCCAGTGCCGATGTACTGCACTGCTTTTTGTGTACAAGGCCTGTTCCTTCGTTGTTATTTTTGAGTTCCTTGTATTTATGCACTGTGTCTGGAATATGTATTGTGGGTTACCAGAGCCACAACATTCAGATATGGTAAAGAATTCTGGGAAATCAGATTTCCATAGATAGTCAAAGTATTCTTTATTACATTTCACTAAGGGATTGTTAAAACACTCAGTGTCCTTGAGTTTCATGAAAAGATTTGCACAGTACAGTAATCACCATTTGCTGTGATTAGAGATTCCCCTCCCCCCACAGCAGTACAATTTTTATATTTCCCCTTTTTTCCTTCCCAAACACTGATGATGTACAAAATGCCCCCTTGTTACTGTGTTTGCCAACACCCACAAGCAAGTGTCCTTTTACTTTGACTATGGAGGATTGTAGCAGGGTTGATTCACTGCCACAGTGCCTCCTGCTGGTCACTCTGGGGATTCGCTTTCACCCTCAGCAGAGTTCCCTCTTCTGGCTGGTGTCTCACCTGCCATCACTCTGTTCTCTGTTGTCTCTCTATGGACTCATGTTGCTCTTGGGAGCATCACATCCTTTTCAGGAAACTGCCCTCCGGCAATGCCCACTACTCCAGTTTCTCACCCCCTTCTGGAAGTATATCAGCAGTCCTCAGTCAACACACCAGCCACTATGGCCAACTACAGCCCAAAGTCTATCCCCTTGCAGCAGGGGCAAGCCACAGTCTGTGTAGGCCACTCTACTTGGTGGCAAGGTGTGATGCAAGGTGGAAGGTGGGGACCCAGGTCCTCCTACTACTCTGGGTCCTGACCTACGGTCTTATGGCAGCAGCTTTGTTCCCACTTCCCACTGCCCCTTAAGTGCTCTTACTGGTCCCTGGGCCACTCCCCTGTGACTCTTGCACCTTCTTTGTATCAAGACTGCAGCCTGGGAGGTATCAGGGGTTCCTCTCCAACTCCCCTGAGCCTGACCAGCACTGCTCTGTCCAAGGTGCTATCTCTCTGCTTAGTAGGGAAGGGGATGGGAATGTATCCCAGTAGAATGGGAGTTGGGGTAGGGATGACTTGGCCCATGTTTTTCCAGAGGTCATCGCTTCCCTCCCACCCATCCACCACTGGAAGCAGCATGTAGAAAGGCAGATAACACCTCCAAGCTGCTGCTGTCCACTTGCCACCTCCTGACACCAGCCCTGCTCAGTTTGTGGGCAGATGACCAGATCACCAGCCCAATGACCAGATCACCAGCCCAATGCCATAAGGCTGTGGCACAGTGCAGTGCTGTCTAGGCCTTGTGGGTGACTTTCCCCCTTTAGAACAGGAATGGCAACTTTCCCCAGCAGACAGGCCCAAGTTGACTTTGGACCAGCATGTCTACATGAAAAGCATAAGCCCCACGTCCTCTTTCCTTCTGACGTTTGTGTCCATGCGTCATCATCTGCCTACTTGCAAGAAAATGATATTTCATTTCAAAGCCTGCTGGTACAAAAGTGTCACTATATGGCACTGAGAACTTAGCCCTTGAGCAGAATGGCTTGGATGGGGGATTTTCTGTGTGGGATTTGTGGAGTTCAAAAGAAGGGTGGAGGGTACAAAGCAGGGTGCACAAGGGAAAGATTTAATAGCCACAAGGCTATCCCATACTGCTGAGCTAAAAGAAAATCCCTGAAAGAGATCAGCTGATCAAATAGCAAGTTACTGAGTCCAGGTTCTGTTGTTGCTCCAGCATCTCTGTCCTCCTGCCCCGAATATCACTGCTGCTCAAGTCATCCTTGTTCTCTTTAAAGAGTCCTGAGCCCTGGCACAGGCGGACGATAGGTGGACTATGGCTCACAGGAGCTCACAAAAAAGGGCTTCCCCCCAAGGATCTGTACTGGGTGGGGCCATCCTTTAGGGGAGTGGAGCCAGGGACAACCCCCTCTCCAATTCAGGCCCAGCCTGATTGTAGTCTAGATGCTCTTTTTCGAAAGAAGCTTTTTCGTAAGTATCTTTCGAAAAAGCCGCTTTCGAAAGAGGCTTGCAGTCTAGACGTAGCCTTAGTTACAAAGGAAAGCCAAAACATTTTTTTAAAAGTGCACAGACAGCAGATCCCATACCCAAACCATAAAACAATGAAACCTAACTGATTTATCTAAACTTTACCCTACTTACAGAAGGTGAAGAAAGAGTTTTTTCTTGGAGGGAGACATAGTGTCTGTCCCCCTCAATAGCTGGAGAGAACTGCCTGGGACAAAGGAGAGGAAAAAATCAAAATTTCCTTTGTTCCAAGTTGAAATTCCTCCTATATTCCTATTGGCCACTCCACCTGGTTAGGTAAGGGACATAGTTAATCCCTTAGTCCCCAGGCTAACCCTCATGATCATGACAATGACACAACACGCAGGCCCCATGTAAGTCAGTTCTGCTGACATTAATAAAATGCAATATTTACCCAATTTCCACCCATATAATAGCACTTTTAATGAGCAATGACAGTCCAGGAATGTAACTAGTAAAATGCATATCAACAGAAGAGCATTATATTGACTACTTTTTTGTTTTGGCTTCACAGCAGTCCATGAATTTAATTACTAAAACACATATTAACCCAAACTGCATTGCAAACCCAAACTGCACTGCAGGCCACAAACAAACAGGCTGTGGGCCGCATGCAGCCCACGGGCCACGTGTTGAATAGCCCAGCACTCCAGGGTCCCCCAAAGCATAGGGTCTAAAACAGCTGCCCTGAACTGTGCTATAGATGGGCTAGCTCTGGTACTGGGACTTGAGCTCTTCCACCTATTCACTGATAATCTAGAAAAGGAGGTGGACAGGGAAGTGGCACAGTTTGCAGATGATACAAAGATACTCAAGAATGTTAAGTTTAAAGCAAACTCTGAAGGGCTACAAAGGGATCTCACCAACCAGGGTGGCTGAGCAACAAAATGGCAGATGAAATTCAACATAGAGAAGTGCAAAGTAATGCTCATTGGAAAAGATAATCCTGGCTATACATATACAGTGAAAAGCTGTTACCATGCCAGAAAGAGATCTCGGAGTCCCCACGGGTAAATCTCTGAAAGTGCTACTCCTTGTGCAGCAGCAACCACAAAGACTACTGATATGTTAGGGATTATTAGGAAAAGGGATTTTAAATCAAATGGAAAATCCCATCGTGCCACTATATAAATCCATGGGACACCTGCACCCAGAACACTCTGTCCAGTTTTGGGTGACATCTCAAAAAGCAGATAGTGGAACTGGAAAAGATTCCTAGAAAGGCAGGTATTTGGTACTAAGGGTCTAAAGAAGCTCTCAAGAACTAAGGGTATGCCGGTCGCCCGAATTAACTTGCCGCATATAGATGCAGTACTGCGATCCAAAACCCTTCCCTCAAATTAACTGTTATTCCTCATTGCACGAGGAGTAACAGTTAATTCAAGGGAAGGGTTTTGGATCGGACTACCTTGTCTAAACGCGGCAAGTTAATTCGGGTGACCGGCATTTTAAAATGGCGACCGGCCACGAATATGCTAATCAAGCGCGGGATATTTAAATCCCACGCTTCATTAGCAACTTTGGAATGCTTCATTTACCTCCCTAGTTTGAACTAGGGGGCAAGTGTAAACATACCCTATTATTATCAGTGAACTGAAAGAAAATATGAAATCACTGCTGATAACATGCGTGGGGGACAAAATATGAGCAGAGAAGTAAACAAGTCTGAGGCCAGGGCAGTAACATAGAGCGATCTGGATCCCTTGAGAAGCTGGACCCATGCAAACAAAACAGGTTTTCATGGAGCCAAATGCAAGGTCCTATCCTAGCCCCAAAGCATGCAGGCCACAGCCCTGGAATGGGGAACTATATCCAGGCAAGCAGTGACTGGGAGAAGGATTTAGGGGTCATGCTGAGCAAGCTGCTCAACAGGGGCTCCCAGGATGATACTGTGGTGAATATGGCTACAACTATCATTAGACCTGAGAACAGAGGAGTGAAAAAGGCAGGGAGACAGTGTCCGTGAGACTGAGATCTCCCTGCAGCCTGTTTTAGGAGTCACATTTTAAAAACATGTTGAAAAATTGGAGATGGGGAAGCAAAGAGCCTAATGTTTTGAGGGCTGAAGAAAAACATCTTCTTGTGAGCTATTGAATAGAGCCCATTCTGGTAAGCTTCTACAAAAGAAGGCTTAGAAGTGACTTTATTGGAGTATTTAAGTGCCTTCATGGAGAGGAAATGTCAGGTATTAAAGGGCTGTTTACTGTTGCAGGAAAAGGCAGAACAAGACCAGTGACTGGAAGATGAAACCAGACAAATTCATATTAGCAATAAGGCACAAATATTTCACAGTGACGATGATTCACGACTGGAACAAATTAGCAAAGCAAATGATGAACTTTCCATTTCTTGATGTCTTTTGATGAAGACTAGATGCCTTTCTGGTGCGTACTGGGATCAAAACTTAGCTACTATGCTAGACAGGAGGGCTGGGATGTGCAGGAGTCAGATATGATGCTTGCAGGGTCCTTTCTGGCCTTGAAGTCTATTAACTAATGAAAAACAGTGTGGCACAGGGATCAGCCCTCTGGGGTTTTATTGTGCAGTAGGCTTCATCCCCAGACTCAGCTGTCAATAAGTGGGATGATCCAGGGGAAACCACTCAAACATCCAAAGAGACTGGTAAGGGTTAGGACACCAGCCTTACAAGGGAGGGGTGGGAGTGGCAGTGACATCACAAAGGCCTGTTGTAGGACTGCAGCCTATTGGAGGACAGTGGTGGGGAGTTGATGACCTCATAGAGAGACCCTGACAACAGCCAGGCAGGACAGAAGGGTAAGGCAGTGGCAACCTCAGAGACCCCTGTGGCTTTGCAGCAGCAAGGCTCCTTCTCCAGGGCTCTCCTTGGTGACTGAGAGAGAATTAGGATCAATGTACGTGAGCATGAGGAGGAACCTTGTCAGATTTTTGTAGTCCCTGTTTAGAAGATAAGAGCCTCAGAGAGGTTTGGAACCTGTTTAATTTGATCTACCTAGTACCAGTTGAATTCTAGATTAAGGGGAATTGATTTCTTACCAAGGACTTTGTTCCATAGAATCACTAGGGACATCGGGGGCTTGTCCTTTTAGGTTTCCCTTTTCCTCCTTCTCTCCCTTTTTTTCTTCTTCTCTTGCTTCTTTTCCCTCTTTTCCATTCCTCCCTTCCTCCACCAAGGAGTGTGTGTGTGTGTGTGCACGCGTGCCTCCATCAAGGAGGATGTGTGTGTGTGTGTGTGTGTGTGTGTGTGTGTGTGTGTGTGTGTGTGTAACAGGGTGGGCACTCACCTCCCACGAGTGCCCTCTGTTTGACTGAGTATGGGTTCCTGCACTGCTTCAGTCAGCGGGAGTATTTAAAAAAAACCTTGCGGCTACTCAGCCCTCCAGCCAAGTCACACAACCTTGTGCATTCACAATCCCCTTCTGGGGTATACCTCTAACAGAGTGCCCACCCTGTTACATATGGTGCTGTGAGCAGGATCTCTGGACCAGCCCTGCAAACAAGCTGTAGAAGGTGATGAGACCTAATGGCTCAGAGGAGCTACGGCAGCATGCACCCAGCCACTGCACACAGAGGGATTACAGGTACTCTGGGAAAGAGAATACAGGACTTGAAAAACTGAGGTCCAAGATGGACATTTATTGGAGGGCCTACACAGCCCAACTTGCCGAGCAGCAGTGGGGACTATTGGGACTGCTACGGGAGTGGGCACATGGATCTCAGGTGAGGCCAGGCACAAATGCCTGGAGGCCAGTGCCTGGTTTGTGGGATTGTTATGTCTGTGAGCAAAGGGGATACTTTAAGAGGGAGTGCCCCTACCTGGATGGGGTAAGGTGGCCCACCCAGACAATAAGACTAGTGGGAAGCCATCCCCTGTGAGGGTAACAAGGGGCCCCGAATATGTTGGGCCTGTGGGAAACTCAGGCATATAAGGTAGGAATGCCTTAATGGTAATGATAAGGCCCAGGCTAGTCCTGAGAAAAGGTCTAAGCTAAAGATAGAAATTAGGAGGGTCATGGCCAGTAGAAGGCTTGGGAGGTGCTTTTACTGCCATTTGGTGGGCCATATAAAGAGGCATTGCCCCAAAAGAGAGAGCAGGGATGCCAACAAACTGGGCTCAGTCTGAGACTGTCCCGAGGCAGGGTGTAGTAAAGGCTGGAACCCAGGCAGAGAGGGAAAATGAGGCAAGGGAGCCTCAGGTAGAAGAGGGAACCAACCTGGGAGCTGAAAGAGCTACAACAGGGACCCAGCCAGGAAAGAGAACCCATCTAGAAGCCAAGAGGGCTAGGGTGGGGACCCAAGCTTTTAAGGGGTGAAACCCGGGAGCCAAAAGGGCTACAGTGGGGATCCTGATGGGATGGGGAACCCACCTGGGAGCCAGGAGGGCTACCGCAGAGACCCAGCGGGGACCTGGGCTCAGCAGTAGACCCAAGAGAGGCAGACAGAAGCCAAGGCCCAGCAGATAGTGGGAACACAGGTTAAAGTAATCAGTGAGCAGAAGCCCAGACGGATTTATCCCAGCAAGAGGAGGTGAAAGAGAAGAGCCAGGGTAGGAAACAGGATCCTCGGTCAAGGAGTGGAGTCACGCAGGTAGGCATTGTGAGCTCCCTCCAAATGCAAGATGACTTGCTGAGGCAACTACAGGCAGCAGAAGAGGACCTTGAGGACCTCAAGTTTGAGAACCACAACTGACTGTGGAAAAAGACCAGTTCCTTTATAGACTATTTGAGTGTGAGATGCGGTTAGAGTCTCAGTGGGCAGAGACCTCAACATCCAGGAGGCAAAGCTGAGCCATAAGATTATGAATCCTCTCCAGGTAGAGAGACTGGAGAGGAGAGCCCTAAGTGATGGGTGAGGAACTGTCTTCAGGAGGAGAAGCCCTGGAGGCACCACTCCTACACAGATTGGAGCGACAAAAGGAGTTCAAACTATTTCAGGTAGTTACCTGACCTTCCTGTTGGAAGTAAATGGGGCTAGGCCCTAAGGCCATAGAGAAGTCCTCCAGGAGGCTAGAAAGGCTCTGGAGGAACTGGCCAATCAGGAGCCAGGGAGGATTATAAGAGAAGCTGCAGGATCAGAGGCAGCACAGTTGCAGCCCAGACCTGGAAGGGACAATGTCAAGGGGGCTGACTAGAAGAACCAGGGACAGCTCAGAGTGGGGAGATGTTCAGGACTCTCCTACAGAGTGGGGAAAGAGACTGAGGGGAAACAGACTGAATCTGGACTGGACTCAGAGACACTCTGCTGAGCACACAGGGAAGGGCCTCTGTTAGAGGCATACCCCGGAAGGGGGTGGTAAATGCATACAAGGCTGTGTGACTCGACCGGAGGGCTGAGTATCGGCAAAGCTTTTTAAAGACTCCCGCTGACTGAGGCAGTGCAAGAACCCACACTCAGCTGAACAAAGGGCACTCGTGGGCAATCCCGTTACAGTGTGTCAGGAGGGTTTGCTGTTACTGTGGAAGAAGTGGGGTTAGAAGAGTGCTCAGGGACTGACCTCCAGTGGTGACCTGGGCCATCCTTTTGGATTGCTGCTAAGGCCTCTCCAGCTCTCAGAGTCTTGATGCTGATTGGCTGAACAGGTTGCTACTGACAGGGAAGACTCGGGTCCTTTTGTTCTCCTTTAAGACCAAACAAATAAGTAACAAGCAATCGTGTATTTGATTGATCTTGCTGCTTCTCTGCAATTATTGTCTCTGAGCATTTCCTGATTCTCTCTACTGTTCCAGTTCCTCTCAAATACTTGCTGAATAATGACAATGAACAATTGTTGGTCTGTAGCTCATGTGAGAACACTTTATTCTGATCAGTCAATGTGCCCAAAGGGGCTGGGAAGGGGCAGGGCATCAGGCTTTCAGGGGAGGGGTGGATGTGGCAGTGACATCACAAAGGCCTGTTGCAGGACCTCAGCCTATTGGGGGATAGTGGTGGGGAGGTGGTGACCTCACAGAGAGACTCTGATAACAGCCAGACAGGACAGAGGTGTAAGGCAGGGGCAACCTCAGAGACCCGCCCACCCTTATGGCTTGGTAGGAAGTCATCCCAAAGAGGTGGGGCTGGAATTGCTCTGAGGCTGATCCCCCTCTGGTGGCGACCTGGCCATCCTTTGGGACATCTGCTGAGACCTCTCAGCCTCCCACTTCTCAGAGTCTCAATGCTGATTGGCCGAACGGGGGGTTATTGACAGGGAAGAGAAGCTTTCCCAATTTCCCAGCTGTGACTCATGGCTGTCCCTTACTTTGCATGTTCTGCACACATGGCATGCAGGGGAATCTGCTGGCAGTGTCCCCAGACAAAGTAGACAGGCTCCAATACATCTTGGAGGTGAGCATGGTCAGGAGGGGCAGGTGGCAATTTTACCTTAGCTCTGGGGAGAACTGGAAAGGAGAGACTGGAAACCCATTTTGCAATCTGTCCTCCTAGCCTGCACCCCTGTGGGCCATCCTTGGTCAGGGCAGTCAAGGCAGTGCTATACTGGGCCTTTCCTCCTTTAGGGACAGAGGAGGAAGGGAAGAAGATGGAACTTCAAGTCAGGCCCTGGCAGGCAGTGAGAGCCTCAAATCTCCTGCCTCCTAGCCAACCTCTCCCGCTCCTGCCATGAGATGCAGGAGATGGTACTCACAGAAGAGTCAGAGAGTCCTTCCTAAAGAATCAGGTGGACCCAAAGGGAATCAGCTCTTTGAATCAGAGTCATAGGATTGGAAGAAACCTCAGGAGGTCAGTGAGTCTAACCACCTAAGTCATCCCAGCCAGGGCTTTGTCAATCTGGGATTTAAAAACCTCTAGAGATGGAGATTCCACCACCTCCCTAGGTAACCCATTCTAGTGAAATAGTTTTCCTAATATCCAACCTAGACCTTCCCTACTGCAACTTGAGACCATTGCTCCTCGTTTTACCATCTGTCACCACTGAAAACAGCCTCTCTTCATCCTCTTTGGAACCTCCCCCTTCAAGTAGTTAAAGGCTGCTATCAAATCTCCCTCATTCTTCTCTTCTGTAGACTAAACAAGCCCAAATCCCTCAGCCTCTCCTCATAACTCATGTGCTCCAGCCCCCTAATCATTTTTGTTGCCCTCTGCTGAACTTTCTCCAATGCATCCACATCCTTTCTGTAATGATGGGCCCAAAATTGGATGCAATACTCCAGATGTGGCCTCACCAGTGCTGAATAAAGGGGAATAATAACTTTCCAAGGGTATGTCTACACTACAAAGTTAATTCGAACTAACAGCCATTAGTTCAAATTAACTTTCATAGGCGCTACACGAGCAATCCGCTAGTTCGAACTTAATTCGAACTAGCGGAGCATTTAATTCGAACTAGGTAAACCTCATTCTACGAGGACTAACGCCTAGTTCGAATTAACTAGTTCGAATTAAGGGCTGTGTAGCCACTTAATTCGAACTAGTGGGAGGCTAGCCCTTCCCAGATTGCCCTGGTGGCCACTCTGGCCAACACCAGGGAAACTTGTCTGCCCCCCCTCCTGGCCCCAGAGCCCTTAAAGGGCCACGGGCTGGCTACACAGTTTGTGCCAGTTGCAAGCCTGCCAGCATCCAGCCAGCAGACCCTGCACCTGGCACATGAGCCAGCCACCTGCTTGATCAGGTGTGGAGATCGTGGACCTCATCGAGGTTTGGGGGGAAGCCACCAATGTCCACAATCTCCACACTAGCCACAGGAACGAGGCCGTGTACAGCCGTATGGCTGCCAGCCTGGCCGCCAGAGGCCACCAGCGGACCCGGGAGCAGGTCCGCTGTAAAATCAATGACCTGCGGCAGTCCTACTCCTGGGCCTGCCAGCCAGGGGCCGACCCTGAGGCCTGCCCCCACTTTCAGGCCCTGGACCACATCCTGGGGGCTCAGGCCGTCCATGCCCCCCGGGTGGTCATCGACCCCAGAGCAGAGGGACCCATCCCGGACACCGAGGAGGAGGAGCCGGAGGACGCCGAGAGCCAGGAGTCTGCCGGGAGCCTGCCCAGGACCCAGGACCCCGGACCCCCGAGGAACCCCACAGACAACATCTCCTGTGTCGTCCAAGGCCGGGGAGGGCTCCACATATGAGTACCATCATGCTCCCCTTATGTGTATGGAGGGGTGGGGGGAAAGGGAGCCCAGGGACCGTGCGCCTGGGCCTTGCCCACCATGGAGCAGCAGCTGGGTGTCATGCAGGGGCCTTGGCCTTGCAAAGGGGGGCTGGGTTTCACCCACCTTGTCCCCAGGGAGAACTGACTGCTGCTCTTGTTTCACCACAGCCGCAGCACCTGGGACTGCAGGGTGCACCACCCCGCCTGCAACAGCCACCTGCGCCCGGGCCAGCAGGCATGCCAGGAACCAGGAGGACTACCAGTGGCGGCACCTCCAGTTCATGGAGCAGCTGCTCCGCAACCAGGAGCACTGGGTCCGGGAGGACCTTCGGCTGCGCCAGCGCAGACCCTGGAGGACCGGTTCCTGCCTCCTCCTGCTCCAGCTCCTGCAGCTGCCTCAGCTCTCGCTCCTCCTCCCACCCCTGCTGCCCCTGCTCCCTCTCCCTCTTCCTCCGCACCCTCCGTCCCTCCTGCCCCACCCTCCACACTCATTAGCCTCCCCCCTTCCTCTCGCACAAATTGTGCAGCACACAACATGCTGCCACCACGGGAGGGATGTTGTGCTCTGCGAGGTCGAGACGGGTGAGGAGGCATCTAAATCAGGCTTTCAGTCGCCCGAAGGCCCCCTCTATCATGATGCGGGCCCTGGTCAGCCTCGCATTGAAGGCCTGGCGGGAGGGGTTGAGGTGCCCCGTGTAGGGCTTCATGAGCCAGGGCTGTAGGGGGTAGGCTGCATCCCCCACCAGGCACACGAGCATGTCCACCTCCCCGACCCTGATGTGGCGGTCGGGGAAGAAGGTCCCGGCCTGCAGCCTCTGGCACATCGTGTGCCTTTCCAGACCAGCCCACATTAATGTCCGTGAACTGGCCCCGGTGGTCACACACGGCCTGCAGGAGCACGGAGAAGTACCCCTTGCGGATCACGTACTGGGAGGCCTGGTGTTCCGGGGCACGGATGGGGATGTGCGTCCCGTCGATGGCCCCCCCGCAGTTGGGGAAGCCGAGGGCGCCGAACCCCGGATGACGGCATCTGGGTCGGCGAGGCAGACCACCCTGTGGAGCAGCACCCGGTTGATGGCCTTGACCACCTGCGGAGAGACACAGCAAAGCGCGAATCAGTGGGGCGCCCGGGTGGCTGGGAGTGCTCGTGCCCTGGCAGTGCCCCGCGCCCCACTCCCGGAAGCAACCCCCCCCGAGCGGCGTGTAGTACGGCCGGGAGAGACCGGCCCCTCTGGTGCGGGGCACTTTCTCCTCCTTCCTCCCTCCGCCTGTTTTCCCTGGGGCGGCCCATCCCCTCCTTGCAGCCCCCCTCGCCCCCGGCCCAGTGGCCGGCGAGTGCCGTACCTGCATGAGCACCGCTCTGACAGTGGATCTCCCCACACCGAACTGGTTCCTGACGGATCGGTAGCTGTCCGGCGTGGAGAGCTTCCAGAGGGCAATGGCCACACACTTCTGGAGGGGGATGGCAGGCCTCATGCGAATGTCCCTTCTGCGCAGAGCAGGGGCGAGCCACTCGCAGAGCTCCAGGAAGGTGTCCCTCCTCATCCTGAAGTTCTGGGTCCACTGTTGGTCTCCCCAGCGCTCCAGGACGATGCTGTCCCACCAGTCGCTGCTGGTGTCCAGGGTGGCCAGGCAGAGAGGCAGGGGGCTGATGTGCACCAGGTGGAACCAGGCAGCCTCCAGCCATTGCTGGCAGGCTTGCAGCAGCAAGTCCATAACTGCACCAGAAAGTGCAGGGCAAGGTCTGACTCCATGTTGCCACCTGCGGCGGCGTCCCCGAAGGGAAGCACCAACACAGACGGGCGCAGACAAAAACGCTTTGCTGTCCCTCGGCGAGGTAGGCAAGCAAGCGGAAAAGCTGAGAAACAGCTGTTCAGGGGGGTCCCTTTAAGCACGAGCCTCAAATAGCCTCAGACAGCAGCCACACAAAGCAACTACTGACCTGATGCCCTGCCAGAACCGGTTTCAGCCACCCTTAAGTGCTCCCCAGCGTCCAATAGGTGTGGACACGCTAGTTCGAATTAGCAAAACGCTAATTCGAACTAGTTTTTAAGTCGAGATGCGCTAATTCGAATTAGCTTAGCGCTAGTTGGAATTAGCGCTGTAGTGTAGACCTACCCCAAGATCTGCTGGCAATGCTTCTCCTAATGCACCCTACTATGCCATTAGCCTTCTTGGCTACAAGGGCACACTGTTGACTCATATCCAGCTTCTCATCTCCTGTAATCCCCAGGTACTTTTCTGCCAAACTGCTGCTTAGCCAGTCGGTCCCCTGTAACAATGCTTGGGATTCTTCCATCCCAAGTGCAGGACTCTACACTTGTCCTTGTTGAACCTTATCAGATTTCTTTTGGCCCAATCCTCCAATTTATCTAGATCACTCTGCACACTATCCCTACCCTTCAACATATCTACCTCTCGCCCTAACTTAGTAGCTCTTCTCTCCTACCGGCCACTGAGATTCAGGGTGGGAGAAAGACTTGTCCTTACAGTCAACTCCCTTCCTCAGACCAAGGGCTTCGAAGGCTGTGAGGGGCAAGGGGTCTGTCTGTCTCCATCCTGATGAGCTGTTCATGAATCAGGAGTTCAGAAAGGACGGGACCAGCCCAGACACTGAACTTATTCCTAGTCTAGAGGGACAAAGACAAATTGCGACAATCCCCTTCTTAAGTGCCATGATCAATGACTCAGATATTCTGCCCTGAGCACAATGTCCAGGGTAGATCTGAGAGCTGAGAGTAGAATGATGATGGAGTCCCCTCTCCTTTCCTTCCATTAGAACTCAACACAGTGCTGCTGATGGGGATACCTTCTGAGCTGGGTGGTCAGCATAGAAGGAGGGGTGGTATGGCATGGTTTTGTGATTGTAGATTCTCAGGGAAGTTTTTCCTATTTCAAATATCGGTCTGGATGGAGCCTGGAGGAATGAAGAGGCCCAGGAAAACCTAGATGCATGGTTTGCCTGTCAAATAGCAGCATCCCTGACAGTGAGGCCGTGTCCACACTCAGGGGTTCTTTCGAAAAAAGTACCCTTTTTTCGAAAGAACTTCCCCTGCGTCCAGACTCAAGCCGCGTTCTTTCGAAATTAAATCAAAAGAACGCGGCTTTTCTTTCGACGGCGGTAAACCTCGTTTCACGAGGAAGAACGCCTTTTTCGAGGGAGATCCGTCAAAAGAACGTGAGTCTGGACGGGGGGAGCCCTTTCTTTCGAAATTATTGGCCTCCAGGAAGAAGCCCTGGTGGACAATCTGGGCCATGGGTTGCACGTCTGTGGTTCCTGGCTGCAGCCATTCCTTAAAGGGACAGGCGCACCCTCACAGCCACTTGTTGCAGACAAGGAGCCAGAGCACACGGTGACCTTGCTGCAGCATGTCCCAGCCCCAAGAGCGTCCTGGCCCTTCCACAGAGCCTTCTGGGGACCCAGCCAAGGGCTCCAAGCGCCGGGCACCATCCTGGTCCGGCGCAGAGATCAAGAGCCTGCTGGAGCTGTGGGGAGAGGAGGAGGCCTTACAGGCCCTCAAAAGCCGGCGGCGAAATGCCGAAATTTATGGCCGCATGGCTGAAGCCCTGGCCCAGAAGGGCCACTACCCCCACACCCAGGACCAGGTGCGCTCCAAAGTGAAGGAGCTGCGGCAGGGCTATGCCAAAGCCAGGGAGGAGAGCTCCCGGTCTGGGGCAGCCCCCCACTACTGCCCCTACTACCCAGAGCTGGACCAGATCCTGGGTGGCAGTGCAGAAGCACGCACACCATGGAGGTTCGTGCAGTCCGGACTGGCAGACCCGGTGGTGGACGCTCCAGAGCGGGAGCTACAGCAGTCTGGAGACGGGGACATGGGCCCAGAGGAGGAGGACAGCGAGGAGACGGCGACCCTCACCCTGGAGCCAGTCACCCAGACCTCTGAGGCCTCCCAGGCGTCATCTGGCGCGGGAGAGGAAGCAGCAGGTGAGTACAGTGAGTTTGTGTCACACCCGGGGGGGGGGGGGAGGTAGGTGGGTGGGTGCACAGTGGGTGATGCACAAGGGAAACCTGTCATGCTCAGGCTGATGCCCAGGTCTCTCTCTCTCTCTCTCTCTCTCTCACACACACACACACACACACACACACAGTGTGACCTTCAGAATGTCTGCTTCCCCTGTCTCAAGGGAGAGGGCATGCCCTTTTGGACAGCTGTTGCACACATGACTGATTGTGATAGAAATGTAGCCGTGTTACTGTGATCTGAGGAAGTGGGTCTGGCCCTGGAAAGCTCATCCCCTAATAAACCATCCTGTTAGTATTGTAAGTGCTACAGAGTCCAGTTTATAGGACTGATTGTGTCTTCTTCTTTTCCTCCACAGCCGGACCAGCCGTGGAAGAGGGCCGCAGCACCCCAGCCCCACCTCCATCTCCATCTCCATCTCGGAGACATGGGAGCCGCAGACACAGGCGTGTCTACGCCGACATCCTCCGGCAGCACGTCGAGGCTGTGCAGGAGCAGAACGCCATCCTGCTACAGAGGGCGGAGGCAGAGGAGCGGTGGTGTGATCGGCTCATGAATGAGCTGGTCCTGCAGCGCACAGTGCTGTACGCCACCCTGAGGGAGGTCAGCGGCTTGCCTGCTGCTGTGCCTGGTCCTGCTCCTCCAGCACCCCATGACCCCACCCCACCAAACCCCCCTTCCACAACAGCATCCCTTTCCCCCCTTGGACCTCCCTCTCCCCCAGCCTCCCCAGCTCCCCAGCCCCTCTCTCCCCCTGGCCCTCCTCTCCCCCAGGCTTCCACCCCCCAAGAGCCCCCCAGCAGCCAGCCAACCAACAGGTGCATCACCCGATCCCGTAGCCGGGGAGCACCCCAAACACGAGGCCCAGCCAGGAAAGGGAAATCTGCCAAGCCCCGTTCAACCTGATCCCCTTCCCCCCTCCAGGTTTCCAGTCCCCTTCCCCCCTCCAGGTTTCCAGTCCCCTTCCCCCCTCCAGGTTTCAAGCACCCCCATCACCCCAGTTAAAGCACAAACAAAGGGTTAAACGAACTGTTTGTTTATTGTATATAGTTTGGCAACAACAAAAATGAAAAAAATTTGTTATGTTTGCAACATTGTTTGATAATATGTACAAAATTATAAATAAGTAAAGAGAACATTTTATTTTGAAACACACCCTGGTGTAAGTGATGTGTCCAAACTGGGTCAGGAGATGGGTTGTGGAGGGAAGCTTCTATTGGGGGCCAGGGCCCAGTCCCCAGGCAGAAGCCCCTCAGTGCACTCAGTGGCCTCCACTGGAGAATTGCTCCCGGAGGGCCTCCCGGATGCCAACTGCAGACCGGTGAGCCTGGCGGATGGCAGCTGTCCGGGGCTGGGCAAAGAGCCTCTCCTGGGCATCAGCAGCTCTCCCCCACCCTGGTAGGAAGGCCTCCCCTTTCCTCTCCACGAGGTTATGGAGGACGCAACACGCGGCCACCACCTCGGGGATGTTGGTCTCCCCCATGTCTAGGCGTGTGAGCAAGCACCGGAATCTGCCCTTTAAACGGCCAAACGCACATTCGACCTGGTTGCGAGCCCGGTTAAGGCGAGCATTAAACTGCTCCTTGCTTGCATCCAGCTGGCCGGTGTAGGGCTTCATCAGCCACGGCATCAGGGGATAGGCGGCATCAGCCACTATGCACACCGGCATGTGCACATCCCCAACCGCAAACTGGCGATGGGGGAAAAATGTTCCTGCCTGAAGCCTCCGGTACAGGTACGAGTTTCTGAAGATGCGGGCATCGTGTGCCCGCCCTGACCA
This sequence comes from Pelodiscus sinensis, assembly GCF_052426305.1. Classification (NCBI taxonomy): domain Eukaryota; kingdom Metazoa; phylum Chordata; order Testudines; family Trionychidae; genus Pelodiscus; species Pelodiscus sinensis. The sequence goes on along the minus strand of NC_143053.1, from coordinate 180,924,148 downwards.
CCCAACACAAATGTCCGAAAACTGTCCACGATGGTCGACCAGGGCCTGGAGGACCATAGAAAAGTAGCCCTTTCTGATTATGAATTGGGCTGCTCGATGGGGCGGTGCACGGATGGCAATGTGTGTCCCATCGAGCGCTCCTCCGCAATTGGGGAAGCCGAGGGCAGCAAAGCCGGCCATGACGCTGTCCAGATCCGGTAGACAGATGAGCCTGTTGAGCAGCTCCGAATTGATGGCCCTCACCACCTTCAGAACGAGACAGACAACAAAGTGTTAGAAGGGGTGCCTTATGTCTTAGGAGGAGAATCCACCGCCCACCTTCCCTCTCAAACAGCCCGGGAATCCCCTCCTCAGAACCCCCCCCCCACAATTCAGGGTGAGTGGAGGAGCTCCCTCCCACTCCCACTCCACTTGGCCCTTCCTGACAGTCTCCCTTCCCCCCACCCCAAACTGTGACTGTCCCTAGACAATGACTTACCTCCATCAAGATGGCCCCGACAGTAGATCTCCCCATGCCAAATTGGTGTCCCACGGAGCGGTAGCTGTCGGGGGTTGCCAGCTTCCAGAGGGCAATGGCGACCCTCTTTTCCAGGGGGATGGCGGGCCGCAGGTGGGTGTCTTGCAGTTGCAGAGCAGGGGCGAGCCAGGTACACAGCTCCTGGAAAGTGGTCTCTCTCATGCGGAAGTTCCGTAGCCAGTCTTGGTCATCCCAGATCTCCATCACGAGCCGGTCCCACCAGTCAGAGCTGGTGTCAAACCTCCAAACACGCCTGTCCACGAAAAAGTTCGGAGGCAAGGGCAGTGTGGCTGCCGGACGGGGGAACCCCTCGTCCCTCTGGTCTGGGTCCAGCTCGGGAAGGAGCCTCATGATTGTCTCATGAAGATGCAGCAACAGCTGCAGTATGGTGGTGTGGGGCCATCGCCTGCCCAGGGGCAGCTCTGGCTCCATGCCAAAAATAAGGGTCTGCAAGCAGAAAAACCTCAAAAGAAAAAAGCTGCTGGGGTGTCCCAGGAAGCTGAGCACTCCAAACCAGCACTGCAATGCCTTGCTTAATTCCTCGAGGTACAGCAAAGGCAGCTGCAGGAGCAGAGCAACGCGTGTTCAGGAGTGTCCCTTTCACCACGCGTCTCTGCAAAGGGCAGGCAGGCAGCACCCGGAAGGAAATGCTGCCCCCATGCCCTGGCAGAAGCAGTTCCGGGTGGCTTTCAATTTCGAAAGAGCGTCCAGCAGTCTGGACGCTCTTTTTCGAAATAGCGGATCGATCTTTCGATCCGCGCATTGTAGTCTAGACGCGCTCTTTCGAAAGAGCCTCTTTTGAAAGATGCTTTCGAAAGAGGCTCTTTCAAAAGAAGCCTGCAGTCTAGACACAGCCTGAGTGGCCCCATACTTCTTTGTACAAAGAAGCCTGTTACTCAGGAATAAAAATATTGTGTCTACATTTCACTTGTATCAGCCAGAGTTTGTACAACTATCTACTAACTATGTAATCTTCTGGTGTCTGCTGCCCGCTCTTTAATTTCCTGGGAGAGCAAAAAAGAAACTTAGCCTTTGATAGATACTATGTCAATGCAAAATTCTTCGTCCTGGGAGCAGGGCCAACCTCAGGCAGATCAACATCAGGAGACAAATAAGGAAATTGTGAGACTGGCTTAAAATAATGAGATTAAAGAGAAATAAACAAATAATTCATTTTTAGTCTTTTGATGTGTCCTTTCTTTCTGGTCTTGAGGACACACTCAGTTCATGTTTTTGCCAGTGCATCTGACAAAGTGGTTTTTACCCACAAAAGCTTATGTCCAAATAAATCTGTTAGTCTTTAAGGTGCCACAGGACTCCTTGTTGTTTTTGCAGATACAGACTAACCCGGCTACCTCTGAGAATAGCCTATGACTGAGTTACTGTAGCCCTCAAAACATGATTTAACAATGTCAAGTTATGGAGATGCCACTATTTACATTAGTAGAAACCAGCAAGTGACCTGTGCTCCAGAGGAAGGCCACCTTGCCCACCCAACCCCCAATGTCTCTACAAATCTGACTCATTGAAAATTCCTTCCCAGCCCCAAACATGAGGGTCTTTCAGATCATGAGTATTTTGACAAAATTCACCAGCCAAACAGCTGGCAAAGAATTATCTGTAGTAACTCAGAACTAGGGTGATCATATTCCCCTCTGTGGAATATGGGACACCTGGTAAAAAGACTCATACTTAAGTGAGTCAACGGCAACCAGTCAGAACTATGAAGTACAAACATTCAAATTAATATCAGTTTGGTTGGGCCCCTGTTAAGAAGAAATACTGCATGGCTGGAGTCTTTATTTACCTTCTGATCTTTAAGGTTTGCATGGGGAGAAGTGACAGGCACACACACTCCTGTACACCTCTCTCACACAGGGAGGGGGTGACTGATTTGCTCCAACCTTCCCTGCCCAGCGCTCTCCACTAGGTTTAACCGTTGCCCATCTGATACGCTTACCAGACTAACTGGTTAACCGGCACCTGGGCCCAGTAGGAGCAAACTGCCTGGCCAGGCTCATTGTGCCACACCATGGGCGAGGGGCTATTCTAGAAGCCCTCTGCTCACATCACAGCATGGAGGGGAGTTAACCAGTTAAAACTATAGTTTAACAAGTTAACATATTACTTGGGATCCCTATTATCCACCTTCTATGCCTGGCTGGGCCCCTGGGAAAGACATGCTCTCCTGGTACCTGGTGTGGCATCTTCTCAAAGCAACATGTGGGGGGCACACTGGGTCACAGCCTCCTCCACAGATTTCTGCCAGGGTTCACACCAGAGCATGACCAGCAGCTGCCTTTGGGTACTGTGCGGGAGGGAAAAGATGGGAGCTGCTTCCAGCTGCAGAGAGGTGGGGGTGGGATAGGGATGACCTGGCCTGTGTATTGGATAGGTCATCTCTTTCCTCCCATCCCACTCCCCAATGACTGAAAACAGCCAGGCTGCTGCTGGCCACTGACATAACCCAGCAACCCTATGTCCCCAGGCTAAAGCCCGGGCAGGAAGGGGTTAAGCCCTACGCATGCACTGTGCTCCTTGGCTTGGAGAACCTATCTGAAGGGGCTTTAGTGAACTTGGCCAGAGAAGTGGCTCAGCAGGGGAGGGTGCCTAGGGAACAGAGCAGCCTCACACACCCTGGGGCAGGACTGAGAGAGGGGGCAGTGCGTGAAGAGGGTGCTATGCCCTTCTTTGGGGGTCTGCAGAAGAGCCTGCAGGGATAAGGCACAAACAGGCTGGAAACAGCTTCCTCCCTGGCATTGCAGAGCTTAGCTGAGGGGCAGAGAAGCTTCCCCATGCCAGGGCTGTCTGGGGGGGGGGGGGGGCTTTGGCACATGCAGGGATCCTTTTGGCCAGTGTCCTGGGTCGTAGAGTCACCGGAGGGGACATGGAGGAGCAGCAGGGCTGGAGGTATGAAGAGGCACCGCAGGGGGAGAACAATGAGAGGGGAAGCATGCAAAGGGCTGATGGGTGGGCGGCAGAGATGATACATAATTGGCCACCACCAGCCCACACTCACCAACCACTGCAGCAAGTAGTCAGTGTTGGCTGGAAGCTGGACAGGGAGTGAAGGGGGCCTGCTGGCCAAGAGGAGACATGCAGAAGGGACTGCACTGACGGGCCAGCAGGGGGAGCAGCTGCTCCAGCTATGCCCAGTCACCAGCCTGGTGAGTGGGCAGCTGACAAGCAAGGATCTGGCCAACAGCAGGACCCGCCTGTACTGATGGGAAGGGAAAGATGGAAATACTGGACAATTGGACCATTTAAAAAGAAATAAGGACACCCGTAGGAAGGCTTAAATACTTTCAAAATTGGACATCTGGTCACCTTAATTATGAATGAGCTGTAGGACTAACCAAATGGGATTACATCAGTGGTCCATCTCATCCTTCATCCTGCTTGGCAGACGGTGGAAGTTCCCGCCTGACTCTTTTTAACTCCTTTGGTTAGTGATTTTTGTCCTAATGTATGAGGAATTAAAGTCCTTGTAAATTTGCATCTTCTCTAAAGCAAATGTCACTGTTTATGTAAATGAACCTGTGTAATGTCCTGCCGTTTTCAAGGAAAGGATTCTGAACCTAATCCTATTTGGGTACAGGACCAGTGGTTAGAGGCGTAATAGTTTTTTCAGTTCTGTAGCTGAACTAAAAAAATTGAAAAAAAGATTTCAGTGCAGGTCAAATAGAAAATATTTTAGTATTAGTTTTGGCAAATGTTTATTTCAGGTCAAATGAAACATTGTGTGACCCCAACTAAAACATTCAATTTTGGGGCATTTAAACCAAATCAAAGGACATGAAGGGTGAGATTTGTAAAACCAGAGAAGGAGAAAGTGTCCCCCTTAGTAGTTAGAGCGCTTGGTGGGATATGAGAGATTCAGGTTTGAATTCCCACTTTGGTGCTGGGGCTTGAATCTAGGTTTCCCTACTCTTATGTTGACTGAGGTCAATGGGCTCATTGCTAAATAAAGGCCTATATCTAAGTGAACCAAGGCCCCAGCAAGCTTTAAAAAATATGTGGCAACAATGCAGAATGATGAAATTAAGAAGTTGAGCTTTATAAATAGTACAAAGAATTGAAAGTTTAGTTGCTTCATATAATATCCTGTTTATCAAAGCAACTGTTTTTATCTGCAAAAATGTTCTAACCACATTTTAGTATGGAAAATCTGGTTATTGCAATATATGCTTGGAAATATTTCAAGCCAAGGGGGATATGAGTAACAACTGTCATGAAAAAAGGAGGGCTGTGTAAAACAAGTGATCAACAGCTAATCTATGAGTAATCTCATTTGAGGAAATGATCGTGCAATCCGCTTGTGGCACGGATAGCGAGCTGCACTTTAAACAATTGTGCAAATATCTTTGTCTTTTTGCCTTGTTTCAATGAAGGTGATCATGCTTGGAGATGCCATTATGTGCCTAATCAATACACCATCATACACTGCTACTTCAGGCTGACCTTGTATCCACAAAAGATATAAATATAAAGGTAACACTCAGATGAGTGTCTTACATGACAGCACTATTCCACCACCAGTTTTTAGGGCCTCCCTCCGTAGATGAATCTTGCTCCCCAAATGCTGATGTAGAAAACTATTTGGCAAATTTGTGTTCAATTTGCAAATAGATTCAGTTGACCTGAAACTGCATTTTTTGGTACATCAGCATTTGTCTGAAAACTGTTGTCCAGCTCAATATAGAAACTAATTCTCTGAGAGCAGAGCTGCTCTTTTAGTTGCTTAGACAAGGGAAATTGTGCTTTGCAGCTTCAAGTCCTGAATCTTAATAAAATTAATATTGCCGATTGGTGCAATGATGTACAACTTTAGTACATAGGTGTGGGAAAACAGGAAAGAGGTCAACATTTTAGAAGCATTTCCACAGTGAGCGAAGCATGCTTTGAGAATACTCACTGGAAAGTGCACTATGCTAGGAACATCACTGGGCATTAGAACAGGATAACAATGCATTGCTGCACTCACACAGAGGTGCGCACAGTCCCACTTCAACCGTTCTTCACCTTGTCACCTCCAGTCCCAGAGGTATTTTTTCTCCGTTAATCGAAGTTTAGAAATGCCCCATCGTGGCTGACCCTTCAGGCAGAACAGAGGAGTAGCTTCAACAGTAACTAAGCAGTTGCTTCCCAGTTCACATTGTGATTCCAGGGATCAGGGGATGCCTGGAAGATCACCAGTTCCTCATTAAAGCTAGTAAAAAGCATAGCGAGAAGCAAGTTCTTGGATTAAGTCTTCAGGCACCTGTGGATTGAGAGAGAGAATTTAGACAGATGGCCTATAGAGTGTAATCATGCAGGCAGTAAGCTAGGAAGGTGTATTCAGGGACAGATGACTGTTTTGCGGGGCCCCGGGCAGCGTAACTCTGCGGGGCCCCCCCTTTGCCATGGCGCATGCGCGGGGCTTTTTTAAGCACGGGGCCTGGGGCGGCCGCCCCGTTCGCCCTGCCCTATATCCGCCCCTGGGTGTATTAGAGCTTCGGGGATGTGGTTTCCAGGAGTCCAAGTCTGGGGGAGAGAACACAAATGGGTTGTTGAATGTGTGTAAAACTGTTTGATTCTGAAGAAATAAAACAGAAGGAAAAGGCCCGAAACTGTGAAAGTGGGCACGTTCCTTGGTGTATGGGACACTCTTCTAATGTATCAGGACTCCAAAGGGAAAAATGGATTGACCCCCCAAACAGCTCAGAGCCTAGCACACATGTAAGCAGAAATGAAGAATGATGGGCCATTGGCTTGAATGGAGCTATGCTGATTTGCCTGAACTGAGGATCAGGCCCTGTATTTTTCCATTTTGACTCCATCTACAGTTCTCACTACTGGTAGTGCTGTGTCGGGTGCAGGTAGCTACATGCTACAGTGAAAAGTTGGCTGAGTCCATACTGCAGTGTGTAGCTACATAGGTCAGTTAAAGACTCGAGCAGGAGGGAAAGGGTTCAGCAAATCCCCACTGCAGGAGTAAGGAAAGGCCCTTGCAGCAGGAAGGCCAGGATCTCTCCTTGGAGAAAGCTCCAGCCGCAGGGACACAGCAGGACACTACATGGCTAGCGACAGCAGTATCGATGGGGAGGCGCAGCTTGGGTGAGCAGAGAGCCTTGTAGGGTATATATGCACAAACCCATATACTGCAGGTGTGTCTATTCTCTTCTTGTCACCAGCCCCATTGCTATTTATACCTATGCTGTGGGGGTGGCTACATGGGTATGTACCGTACACTCCATCAAAAGAAGCTTGCAGTGTAAATGTACCATTAAAGCCTAAGGTCCAGATTGTCCTGTTACACCTATGTAAATTGGGCATAACTCCAATGATCTCAACAGCGTTACTCTAGAGATAGACACTAGTGTAACAGAAAGCAGAATCTAGCTCCATGAATTTAGTGGGATTTTATTTTCATGGACTCACATAACAAGAGTCCTGTATCATCCATAAACATGAATGAGTCTGGAATAACTATAATTAGAGCTGAGTGAATAGGGGAAGATATCTTCTGCAAAGGAGCTACACTTGAAGAGCATATTTCAGATCAGTGGTGTTTGCAAACCTTTGAGCAGCCACGCCTTACTGGCACAGATATGTGTGAAAAAGTGTTTAGTCCACAGAACTGATGAAAGCGTTTCTACAATTGTGCAATATATGATTCACCGTGTAGGTTAAAGTTGTCAAATTCTCATGGCTTTGTTTCTGCTCCTTGAGAGGACAATTAATGCGACTAACCAAAAGAGTGAATACTGTGGAAGTTAATATGACGTGAAATTAGCTAACTAATAATAGCAATAGAAATGTAGCTGTGTTAGTCTGGTGTAGCTGAAACAAAACATTTTTTATCCTTTGGTATATATGGTTGTGACAATTTTCTTCCACTATTTGATCTGAGGAAGTGGGTCTGGCCCACGAAAGCTCATCATCTAATAAACCATCTTGTTAGTCTTTAAAGTGCTACATAGTCCTGTTTAATAATAGCAAGGTTGTGGAACAATTTGGGATGGTTTATGAAGTTAATACAAAGCTACAGCAATAATTGTATTATCAAGATGTAAACTATCAAGACCTTGATCACTTTACTTATATGTTGTACCCCTTCCCCTAACTTTTGGAAGGCCCAGATCCTCAAAAGTATTTAGATGCTAAAGGGTGTGTCTACACAGTACCCTAAATTCGAAATAAGATACGCAATTTGCACTATGCAAATTGCTTATCTTATTTTGAAACTATTTCAAAATAGCTTATTTTGAAATTTGGTGCATCTACACAGCCCCAAATTTCAAAATAATGTGCTATTTCGAGCTATCCCTTATCTCTCGTGCAACGAGGTTTACTGAGATGGTGAAATAGCACGTGCTGTTATTTCGAAAAATGTTTTGAAAAAAACGAGTGGCTTATGTAGACGCGGGGTATCCATAGGTATCCTGAAATAGTGGTGCAGTTTAGACATATCCTAACTTCCATTGAAATCAATGGGAGTTAAATGCCTAACTGTTTTTGAGAAATTGAGCCTAGGGTTTGTACAGCACCAAGCACATGTGCAGTGGCGCTTGAATAATTAATGCATAAATAATATGAGAAAATAATACAATAAGAGAAGAAAATATACCACTAAAACACATGGTGTTCTTTACTGGCATTCTTCCTGGGGCAACACAGCTACATGTTGCTACAAAAGGCTCTATCTCTGGGGTCTCAAACTCATGGCCTACAGGCCATCTATAGCCCAAGCAGTTCCAGAACCTGGCCCATGCATGGCTGCCGACAAGTGAGTCCCTGTGGCCATGGGGGGGTTGTGTGTCCCTTCCCACAATCCCAACCCCTGCTCTGCCCCCATCTCATCTCTTCGCACTCCTTCTCTGCTCTCTTCCCCCCATTGGGCCCCTACCCTCAAGCCCCCTCCTCTGAGGGACACAGCCTTGGGGATTTCTGGGGGGCCTGGCACAGGACAACAGGGGTTGCCCTCCTGTACTCACCACAGTGGCAGAGCTGCAGGGAAGTGACACCGCTCCACGGAGATGGCAGCAGAGCAGAAAAGAGCAGAGGCTGCTGCGTCACTTTGCTCCCTCACAGCTCCCACTGCTGCAGTGAGTGTGAGTGGCCCAACCCCTGCTTTTGGCCCCAGCCCTCCCAGGGCCCCATAGGGTCACTTGAGTGTGGGGGACTGTCCTACCCATAGGATGGTTGGGGCAGCTGCTGCAGGCCCCCTCAAAACACAGGGATTCCCCAAAGGGGTTGAGAGTAGCGACCCTGAACTGCCCTATGGCTGGATGGAAGCAGCCAGCCCTCAGCGCTGTCTAGATCATGGTGCCCTGCCCCTCAGCCCTAAGCACTGCCTGCAGCATATGGCACAGCACTCTGGCAGCAAGTTAAAGGGTCCGGGACTTTGGGTGCCATTGCTGCCCCCTTTACCCCATGGGCCCTACTGCCCTCCCCCCCCCCATCTGCAGCCTTGCACACCAGCCTGGTAGTTGACTGAAGACACACACTTCAGTTTAATACACAGCAGTGAAATATATCAACTAGCTTTAGACACCCATAAAAATCTGTGACTATGGAGATCCTGGATGCAAACTAGGCATGTGATATGTGTTCAATCGATTTTACTTCCAAGTGAGTAAAAACATGATTATTTTTTTGTTTGCATGTTGTTGAATATAAAGTAAGTGATAGATGTCAGCCTGACAACCCCATCAACTGTGGGCCTTGACATACTCACAGAACAGATATACTCCAAGCTTTGTTCACACTGTCCCGCCAACGTGCCTCAGCCCAGACCCACTCAGTGGAAAAGGCTGAAAGGAAGGATTGTCCAGTGGTTAGGACACTAGTCTGAGATTTGGGATCAAGTTCCTGCTCTGCCACAGACTTCCTCTCTCACCTCAGGCAAGTCATTTAGTCTCCCTGTGCCTCAGTTCCCTATCTGTAAAATGGGGATAACAGCACTGCCCTACCTCACAGGCCATGGAACAGTCAATAATACATTTTTACTACTAGTCACACCAGGTTTGATAAAGTAAGTAAGTGTCAGTTGTGCTCCTATGAGGTGTGTGTATTGTTGTAAGTTCTCACTGAGTACAATGCTGCTCCCCCATAATGTCTTCTCCTGCTTCTCCTCCTACTCCCCTGAGCCTGCTTCACCTCTACCTCAGCTTTTCCTTGCTCCAGATTGCTTCTTCCCCACTGCTCCTGCTGACCCCTATCCTTTTCTCCCATCATCCAACTCCCTCAGAAGAATGTACAGGGTGTTTTTTTTTTCCCACAGCCAGGAAGAGAGAGGCCTTGCTTTGGGAAAGTCATAATTAAGCCATAGTTGATAGTGACTCTTAATTTCAGAAACTGCGACTCATTCTAGCGCTCATATTTTAACTTCAATTACCTTTCTCAACCCCTCCAGATAACTGGACAAGGAAACACACTGTGCACATTACTGGAAGGGGGAGGAGGAGACTGTTAAAAGTCAAAATAATAGCTCTGAGATTCCCAGCATACAATGTGAGGAGTGCTTATTTCCCAGAGTGCAGCAAATACATCACTGCTTTTTCTCTAATCAGACTTATGCTGATGTGATGATGACTATACTCACTCTGTAATTACCAGCCACCTCCAGGCCGCATTTAAATTCAATGGGGAGTTGGTTACTTCTTGCTTTACAATAAACACTGTAACATGAGTGATGCTTTGTTTAACAAAGCCATCTGAACATTAAATACTGGGAAGCCCTGGGTCTACCAAGTGCAATTAAAAAGGAGAAAGGAATGTTACAATTACAGAAAATCTATGCTGTCAAAAGCTTCCTTCAAACATAGTACTCTGAGAGACAGTTAGCTCTGTAATTTTTGGTATAAGTTTGCTCTTTAAAAAAAGGAAATACTGTTCCACTTCTAATTCTTACTGCTGACCAACCATCCTGTGTGTTGCTTGGATGTATGCAAATCTTCACCTGAACACAATGTTTTTCAGACTCTCAAATTGACAAAATGCATTCTGAGCTTCATGCACAGGGATTCCTCAAGGGTATGTCTACACTGCAGCACTAATTCGAACTAACTTAATTCAAATTAGTTAATTCGAACTAAGCTAATTCGAACTAGTGCATCTAGACCTAAAAACTAATTCAAATTAGCGTTTTGCTAATTCGAATTAGCATGTCCACATTGAGTGGACCCTGAACCGAAGTTAAGGCTGGCTGGAACCAGCGCTGGCAGGGCATCAGGTTAGGACTTAGAGCGTGGAGCTGCTGCCTCAGGCTAGCCGAGGGCTGTGCTTAAAGGGACCCGACCCCCACCCCAGACAGACAGTTCTCAGGGTTCCCCGCTTGCTTGTCTACCTCAATGAGGGACAGCAAATCAGTCCTGACTTAGAGTGCCCTGAGTGCCCACACTCGGCACATCACAGCACTCGGCCATCAGCCCAGCTGCACTTGCCACAGGCTGCCATCCGGGGAGGTCAACTGGGGGGCTGTCAGGATCCAGGAGGCCCTGCAGGAGAGCTTCCACCCCGAGGAGCCCGCAGAGCCACCCCAGTCCTCCCCATTGGGGGCTCGTGCCCCATTCCTCCCTCACTTCCTTCCACTTACCCCTCCCTAGCCCCCCTTCCTGATGTACAAAATAATGGATACATGTGTTCAAAAACAGAAACTCTCTTTATTTAACAAAATGGGGGGAGGGGGTGATTAACCTCTGGGGAGACTGGGAAAAGGAGGTGGGAGAGGGGAAGAGAGAGGGTGGGAGAGGGGAGGGAGAAACCTGGGAGGAGGGAGTCGGAAGGGGGAAGCCAGGGGAAGAAGGAGGAGGGAAAGTATAAAACTATGGTATGCCATATATTCAGTACTGTGTACAGATGTGGTCTCCTCACCTCAAAAAAGATGTTTTGGCATTGGAAAGGGTTCAGAAAAGGGTAACTACAATGATTAGGGGTTTGGAACAGGTCCCCCTTTGAAGAAAGGCTAAAGAGATTGGGACTTTTCAGTTTGGAAAAGAGGAGACTGAGGGGGGATATGATAGAGGTCTATAAAATCATGAGTGGTGTAGAGAGGGTGCATAAAGAAAAGTTCTTCATTAGTTCCCATAATATAAGGACTAGAGGACACCAAATGAAATGAATGGGTAGCAGGCTTCAAACTAATAAAAGAAAGTTCTTCTTCACAAAGTAAATAGTCAACCTGTGGAACTCCTTGCCACAGGAGGCTGTGAAGGCTAGAACTATAACAGAGTTTAAAGAGAAGTTAGATAAAGTCATGGAGGTTGGGTCCATGGAGTGCTATTAGCCAGGGGGTAGGAATGGTATCCCTGGCCTCTGTTTGTGGAAGACTGGAGATGGATGGCATGAGACAAATGGCTAGGTCATTATTTCGGTCCATCCCCTCCAGGGTCCCTAGTGTTGGCCGCTGTTGGCAGACAGGCTACTGGGCTAGATGGACCTTTGGTCTGACCCAGTATGGCCATTCTTATGTTCTAAGCTCATGGCTCAGGGTCAGGGGTCTCACTGCACCAACTTGATTTTCATGCAAACCTGCTCCTGGGTTCGCATATGGCCTTTGGTGGCCAGGCTGGCAGCTATCCTGCCCTAGACGGCCACTTTCCTGTGCCTAGTACGAAGATTGTGGACGTTGGAGGCCTCCCCCCAAACCTGGATGAGGTCCACGATCTCCGCACTAGACCAGGTGGGCAATCGCCTCTTGCAGCCCCGGGCAGGCTCCTGGGAGCCGCCAGCCTGGTCCTGGGAAGAGGCGGAGGGCTGGGTGGCAGTGGGTGGCTGGCTCATGCCATGCCAGGTACAGGGTCTGCTGGCTGGGTACTGGCAGGCTTGCACCTGGCACAGGCATCGTAGCCAGACCGTGGCCCTTTAAGGGCTCTGGGGCCAGGAGGGGGGCAGAAGAGTTTCCCTGGCTTGGCCCAGAGTGGCCACCAGGGCAAGCTGGGAAGGGCTAGCCTCCAACTAGTTCAAATTAAGTGGCTACACAGCCCTTAATTCAAACTACTTAATTCGAACTAGGCTTAGTCCTCGTAGAATGAGGTTTACCTAGTTCGAATTAAGCGTTCTGCTAGTTCGAATTAAGTTTGAACTAGCGGTTTGTATGTGTAGCGCCTATGAAAGTTAATTCGAACTAACGCCTGTTAGTTCGAATTAACTTTGTAGTGTAGACATACCCCAACATGCAAGTCTTCCCTATCTGGGAGGGCTCACAGAAGGAGACTGGGTTTATGCATAAATGTCCTGGATGATATCTTTTTAATAATCTGAACATGGCTACATACAATTCAGTCCCTATCACCTGATCAACATATCTGAGCCAGCGAAAGCCCTAGTGTAGAGGCAGTCACAATGGCAAAAAACAAACAACCAAACAAACCCTTTTGCTGATATAGCTTAACCCATTCAGGAAGTTGGCATTTTCGCCAGTGGTCAACGTGTGGGAGTGCCAAAATAGCTGTACTGGTAGGTATGTAAACCCTTTTAAGTACAGACAAGGTCTAAGTTTCCTCAGAGTGCACATCTGAAGTCTATGTGAATGAATATCACCAATTTGTACAAAGCTACAGAGCTATTACATTTTCATGCAATCTTAATGCATTACCAACAATGAGTGACGACATTTCTTTTTGAAGATGGAAGGGTTACCTATTTTAACACAGCCACAACATTTGCAGCTTTTCAGATACATTTTTTTCTCAGAGATGATCAAATTATTCCTTGTAATAATTTATCTGATGATCTCTCCTCATTTAGTGATTGCAAGTTGTCCATGAGCAGGCTGTGATTTTTATGAATGTATTCATTATTCTTAATTGTTGGAGGAACAAGTTATGTGACTTTATTGTGGTCTACTGTTTGGGCACAAATGAGTTGCTATGACTACTACTACGTACCTTATAAGCATGGTACCTAGGTCACACTGTGTTTCTGTTTCCTAACTGTAAGTTCTACACTTAATAAACAGCAGAACACCCCTTTCCCACCGTAAATTATTTGTGAACATTTGTAACTCTTTGGCCAAAACCATTGGGCAACTAATACAAAGAACATCAGCAGCTTCAGCTTAGCTGTGCGTTTCAGCTCTGTTCTGACCTTTCAAAAAGCACACCAGCCTGCCAGGAAACTCCTACAGCTACGGTTTATAGGTGCTCATTTGCTCACAAATGGAGTGATTACACTCAGGCTAAATCCTGCTCCCCTTTGCAAACCTTTAGTGAACACACTTTGACCAAGGTTTCTCTGTAGAAGCCAGGGGGAGAGAACCCCTCACCTCTCTGTCAATCAGCCCAGTAACAGGGGAATCATTCTTCCAACTTCACTGCAGTTCATGAAAAAGGAGAGGATTGAAATACCTGCATGTTATCAAAGAAATCTCATTTAGTTTTCCTGTTTCAATGGCCTTTTAAGCTTTGGAGCCATGCTAACAGAAAACAGCAGTGCAAAAAGAACAACTGAAAATTCATGCTTAAAAACCAGATGATATGCAGCACAATATATATTTTGCCTGTGAGTCTTCTTTTATCTAATAAGATTAATCTTTGGAGAAACAAACATTAAACTGGACAGAAGAAGGTGAGATACTGCATGTGATACAGAGCTCCAGAGAGTCTGGGTAACAGCTGATTGTTTAATGGGCATATATTTGTGTACATTAGCACTAAAAAGGAAAACAGAGCAAACAGAGCAATACAAGGCATTGGTGAGACCCCATTTGGAATACTGTGTGCAGTTCTGGTCTCCCGTGTTTAAGAAGGATGAATTCAAACTGGAACAGGTACAAAGAAGGGCCACTAGGATGATCCGAGGAATGGAAAATCTGTCTTATGAAAGGAGACTCAAGGAGCTTGGCTTGTTTACTTTAACCAAAAGATGGCTGAGGGGGGACATGATTGCACTTTTTAAATATATTAGAGGGATAAATACCAGGGAGGGAGAGGAATTATTTAAATTTAATACCAATGTGGACACAAGAACAAATGGATATAAGCTGGCTAGTAGGAAGTTTAGACTTGAGATTAGACAAAGGTTTCTAACCATGGGTATGTCTACACTACCCCGCTAGTTCGAACTAGTGGGGTAGTGTAGACATACCCCATTAGAGGAGTGAAGTTCTGGAACGGCCTTCCAAGGGAAGTAGTGGGGGCAAAAGATCTATCTGGTTTCAAGATTAAACTAGATGGGTTTATGAAGGGGATGGTTTGATGAGATAACATGATCTTGGTAACTAATTGACCATTCATTATCAGTGGGAAATAGGTCAATGGAGGGATGATAGGAGTTACTATAGAGAACTTTCTGGGTGTCTGGCTGATGAGTCTTGCCCACATGCTCAGGGTTTAGCTGATCGCCATATTTGGGGTCAGGAAGGAATTTTCCTCCAGGGTAGATTGGCAGAGGCCCTGGAGATTTTTCGCCTTCCTCTGTAGCATGGGGTACAGATCGCAGCTAGAGGATTCTCTGCATCTTGGGGTCTTCAAAGTATTTGAAGGCTTCAATATCTGAGATATAGGTGAGAGGATTATTCTAGGAGGGGTGGGTGAGATTTTGTGGCCTGCACTGTGCAGGGGGTCAGACTAGATGATCATAATGGTCCCTTCTGACCTTAAAGTCTATGAGTCTATGAGGTGCATAATAGTTGCTTCAAGGTAAATAGCTGCTGAGAGTGCAAGTTCAGTGAGAGCTTTCTAGAGCAGAGCAAAGATGAAAAATAGGACTGAATGTTTGACTAAGATTTTATAGGCAGTAAAAAAGGATGGTCTGGCAATTAAGGCGCTGGTCTGGACCCTAGGGATACATCTACACAGCAGGGCTAAAGTCGGAATAAGCAATGCAACTCGAGCTATGTCAATTGTATAGCTTAAATCAAAATAACTTAATTCGGCACAGCAGGAAGTCAAAGGAAGAACATTCTTCCTCCAACTTCTCTTACTCCTCGTAAAATGAGGGTTACAGGAGTCAGAATAAGAAGTCCTCCAGCTTGACATTATTTTGAAATAAAGGCTGGCAGTGAAGACGCACAGTTTGTTATTTCAGAATAACGTCAGTTATTCTGAAATAACACTGCTGTGTAAGACATAATCTAGGAGATCTGGTTCAAATCCCAGGTTCTACTATACAGTCCTTAGCCTCTCTGCTTCCCATTAGTAAAATGAGGATAATAATATTGCCCTTGTCTATTTTGACTGTAAACTCTTCAGGGCAGTGTACATGTCTGAAGCATAAAGTAGAGTTCTTTCATAGCTCTAACTTGTTACAATTAGCACAAATAATATATTTACAGAAGTTTGTGGGTGACCAGAATTAATTTTAGTATTTCAGATATTTGGATGACACTTGTTTTCTTGAGAGTTACATACATTTATTTAACTGAAGGATGCACCATGATTGTCATGGTTACTAGGACTATGTACAATGCATAGGTAGTGGGAAATTTGAGGAGCCCTCAACACTCAGAGAGGTGACAGTGAAAGTTCTGCAGTGGAAGAAATTATTTGAAAGTCAGTAAATCACAGAATTCCTCCTTGCTATTTGAATGGAATCCTTTTCAATAGGATAATGAAGAGTAGTTGCTGCCTATTGACTCCTTTAAAAGTGAGCTGGTGCTATGTGGCTAACACACTTCAGCTCCACCTCCCAGTCTAACCAGTTTTTTATTTTGAACAAAATCCATTAAGTTAGTGAAAGACACTCTCAGACTTGGCTGTTTCTAATAAGACATAATACCAATGAATTATATACAGAGTAATATAGAACTTTTCCACAAGCAAAGAGTGACTTAGGGCCAAAATAGCCTAGAGGAACCCATTTGTTTCATGATATAAATAATGTAAATAATGTAAAATAATATAAATTTATAATCATGTTGGAAATCCTGATGTGCAGAAATAAGTAAATTAATAATTACTTCTTCCCCAAAGTGTCAAATTTTGTGAAACTCCCACAGTCCTGTCAGGATGCTTTTGCTGCTATGACATTGTCAACATCTGTCTGACACAAAAAGGTGGATCTTTATTAGGGTGTGTCTAGACTACATGCCTCCATCAACGGAGGCATGTAGATTAGACAGATAGGCAAAGGGAAATGAAGCCGCGATTTAAATAATCGCGGCTTCATTTAAATTTACATGGCTGCCACACTGAGCCGACAAACAGCTGATCAGCTGTTTGTCGGCTCCGCGTGCTAGTCTGGACGTGCCGCGCCGACCTGAAAGCCTTTTATCGACATCCCCCTTATGCCTCGTAGGATGAGGTTTACAGGGGATGTCGATAAAAGGCTTTCATTTCGACAGAGGAGCGTCCAAACTAGCGCCCGGAGCCGACAAACAGCTGATCAGCTGTTTGTCGGCTCAGCGCGGCAACCATGTAAATTTAAATGAAGCCGCGATTATTTTAATCGCAGCTTCATTTCCCTTTTTCGAATACACAAATCTACATGCCTCCGTTGACGGAGGCATGTAGTTTAGACGTACCCTTAGAGTCCAGCTGAGTGCAATACTGAAATGAATGTAATGTTCAAATAACTGAGGCTCTGCTAATTTTGGTGTGTTTCTCCCATGATGAATTACAGAAATTCTGGTGAAAGAAATGCTGATGCTTAAGTCAAAGTGCCAACTAAGAGCCTCATCCAAGTGAAGTCAATCAAAGTTGAATCAGGCTCTGAAAAGAACACAGCCCAAGAAAAGCCACTTTCAATTATTTTTCTGCATATATTTTCCTCTATGCAATCTGTCTAAGGCTTTCCTTAAATTGATCTATTACATTGGCTCTTTGTTTCCAGCAGACAAAGGCAAGACTTTCAGCTGATAAGATACTTCTTTGAACCATTCTTGCTCACAAACAGACATAATAGCACAACTCCTAGGCGACAAAGTTATTGAAGCTAGGCATAACTATGAGATAATGATAGACAGTCTTGCTGAGAATGGGTAAGAAAAAAAGAGAAGGATGTTACAACTAACAGGAGACAAAATTTACTGGATATTTTATATAAAACAGTATAATTTAGAGCTCTGCCCTTGTCTGTATATTTAGGAAGAAAAATGTTCAAGAACATTCATTTGAATGTTTAATGCATCCATTCTAGATATGCTTTCACCTCTTTTGCATTCTCTTTTTACAAATATGAAGGCAATCAAGTTTTACAGGCACAAATGTGCATAGAAGAAACTTCAAAGTTTACATGCATAAGTATTCACAGAAACCACTTCTGAAATCTGCACTGGTAAGTATTTCTGCTAGAAGTGATTGCATGATTATTCAGTCAGGGAAGAGAAGCAACGTATTTGATCTATGTAGTCACAGGAAATCAGCTTGAAATTTTAATGTTCAGTTAATTAAAAAAACTAAGTCAATAAACAGAGTTTTTAAAAATCATGAAGCTATTTATTGAAAAAATTTGACTTATGATCAAATTGAATATATTTGTGATCTGCTTGCAGATAGTCCATGAGCAAAAAAGGGGCCTTATTAATGTAATAAATTATTCATTAGTTATTTGCTCAACTCTACTAAGCATAGACTATTTTCTACCCCACAGAGGGAAATATAACAACAACCAAGTAATAAATGTTTATTCTGTTTACAGTAACAAAATAAATACAGCTTAGAAACTAAAAAAAAAAAAGTCGGTGTATATTTCAGGGTTGGTTTTTTTTGTTTTGTCCTCTTTATATTTATTTTTATTAAATGCCATACCAAAGAGCACTAGTGTATCTTTCTAACCTAATAGACATGGTTTCAAAAAAGAAACAATGAAGATTAGAAGTAAAATGCAAAATAAAGTAAGGCTTAAACCAGGGAACACTTAGTTGGTAATTGGAAACCATTTTGGATTTAGTTTGTACAACAAAAGCATGCTATGCAATACTTTATAGCTGAAACTGAGCAACATAACCATTTTGCTACTCAGTAATATGTAGCTACAAATATTTTGTTCTAAGTGAGGCTGAAAAATGTAGTAATGAAGGTCAGGACTAAAATATCATCATCCAGCTTTTCCCATTTTCAAATGTTATTCTTTCCAATGAATGGAGTTACCTACCTCCAAGAAAATGTCCCTAACAAAGCTCATAGGCTATGTCTACACTGGCAAGTTCTTGCACCAGAAATATGCAAATGAGGCTAAGCATGGAATATCGCTGAGCCTCATTTGCATATCTAATGAGCCACCATTTTTGCGGAAGAGGCTCTTGCACCAGAAGGAGCATCTACAATGCCCCCTTCTTGTGCAGGAAAAACCCTCTTGCGCAATGCTATTACGCTGATTATTTTCAAGAATAAGGGCATTGCGCAAAACGGTTTTTCTTGTGCAAGAAGGGGCAGCATAGATGCTCCTTCTGGCACAAGAGCCTCTTCTGCAAAAATGGTGGCTCATTAGATATGCAAATGAAGCTCAGCAATATTTCACACTTAGCCTCATTTGCATATTTCTGGCACAAGAACCTGCCAGTGTTGACATAGCCATATTGTGTTTTCTGATTCGTACTACGGATGTCAGTTTAATCTTCTGCTCGCTCTACATGTATGAAGCTATAGGCCCTATATGACTGGACTTACTTCTGAGAAAGTGGTTTTGTGTTCTTTATAGTAACATTGGAGGCAACCAGATGTAATGTTGTATATTAGAACTAGGGAATCCTGTCTACATGCAGAAAAGTAGCAGGTGACTTTGGATATCAAGACTGAGAGTTCTTGGAATCACTATGGATATTTCTTTTAAAATAACTATTCACTCTGGGATGGGAGGAGGCAGGAGCCAATGCTTGTGGCCTTACCTGGCTGGCTCTCAGCCAGCAGCCCAGCAGGTTCCTTAGCCATGGCCCCCACCTTCCACTCCCCTGTACTGCTCACAGCAGCTACAAGGGAAATGTTTGCTCCTACTGCGAACAGTATGAACTTGGGGGAATGAGAGGGGAAGGGACATTTCGCATGCTGCCTGTCCTGCAAACAGCAACTGCTATTGGCTGGAAACTGGCCAATGGGAGCTACTGCGTGTGGGAGCACTGTGAGAAGCCTCTGTCCCCTCCCTGGCGCTCTCAGCATTCATAGAAGCACATGGCCCTGCAGCCGGCTTCACTGAGTGCTGAGTGGGGGTGAGGCACGTAAAGAGCCAGTTGAGGCTCTCGTGAGCCAGATCTGGTGGCTTGGCGGACCAGATCCAGCCCACAGATCATATTTTGCCCAGCCCTGCTTTAAGTCCAAACAGTGAGATCCTTGATTTGAGTACATGTTACAGATTTGATTACCCACATCGAGACGGACATTCTGCCAAACTGTGAGTGGTCAACGAATAAGTCAGTTCAGCATGTGGGAAGATTATTAAACTCACTGTGTATGTATTTTTAAAAGTCTGATTTCTCAAGAGAGCTAGAGAGGCTTTGTTTTGCATATGGAGCGTGTTTTAACACAGAATGGATTTTTGCTTGCTTCTGGCAAATTCCAGACTTTTTTGCAGTTAATCCCATGCAGAGCTGCAGCCTTGCTAGAAACGCAGCTCAGCCACACCTGTTATAGCTTTAGAAGCACCCATGTTAGAAAGGAGAGAGCTGCAGCTGCTTAACTGATCCAGTTCAAGATGTGGAAGAAAACAAGCCTTCACTCTGCATTTGTAAGCAACAAGTAGCCAGAGGCAATTTTATTATGAGCTGCAGCAAGGGAAAAACTGATTCGGACAGGGGGGAGCCCCCCCAAGGCAGATCTTCAAATACAAGCAATTATAAAGCAGTTTATATACTGTCTATTAGATATAATAACAATAACAATTAGTCTCCTTCCCATTACAAACACCAATGGCTAATAGTTATTTTAGTTCCACCAAGATGCTCCTTATCTCAAGGTCCTTGCCAGAGTCAGCATTCTATCCTTATCTCCTAAAACAAGGCGAGACCGAGAGGTGAGATCTTTTACAGCTCTTGCCTTGTTAGGGTTAGCGTTAGCTTGACTCTTGCTTCACTGCTAACAAACCTGAAATGGCTGCATACCAATTCCCTGTGCCTTCACAAAGAAAACACGGTTGGAGCTTAATATGGTCTTTCCTTCCCAGGTTCAGAACACCCACATGTGTTTTTTAACTCCCACATTTCCTGTTGTCATTTGAATCTAATCATGGGCTGGTAAAATACGTGCAATCTCAGTTGCATATGTCTTGAAGGCAAAGTGAATAATTAAAGATACTACTGTGCTTCCACAGAAATTTGTGGTGAGATGTAATCTAGGAAAAAATAAGGCAGGTTGTCTAGGAGACCAGATCTAGAATTGTTACTTCCCATCTGAAACTGCTAAGACTTCCTTGGAAATAGTTGCTTTGACTGTAGGAAAGATGTGAGCAAATGGTGAAACTATTTTGAGTAGGGATGTTAACATGCATTTATCTGTGTAAAGGTGTAGCCCAACCCTCTGCCTCCTTCCTGCACCCCTACATCATGTAACCCAAACCTTCTACACCCCTGCTCCAGCCCCCATACATCTCCCCAGACACTGCAACCCCTCCTACACCTCTCCTCAGTTCACACCACCCTCCTAGACTTTGCACCCCAATTCGCTATCCCTAGTCACAGCCCCAGTCCCTGCACCCCCTCCTGCACTCCTGCCCCGGGTTACGACTTTCTCCCAGACTCTGCACTCCCTCCTCCTACACCCCTCCCCCAGGTCAGAATCCTCTCCTGCACCCAGACCCCTCCCATATCCTGCACCAAATCCCTTGTCCTAGGTCGTAACCTAGACCCCTGCACCTCTAACCTAGGTGACACTCCCTTCCCAGACCCTGCGCCCCCTCCTGTATCCCAGTTTGCTGCCCCAGGTCACAATCCCTTCCTTCACCCAAATCACTTCCAGATCCTACACCCCAATCCCTTATACCAAGCTCCCTTCTGCACCCAACATCCATCCCAGACCCCCACACCTCCTCCATTAATATCATGGAATAGTGCGGCCCTTGAACACTTAACAAATTCTTGGAGTCGCCCCCCATCAAAAATTATTGCCCATCCCTGACCTAAAGAATGGCAATTCTTGCAGCACAGACCAAAGGTGTACAGAGAAAGTATCTTAATGCGATCATTTATGACGAGTCTGCTCAATGAAAATATTACAATTAAAAATATGGGCCAAATTGTATCTTTGGGTAGGTACCAGGACTCTTTTTTTTTTAAATGGGTTTTTTGCCTGCAGATGGACTAGAAAATCAGACTCATCCATGTCAATGCAAGCATGAGAAATTTGGACAATATCTATAATTACACATTAACTATTTGATTTTAAAATAGTATTAAAGGGAATAAAGATGCATAAACTATCAGTTCTCCATTGTCAGTAGAGTCTTGCAGGAAAACTAAAGTAGACGTTACTTGAAATTTTACTTTAAAAACTAGAAAGAGCCCTGGACAGACAAAGGCTACAACTGGATACCATATAAGTACATGCTTATAGGAAAGGATTTAAGCATGTGCTCAGGTGAGGTGATAGACTTGACAGGGCAATGCAGTGTACTGTTGTAACACACACAGCTAGAGTGGCTACTGAGCAATGCAAATGGTACCTAGACCACAGCAATAGTTAAGACCAAGAGACCATGGTGTGTGACCTAGCTGGCTTTTAGCTCACAGGGTAGAGACTCCTATACTCAGCTCCAGAAGTCCCAGATTCAAATCTGCCTGGTGGTGGTTATACCATGCGGCTGTGTCTAGACTACATCCCTTTTCTGTAAAAGGGATGCAAATTAGACATATCGCAATTGCAAATGAAGCGGGGATTTAAATCCCCCCCGCTTCATTAGCATTAAAATGGCTGCCGCTTTTTTCGGCTCGGAGCTTAGCCAGAAAAAAGCGCCAGTCTAGACGCCGATCTTTCGAAAAATAAAGCCTTTTCCAAAAGATCCCTTATCCCAGATCCCTTACCCCACATTCCCCTCACACACCAGAACCTAAGGGGGCCCAGGTAGTAGATTTTGTGTGCCCCAGCCCTGTGTTGGGGCAGCAGGGAGCTGGACTGCCAATGCAGTGTTGTTAATGCTTGAGGGGAGCCCTGAGTCTCAGGGGCAGATCCAGGCAAGCCTGGGGCTGCATCCAGCCCCTCCTCCCGCCCCCTCTCCCCCCGGCCTTACATTCCCCACCCCTGGTTTTAAGAACAGCTGTGGTTGGAATTTTGACAAAAAAAATTGTACACAGTATGCCATAAGCCTATGAAAGAAGGTAGATTAACTATCTAATGATTCCGAATTATTGCAAAAATGGTAAGTATAATTATTATTATTAGCCCTAATTCTGCCATTGTTATTCATCATGGATATTACACTTCCAATTCTCGATTTTGAGGTTAGACCAGCCTCCCGAGGTTCTCTAATTTTTCTCACTGAAAGATTCATTAAATATTTCTCCTGTCTCTTTGAGCTCTGATTTTGTTTGTTTGTTTATTTGGATTCAGAGCACTGTAATAACTGCTGGCTTGAAAATTAGGCAAATGAACTCTTTCTCATTAGGGAAGTGAGAAAATTTAATTGTGATTCTCTTAGCAGTGGTTTAGTGGCCTAATTTATTAGCAGAATGTTCTCTATTGGTAACCATGGGAGTAGGCCTAAATATATATATATATATATAGTTATGCCTTAATGATTCTCATTATAAATGAAAAAAGAGAGAAATGGATTTTCTCATTAATATCTCAGTTGGCACAAGCCACATTGGTTCATTACTGGGTTTGTTTACTTGTCCATGCATTTTCATGGTGGTGAAAAAGTTGAAAGAGAATTTTGTTACCCTCTCATAAATCTGATTTATGTTTTTTTTTTAAACTCCATGTATAATTTTTCAATATTTTCTATAACCCCTCCTAAAAGCTGACTTTCTCAAAACCATGTAGCGTGAAGAAAGGATAAGGGAAGGAGTTGCTACAAATGTAATACTCTCCATGAAGCACTATAGAGGAAAGGCAGGACTTTTTTTGGACTATTATAGAAGCATTACCTGCCATAGTGCCACCTCAGGCTCTGAAAAAATCATCTCCCTGAGGAGTCCTGGAGGAAAATGATGGGTTGGCAGCTGACAGAAATACAGTAAAGGGTGAGACTATTGTTGAACAGTGATCTGTAAAGGTGGGGCTCACTATAGCTATAGCCAACCCCCTAGCTTCTTGCAACACTCCTTCCTTCAGTCTTGTGCACCAGATGAGAGAAAACAGCTGTTTGGGAATTTTTCTGCTAAACAGATTTTCACCAGAAATTGCTGATTCATCAAAACCTCGGCTACATGCTTTGTGAAAAAGTACTGGGTAGACAATCTGCTAATTAATCATCCTGGTTTCCTGACTATTGTCTGGTGGGCTGCTGGGCAGCCTAGGATTCCAGGATAGCCTTGCTCTTGATTCCAGGATGGCCTTGGAAGCAGGGACCCCAGAGTTTCTGCAGTCTACAGCTCTGGGGTACTCTGACCACAAGACCTTCCTTAGAGTTAGGGAACCCAGGGCAGCCAGAGTCCACTGCTCCCAGGCAGCCCAACCATCTGGACTGCCCTGGGGCTCTGGCTTCTAATCCACATAGTGGAACTGGCATGGACTCTGGAAGTGTCTGATGGCCAGTGATCTGAAAGCCCTAGTTCTAATTGGGACTTAGAGCTTTGAGTTGGGGTGCTCAAAGCTTCTGAGCACCGGGCTATGGAACCGGAAGCCTGAAAGCACTAACTTCCAAGTGCTGAGGTTCCCAGCTTAACCATGGCTCCCAGAGTTTTGGGCCTTCTGGCTCCCCTTCACTGACTCAGAGTGATCTGGGATGATCTGCTCTGAATTGCACAGAGCAGGGGCTTGTATCTGGGTTTCTCATCTCCCAGACAGCATCCTCATGCCACCACACAAACATACCTTCCCAAATCAAAAAGCTCTGGGTCTGATCCAAAACCAGCTCTGCTGAGCCAATTCTGTTTTCATGAAAATGTTGTAAAGATTAAGTTGTCTGTTAGTGAAGACGAAAACCATGAAAGTTGCAGCAAAATAGAACTGTCATCCTCCAGTCAGTTCTAGTGCTTAGTTTAGACCAGAAGCAAGAGAAGGAGCAACTGTCATGTGACCTGCCTGCTGTTATGACCACAATTGGAGAATCACTATTTTACAAGAATTCCACTGAAGATAAACAAAAGAGTCAACCCTGCTTCTTCTTCCTGGATGAGGCTAATGCAGTAAACAATGCAGTCAAGTTATGCAGTTGTTGTGTCAGATATGTTGTAGTTATTGTGAATTTAGAGAATCATTTGTCAACTGCATTAGGAAAAGTAGGCACAACCTCCAGGGACAAATTCTGCTCTCAGTTATACACATACAACTGCACTGAAGTTAAGCTGAGCTCCTTAGAGCCTTTCAAACCCCCATCATCTTCAACTTTAAGGCTCCTTTGCAGAAAGAATATTCCTTAAAATTCCTTAAACACACAAAAATTACAAGAATATTCATCCTTTCAGCCAGGCATTCTCAAGCTAAAGGGATGGCTGCATTTTCTAGCAAAACTCTGTAACAGGACATGTAAAAGGGAGATGTGCTTCTGCAGAGACTAGCAAGCAGCAGTTTGAAAGTCTGATGGATCACATCCAAGAGTTAGTCAATCATGATGACGAATGCTTCCCTTGAGCTCTGCATTGTCATTGTACACTGGTGACATTAATAAAATACATTGCGCAAAACCCCCTCGTTTTCCGTTTCTTCTCCCCTGCCTTTTTTCTTATTTCTTCATTTAAAAAACAACAACAAGATGAAACGGTTAAGGTAACCACAATGCTGACTGGGTAATCGAACAGCAAACTGACCTCAGTACTTCGATAACTCTTGAGTTACTCATCAATGGCCTGCCATAATAGGGCCTTGTTCTTGCTTAGGAATAGCTCCAATTCAGCAGCAGTGGCCAGCAATCAGTGTAGTTGCACCAGTGCTGAATGAACCCTCAGCAAGGGCAAGCCAGCATTTTGCATGCACTGAGTGGGTAAGTCAAGGTTTATCCCAAACAAGAGGCTGATTTTGAAAAAGGGGCTGCCATTCACAGGTGCCCACGGAGAAACTAAGGAGCCTAACTCTAGAAAGTATTTCTGAAGCCCTTGACCTCCATTCCGCCCTCTTCTCTCTGACTGATACCCTACTTTGAATAAAAATTAGATTTATTTTGTAAATTTGCCATTGTAACTCATGATGGACTGAGGGAGTACATGAAAAAATATATACACATATCATGCATGAGTTTTCTTTGATGAATTTTTATTTATCATGGGCCTCCTGATCCAGCTGTATTTAATGTTAACAGACTTTTCACTAGTGACAGTAGTAGCTGGATTGAACTCTTTTGCATCAACTTTGGAAAAAAATGCAATTAATTTCACAGAATCGTAGCAAATAGAGATGGAAAAGATTATCCATATTTGCTCCAGTGCTTTCTAGAATCCCGTTTTACATAACTCAAGCAATAGTGTTTTCACTTGTTCCCTTAAGAAGCCACTACTTAGTACATCTGGCCATGAGATAATTATTCTTGATGTTCTATTTACATTGTCCTTTTTCAGTGTCATCTCTTTACTTCTAATTACAACCCCCTTTGACCATTCCAAACATGACATCTTATTTTAAGGTGCTTTCCTATTTCAAATATTTTAGAATATTATTCAGGGAATATTAAAAGATACATTGCAAAATTGATGGATTTAAGGGAGCAAAGCAGTACTCAAAGCTTCTCATTGAACCTTCAGGAAAACAAACCAACCTAGATAGCACATTAGTCCAATGGTCCTCCAGAATTCATCAGGCACGCCAAAGAACTATGAGATTATCTCAATTTCTCATATAGTCCTTTGGGGAAAAGGCACATAAGTCTGAGCACAGGTCTAGGAGCCAGCAAGTCGCTTTGGTTCTGCCAATGGCTATCTGTGTAGCTGTGGGCAAGTTAACTAAGGCCTACTACAAAGTTTTGTAACCAAAACTTGCTTTTTGGCAACAAAATTAGAACAAATCACACTGTAATGGGACTTTTGTCATGAAAAACGCCCCCTTTCCGCAATAAAAATCTTCCACCCCTAGGAGCGACTTTTTTCTTTCTCCTTCTTTTATTGTCAACAAACATACAAGGCCTTTTGTTGCTGTTACTGGCCTCCAGGAAGTGTCCCACAACCCCCATTCTGCTGCTCTGCTCAGTGGTTTGAACATAGCTGCTCTGCAGCCAAGTAAACAACAATCTACCCCGCCCTTTGCAAGCCCTGGGAATTTTAAATTCCATTTCCTGCTGGCTGGCTCAGTGTAGAGAGGCCTCATGGTGTCTTCCCAGGTGACTATGGCTGGCTATCGCACCAAACACTCTCCCATGGGGACTACCGTGGAGCTATGGATTTGATTACCATATGGGGAGAAGAGTCTGTTCAGTCCCAGCTGCAAATGGCCTGTAGCAATTGGGACACGTACAGGCAAATTTCTCAAAGTTTGTGTGAAAGGGGCTATGAGCAGGATATGCTGCAGTGCAGAGCGAAGATAAAGGAGCTGAGGAGGGTGTACCATAAGGCGAAGAAGGCAACCCATCGCTCTGGTGCTGTACCTAAGACCTGCTGTTTCTATAAGAAAACTCACCATGCTTTGGGTGCTTGTAGAGATGTGTACCTGTGCAAGGGTAAGTTTGAAAATGATAGGTATTTTACAAAAGATGCTTGTAAGTGAAATGTTTCAATGCTGTTCTCTTTTGTGCATTGTCCACAGCAGTGGAGACCTTGACGTTCACTCCACAAACCCCAGCTGAACATCACCAGCAGATAAGAAAAAGTCCAAGATGCAACAAAAAAGACATGTTTAGGGAGGAGCTACAGTGCTCCTCCAGAGAGAAAAGGGTGTGAAAGGAGTGGGACTTCTTAGTTTCCTCTTCACTCCACATCCTCTCACAACTTTGACAATGATAGCTGGACCTATACACAGTTGTGAGGTTTATCCTTTCCAATTCCCTCCTTTATCAGCAAATGTGTTTTGGTGTGTTTCACTGTACTTTCTCTTAATCAATAAAGGCTGTTTTATAACAGTACAACATTTTTATTTTGTTTTCCACAAATTTACATAGCAATCACATTGGTCCCACGAACAGGCTTTTAAAGAATTTTCTTGTGTGGGTTTGTGCGTCCCCCCCCCCTGAATTTTACATGGGATGCAGCAGGGAAATAACTTCAAAACAGATATATGTTAGTGCCCCTCATTGTCAAAGTCCTTCCTCAAAGCCTCCCTGATGTTAATAGCAACCCTTTAGGCATCTCTGACAGCCTTAGTATCTGGTTGCTCAAACTCTGCAGCCAAGTGCTGTTGTTCCACCACCAAGCAAACATTTCATCCCTACAGTCACATAGATTATACAAAGTGGAGCATATGGCTATAACCATGG
The DNA here is from genome assembly GCF_052426305.1 of Pelodiscus sinensis. Lineage (NCBI taxonomy): Eukaryota > Metazoa > Chordata > Testudines > Trionychidae > Pelodiscus > Pelodiscus sinensis. Next base: position 180,896,283 of record NC_143053.1, on the reverse strand, counting down.
GAATATTATCTTCAGTAAAGTCTAGCCTGCCATAGAGACACCTCCATCTTGCTTTCAGTCTGAGAAAGCACATTCAACTACCATGTAGGAACTGCTCAGCCTCTCGTCAAAATGCTCCTTACTACTATTCAGGTACCCTGTGTAAGGTTTCATGAGCCAGGGCTGCAGGGTCTCCAGGACTACTATGGACATTTCCACATCCCTCACTGTAATCCTATATAGTCTGGAAAGAAAGTCCCTACTTTCTGTACAGACCAGTGTACCTGAATAATGCGTACGCCAGGCACATTTCCAGACCACCCTGCACTGATGTCTTTAAAACAACATTGTGATCCATAAGCGCCTGCAGCAACATTGAGAAGTACCCCTTCTTGTTGATGTACTCAGTGGCAAGGTGGACTGTGCTAAAATTGCATGTGCCGTCTATTGCCCCTCTCCAGTTAGGGAAGGCAATCTTTGCAAAGCCAACAACTATTTCATGCACATTTCCCAGAGTCCCAGTCCTCTGTAGCAGAATGTGATTTATTGCCCTGCACACTTGCAGCAGTACAGCACCAACGATAGACTTCCCCACTCTGAATTGATTTGCAATGGACCAGTAGCAGTCTGGAGTTGACAACTCCTAGGCAGCAATTGCCACAAACTTCTCTACCAAGAGGGCAGCTCTCACTCTGGAGTACTTGTGCAGCAAGCCTGAGGCCAGCTCAGCACAGAGGCTGTGTCTAGACTACATGCCTCTGTTGGCAGAGGCATGTAGATTAGACATCGGCAGAGGGAAATGAAGCCGTGATTTAAATAATCGCGGCTTCATTTAAATTTAAATGGCTGCCCCGCTCTGCCGATCAGCTGTTTGTCGGCAGAGCGGGGCAGTCTAGACGTTCCCGTCGACAGAAAACCCTTTTGTCGACTGCCCCGTTATGCTTCGTGGGATGAGGTTTACCGGGGCGGTCGACAAAAGGGTTTTCTGTTGACAGGGGAACGTCTAGACTGCCCCGCTCTGCCGACAAACAGCTGATCGGCAGAGCAGGGCAGCCATTTAAATTTAAATGAAGCCACGATTATTTAAATCGTGGCTTCATTTCCCTCTGCCGATCTGTCTAATCTACATGCCTCTGCTGACAGAGGCATGTAGTCTAGACACAGCCAGAGTTCCGAGAACTCCAGGGAAGTTGCTTTACACATCCTAAAATTCTGCAGCGACTCATCTTCAGCCCACACCTGCATGACAATGCCATCTCACCAACCAGTGATGGTCTATCCTGTGCAGCTGCTCTGTGAATGCCAAGGACAATGCTAATGCACTGCAGAATGCTGGGCACCTGCAAGTCTTCCTCTGTCAGTAATGTTATGATAACCTGCACTGCTAAGATGTCCTCATGACACTTAACAGACCATAGGAGAGAAGTGCGGGACCTATGTTTTTCTCACTGCAGATGCTTTTATCTTGGATCCCCACAAGCACCATCTCCCGCCTGCCCCCTCCTACCCGTTTACAAAAATAAATGCATTTTGACATCCCTACTTCGCTCCTGCCGCCCCTCACCCGCCAGGAGGGACAAGAATGTGCTGCAGCGCGCTTTGCTTATTCCTCTCCCCTGTCCCCTCACCAGCCAGGAGTGAGAGTAATGCAGACTCATCAAGCAGAAATCAGGAGCAGTTGGTTAAAATCAGAGTTCCTGAGATACTGGTTCTAGCTCCTGACTGGCAAGAAGGGAACAGCAGCAGCAAATGCAAAACACAAAGATGACAGCAGCAGTCATGCTGCTTGCTTGCTCCCTTGCTCTTCTCCCCTCATCAGCCAGCTGCCAAAGCTAGACTGCATCTTCCTCTTCCCCCTCCCCTTCACTCCACTGCTTGAAAAGGTAGCTCACTTTTCTCCCCCTCTCCCTCATTCTTTGCTCTACCAGTAAGAATGCAGGGGTGTATCTGGCAGAGCCAATAGCAAGGCTGGGAGCTTCTGCAGCACTTTTTTCAAATTCATTGAAACAAGCAGGCTCCAAGAGCAGTGAAGATGGAACCTCTGTGCTTAGGTCAGATGCTTGCTGCAAATTTCATCCAGAACTGCTCCTCGCCTTCACATGTTGCTATGTTCCAAAGGCTGGCAGGATCAAGTGACACCAAAAGACACAGGACTGCTCAGGCAGGGGGGAAGGCTGCTGCCCTGTGCATTCAGGTTAGACCCGCTTTGGATGTTTCAGTGCTTCACTGCAAGAACAGCAGAGCTCAAGAACAACCACCCGGGATCTTTCCCTGCGGTCAAGAAACAAATGAGGTGTCACACCACAAATATTGTTCAAATTACGCTTAAAACTTTCCCATTTTTTCTAATTCTTCAATTGTTGGGGTGGGAGTTTGGGTCAGGTCCATAGGCTGTGGCAGAGAAACACTGATTCCTCCTTGAGTGCCTGGATTTTACCAAACCTCCCTCCCAGTGGAGCTGCACTTTTCTAGGACCTTTTTCCCAGATCATGTTTTGAGGAGCAGCCGCCTCTCAATTGCAACTCTCAAGCAGCCATTTTGCAGCTTTTTTTCCCTGTATCTCCTCTTCCCACTGTTAAATATTGTTTATATCCTGTTGCACTTACTGTTTAACATTTGTGTGGGTGAGTCTCACAAACTTCAGTGCAATCAGTGAATTTCAAGGAGGTGATGTTTATTCTAGCAAATCCTTACAGCAACACACCAGAAGCCTCTTTCCAACTGAACCCGATTTATCCTATTTGTATAAACCCTTCAGTGAACAGAAACATAAGCCAATCTGTGTTGACTGCCAAAATGTTTGTTATAGGTCTAAGATGCTAACATCCCTCACTTGGTTACGCTCTGCTGATTCACTGAGTTGCCATCTCCCAGCTGGGTTGCTCTGCTTCCCCACAGCAGCAGGAAGTGGAGTGCCCTGGTCCTGGCCTGCTCCCCCAAAAGGTGCAGGGCTTGGGGGAACAGAGCAGAGCAGGCTGGGGCGCTCTGCTTCCCACCATGGTGAAGCGGAGTAACCCAGCTGGGAGGTGGCAGCAGAGCAGGCAGGCTGCTGAGACAGGCTGGCCCCTGCTGCTGCCCTGTACCACCCCTCCCTGCAGGGAATCCTCCTGGGCTGCCCTAGGCCCCACGGGCTCCCATCAATATGGGGGATCTGGCCTATGGATGGGGCAGCGGAGCCCCCGGTAGCTGGATTCTGGGGATGACAGTGGAACCGGTGGGGCCCCCTGGCAGTCCACCCCATACACAGACTTTCTGCACCTATGGAGGGCGTCCAAGACAATCTGCCACCCTAGGCTAAGCTTCAGTGAGACGCCCTTCTCCTGTCCCTCGAACACAGATTTCTAATGCAGAGCAAGGGGCCGGTCTCCGTGGAGGGCTCGTCAGACTCGGGGGTGGGGGGGGCTCAAAGTGGGGGGAGGCCCAGGGGCTGCCCAGATTTCAGCCCCGCCTTTACATCTCCAGTAGCAGCTGCTATGCAAAGGGGGAAGCCGTAGCCTGGCCCGGTTCCACTGGGGGTAACTGTCTTCCGTCCAGCTACCCCAGTGCCCCCAGTCTCCAGCGGGGCTCAGCTCCCCAGCCCGTGCTGTAGCGAGTGCCGGGGCCGCGCTGTCCAGCAGCTGCCTCCCCAGCGGTGGCAGCTCCGCAGTGCCGGGGAGGGAGCGGTGACTAAGGCTGCCGCGCAGGGAGGAAGAGGCGGGTTTCACCTGGCGCCCGGCGGGAGGAGCTGGGCTCGCTGCTGTCCCGCAGGTACAGGGCGGAGCAGGAAGCGGGGGGCGCCGCAGCAGCGCCCCGAGGAGCGGCTGCCGGGAGATGGCAGGCGGGCGGCCAGTGGCGCTGGCGGCCGGGCTGCTCCTGGCCGCGGCTGGGCTCTTGCAGCTGGCAGGTAAGCGGCGCGGGCGGGCGTGCGGGGCGCGGAGCTACAGGGCAGTCGCGCTCGCGGGGCGCAGCCAGGATCCGCCGGGAGCCTTCCCGCGCGCCTCGGGGCCCCCCTGCCCGACCAGTGCGCCCACCTCCGCGCTGCCCGCTTCCCCCGCGCTCGCTGTGGCCCCAACTCTCCTCTCATCGCAGCACAAGCTGGCCCCATAACACACATCACACGCCTCCCAGCGCGCCTTGTTGTGTCTGCTACAGAGCCAGCCTTCGGCACTCAGGCGGGGGGGTGGGCTTGCACTAAGTGTGAGTTTAGCCCTCCAGCAAAATGCAGGACTATGTAGCACTTTAAAGACTAACAAGATGGGTTATTAGATGATGAGCTTTCGTGGGCCAGACCCACTTCCTCAGATTCTTTAGCCCTCCAGTCTTTCTCACATACACACTTGATTTTCCCTCCCCAGAGTCTCTCCTCATGCTTTGCAGTGGAGGAAAGACTGCTCAGTTCGTTCTGGTCTAGCCCAAGTTGGCCATAGTTTCAACAATCGTCCGTTGACAGGCGATTCAGGCATTGCTTTGTCCCTTTGCATCTTCTCCAGAGCAGATATTTTGTTTTGGGTGGGCTAAGAAGTTTGGCTAACTTTCTACTAAGGGGTGTCTCTTGGTGCTTTGATGAAATCGCCCACATGCTGGTAAAATCTGGCACTTGTTTTTCTTTCGTGAAGCCAAGAAAAGCTATTTTATTACACATTCATTTTTTAAACAATATGTTAAGATCTCATGTAGACAATGACATAGGCCAGTAATTTGTTTGCCCAAAATGGTCACTTCCTGCTTTGTCCTTATTTCATGTGGCTCTACAAATGCGTTGCAGTGGTCTGTGAAAAATTGTTAGCTTTGTCCCTTAGTCATGATACAGTGGAAAATAGTAGACACAAATTAAGAGTGAAGTTAATTTTACCTTGGAATATTTTAAAACTATGTTCACAATTGAATAACTGCATAATTTAAACTGTTGCCTTCATATCAACAGTTCCATAAGCTTTCATGCCTCTCTTAATAACTCTTTCAGATATTCTAAATCTGAAGTATCTTGTCTACAAGTAATTGAAAGCTACTTTCAAAAATGAGAAGTATTTAAATTACTTCAGTTTTTTAATAAAGTTTGTAATTTACGGCTTTGGCACCATACAGTTCTTATCTTTCTTTATACTACCTACAATGGGAACTGTATTTCCTCTGATGTGTGTAAACACTAATAAACTATTTACCTGCCAGAATTAGGGTGGCTCATTTCTATTTACAGTGACTCCTTGTTTTGAGAAGAATAAGTTCCTTATATGCCTCAAATTGTATTCTGATATTCTTGGACCTGATTTCAACAAAGTATTGAACGGAAAACATATTGTTTTTAAATCTTCCTGAAAATGTCTTGATTTCTTAAGTATAGGGAGAGAGACATTCTCTGGTCCTGCAACTCTTACTTGCCAAGTAATCTCATTGAAGCCTTCCATCCAGATAGTGGGAAGGAAAAGGGAACTTCTCCTGTAAAGGTTGCAGGGTTATGCCCAAAAGTTGTATTGAACTACTGGTATGGTTGACATTAATCAGCAGCACCAATTATCTTTCATTGCAAATTTTACTAAGTTCTGACCTATAGCACTGAAGACATTCGGACTTGTGATGCAATGGAGGAGAGCACAGTTTTTGTAAATTTCGAAAGATTGCTGTAAGTCTGGAGTAGGCAGAGCAGAGATGTCACATGGCCAGCATGCATATCCACAAACCTAAAAAAAAGCTGTGAAACTTGCTTTCAGTATTACTGGCACGGATAACTGGATTGTCACTTCTATGCAAAACAGTAGTTTGAATAGGGAAAAAAAATGTCTGTACAATGTAACCTAAAATTCATGCCTATTCTATATTTCCACTACCTTGAGGAGGGAAAGGCTGTATTATTCAGGATAATCATGGCTTTGAGCCAGGAAAGCATAGCTAAATGTTGACTAAATAACCAGACAGCATTGTGATTAAGCTTTTAAATTGTCTAGTCTAAAATTCTGAAGTGATAATTTTCATATTCATATGAAAGGATTTGTGAGAAGAACCCCTAAATATCAAATTATAACTCTACCCCAAGTCTCTTCAAAGGATGATAGAAGCAATACATCTATATGGCACTTCTCCTTTGTCAAAGGAACATGTTTGAAACAGCTCTTTTTTTTGCAAAAGGGAGAAAAGCCAAGCATTCCCAAGGACTCCCATAAAGAAGCTAATAAAACTTCCCATCATGGTATCTTTTTCACATATGACGCTAAGAATCTAGATCTTCATTAAAATTTAGGGCACCCTATTAACATTATGAAGGAGCAAACTTCTTCCTTTCTGAAATCTCTGGTACATATATTGCTCCCTCTGATCCAGCTAAAATGTGGCTATTAAAATTGCCTTTCTTACTTACTGATTTGGCTGTTGCCACCAGACCCTTTAGTTCCTCTATTTCTCTTTTGCACACCACATGACAACCAAACTTCTTGTCCTAACTTTCAGGGCCCTATTGAATTCAATTCTAGCCTACACCTCAGATTTCCTCTATTATGTCACCCCCTCTTCCCTTTGCCTGTACAGAATAAGTAAAAAAAAAATCCAGATCAGAATTATCCATTCACTTGTATTGATGTACACCTACTCTGTGCAGAAGTAAATCACTAATTATGGTGCAAGGCAGTGGAGAATTGAGCCCTCTAAGTTTGGTGATTAGCAGAACCCAGCTGTGAGACTAGAAACTAATCGGTTATAGGGATGTAAGAGTTGAACCTGTAACTAATAAGCTGATGCTTATCAATTACCATTAATGGTTAAATTGTGGTTGGGGCTGTTGGGAGCCCTGGCAGCACCAGCAGACTTGTGGGGCTAGGGGCCCTACCAGCCCACCTGACCAGGAATTGGGAGCCCTGGGAATGGTTACCTGTGCATCCAATAGAATTTTTATTGGTTACACAATTCATATTTTTATTGATTTTTTTTACTTCCCTGGTTGGTTATTTGCAATTAGAATTCTGCTGGCTTTGTTGCCTCTATCCCTGGAAATTGAATTTGATTGTTTAGAATAGAAAGCTTTTTCTGCAATTAGAATATAAAATATGTGCAGGAAAGTCTTTCACTTTCCTGGAATAGCTAAAACTCTCCTAAGAGCGCTCAGGATTATGATAATGTCAATATTTAAAATTACTTTCTGCTGCCTTAAAAAGTTTTTCTTGTCCCCCAACATGTGCCGTGTTAAAAAGCTTCTGTATTTTAACTACATTTTTCTTGGTCATCTTATCACACGTTCATTTAACATTGATTGTTCTAATTATTTTCAAAGCAACCTCTGTGTTTTAGATACAGTTTTGCACTCACAGTAAATTACCAAGAAAAAGTAAGACTGAATTATAAATGGGCAAAATAGATTCAGGTATCCACAAAAATGGGAGTCTAGTTTGAAAATCAGGCCCCTATCTTCTTCTCCAAATGTAGGAACATCTACTTTTAAGCACTAATAATATAGTTAAGCATAATTTTTTGCAGTTGTCAAAGTATGAATAAAAGGCATTAAAACAGGTCTAAACTTTCCTTTTGATACTTAATCTGCATTAGTAATTTTTATCTTTAGAATGTCACTGTTTATAGTAAGTAAACTTAAAAATATTGTTATTCTCCTCCCTTCGTCCATATGATATTTTTTCCTCAGTTGACTGAGTGATATCTATGGAACCGAGAATATAAAAATGCTATATGTATTGTTTTCCTTCGGAAAAGATGCTAGTTTATAGGCTTTTTTGTTCTTTTTTTTTATCAGTGATAAAATATAGATAATAGCCTTGTTTCTGCTCTCGTTAAAATAATTGGGAGCTGGATTGTTTCCAGTTTGAATAACCATTTTCTTCCCTGATAAAGATTTTTCTTTCTAAAAGCATAAATGATGTATGTACATGTGAGCTACATTCAGTAGTTAGTCTAGAATACTTAATTTTTCTCTTCAGAAATTAGGATGGGTTTAGGGGATAGTTTCATTTAAAAAAATCTAGATTGGCTCTTTTTCTAAAAGATAGCTCTAGTTTAGACAGGAATAATTAATGGAAGTGTTGCAGCCCATATTATGAAGGATGTCAGACTGGATGATCACTGTGGTCTTTTTGGCCAAATAATCTATGAACTGTGTATCTTAATGTTTCCCCTCCTCCTGGAAGAAACAGCACCAGGAGACATGCATATTTTTTTTCTGAACTCTAGACTGTGTTTTCTTTACTACAACTTTTTCTGCCTGGGAGACTTCAATAATGTGGAGACGATTTGAAGTATAAAATGGTCATGGGATAGGGGAAAGGCTTGTGAAAGTGTGTACTAATACTTTAGACTTTATAGACAGCTTTTGGAAGTGTGTATCTCACAGCAGTGAAACTCAGTTTGTGACACCTCACATGAGTTTATCCACAAGAACATTCCCCTTGCTTTATGAATTAACGAACTACAGTTTTCTATAGTGGTGATGGTCAGATGCTTGATGATATTGTTACAGAAAATATACTAATAAGTGGGTACTTAAGGTACAATTTCAGTCAGTTTCAAACTGTTGACAGCAGTGTTAGAAGGAAAGTGGGACTCTTTCGTGTGACTATGGAAAAGAAAGAGGAGAAGGTGGTAGGCTGATCAAACTGGAAAACTACTCTATTTTTTATTTGTGTTGTAATTTGTAGGTATTTGTTGTGTAAGGTGTGGCAGACATGAGACCTTGGCAGAGAAAAGTAAATACCAGCATGGAGCTCTGACACTGTGGGACTAGAGAATATTCATAAGTTTATGTATCCATAAATGTTATCTGTCTCTTTGAATGAGGGTATTTAGACCTGCAGTCCTCCTCTACCTGAAGGCAGAGAGTAGTGGGTTCCAACCCATAAAGAGATGACAGATGAGGGCCTGAGATGTAAAAGGGTGCCCTTGAGCAGACAGCAAAGGGGCATAGGTAGATTTTACCTCAGACTATGACATAAAGTTTATGCACCCGGTAAAACAGCCAGGCAATAGTTAAGGCACATTTTTTGATTTTTAGTAGGGAGAGAGAGAGAGAGAGAGAGAGAGAGAGAGAGTGTGTGTGTGTGTGTGTGTGTGTGTGTGTGTGTTAGGGAAGTAAAAAATTGTGTAAAAAAGTAACCGTGTAACTGCTAATAAGCCTAGTGGTTAGAAGATTACACACTGCAGGCTCTATAGTATAAAGTTTACTGCAGAACCCAAAGCAGAGCTGGCAAGGGTTGCAGGCCCTGCTCCTGTGGAGGCAGCTTTGCTGTCACAGCGAAGCTGCTTCCCTGGGAGCAGAGCTGGCAAGAGGCTTCACTGCCAGCCCAGCTCTTGGGGAACCAGCGTGTAACCTGTGGCTGGGGGGGCGGGGTAGAGGGAGGGCCTTTCACAAACAAGAGCTGCTTTGGATGGCCAGCCAAAGCAGCCTCTGCCTGCAGTGGGCCCTAAGGGGCTCGGGTGGGGAGTGAGCTGCTCCAGGCCCTACCAGTTAACTAGAACTGGTAAGCATTACCCATTTAGGGTGATGCTTGCTGGTTAACCAGTTAACCTTTCATATCCCTCGTGTGTGTGTGTGTTTAAAAGAACAAACAAAACAAAACAGCTCCCCCTCTAAAGAAAATGGAATAACTTTACCTTAGTTTGTCTCCACCTTGTAAAGACAGGCCTCTGTCCACTAAGAGGGCAAGAACGTTAGAATTGAGTGGTCCTTTTGGTGTCATAATTCATAAACTCTTTTGTAGATAGAAGTAAAATAATAAAATTTTGAAAAAATTACAGTACAGGATAGCAGGAAATAGGCTATTTTCCTTCCTCAATGACTCAATTAAAAAGTATCAGAGAATGCAGAAACCTGTTCTTTCTTTTCATGTGCAGTCTTGTAAAAGTCAGTGTACCTTGGAAACACTACTAAAGTTTTTTTTTTGGAGATCTGTTTGTCTAGAGGTGGACAGTGTTGCCACTGTATGTCAACCAAAGAGTGTGCATACAGATCATATCACTCTACCCTGTAGGGTGTCTTGTAAGCAGGCATTTTGCATGTGCTAGAAAACCTTTGGCCTAGCTGCCGGCAGATGTAGTTCAGTGTACTTGTGTATAGATTTGATTAAGTAAATATCTGATTATTGTACTCGGAAATTAGAGAACCTTAGACTGGGGGGGGGGGGAATGCTGTGTGTGTGTGTGTGTGTGTGCGCGCACGCGCGCTCACGCTGCATCTTTTCATGTTCTAACTTGAACATGCTTTTATTGCAGCTTGTAAATCCTGAATGATTCTGTTTGGAACTGATAACATATCATTCAGTGCAAAATTAGTGCTGAGACCTTCCAGGCTAGGCAGGGAGGGTAGGGTTGAAGGTGGTTTTAAGCCACTACTGTGCTCCCCTCTTTCCCATTCCTGGTCTCCTGTAGGGACTGAAGAGTCCCTTTGCATAACTTGGTGAATCCCGAGGATCTTTCTAAGGTCTGGTCTACAGTTAAAATTTGGTCTCCAATCAACATAACAATGTCAGCAAAAGCCCTAGAGCAGATGCAGTTATACCAGTTTCCGCCTTCTCCCCTCCCCAACCAAAAAAGAGTGCTTTTGCCAGTACAGGTTACTCTATAGCCTCTCTCCAACTTACGAACCAGTTATGGACCAAGCAATTGGTCGTAACTCGGTTCGTTCGTAAGTTGGACCCCATTGAGTTACACAAGATCGCGCTGTTCATAAGTGCGGATCGCGTTTGTAACTCGGGGTCTTCCATTTATGACGGCTTCGGTCGTAAATGTGAATGGTCGTAAGTCGACTGTTCGCAACTCAGGGACCGGCTGTATTTGATGTAAACTGCTTCTCTACAGGGGTACAATGGTATCAGCAAACCTTCTCAAGTGTAGATAAAGCCTATGTTTAGGACAGCCTGCTTGGACTTTCCAGTATTTCAGCATTGCTGCAAACTGTGGTCTGCCTCCATCCTCACCCGCACCACATCCCCTACTCCAGGATTTATGAGGGTATTTTTGGAAAGCAGCCTTACAGCTGCTCATTTTCTGCACAGAGGGAATCTTCCCTTGGTGAGAAATGGAGGGACATAGCAACCCTTATCTGGCATAAAGGAATGTAAGCAGTGGTCAGGATCTCACCCTGAGTCTTTGGGATACAAGTATCTTCAGAAAATCCAAATGGATGCAGCAGATTAATAGGAGGCAATATATGTGCCCTTCCTTTTAAGGAACACTTGAGGGAATCAAAGGCAAATTGGCATTTGCTACCTGAATGCTTGAAAACTGCATGCAACAGGAAACCTTAATCTCTTAGGGAAACCTTTAGAAGCTTCCTCTTATCTCCTGTGGATTATATAGACAAGTTTATTCTGAGATTTCTAACTGCCTTTCTACTCTTGAATTTATTTCTTAAGACTTATGCTGGAGGTGTTTGTAAATCATAGAATCATAGGGTTGGAAGAGACCTCGGGCTTGTCTACATTGGCCCCTTTTCCGGAAGGGGCATGTTAATTTCAGAGATCGCAATAGGGAAATCCGTGGGGGATTTAAATACCCCCGCGGCATTTAAATAAAAATGTCCGCCGCTTTTTTCTGGCTTTTAGAAAAGCCGGAAAAGAGCGTCTACACTGGCCCCGATCCTCCGGAAAAAAAGCCCTTTTCCGGAGGATCTTATTCCTACTTTGAAGTGGAGGTGCTGTCTCAGGCTAGCTGAGGGCTGTGCTAAAAGGGACCCGACCTCCACCCTGGACAGATAGTTCTCAGGGGTTTCCCGCTCGCTTGTCTAACTTGATGAGGGACAGCAAAGCAGTCCTGGCTTGGAGTGCCCTGAGTGCCCACACTCGGCACATCACAGCACTCGGCCATCAGCCCGGCTGCACTTGCCGCAGGCTGCCATCCGGGGGCGGAGAGGTGTCAATCAGGAGGCTGCAGGAGAGATTTCACCCCGAGAAGCCCACTGAGCCACCCCAGTCCTCCTCATCGGGGGCTCGTACCCCATTCCTCCCTCACCTCCTTCCACTTACCCCTCCCTAGCCCCCCTTCCTGATGTACAAAATAAAGGACACATGTTCAAAAATAGAAACTCTCTTTATTGAACAAAACTCGGGGAGACTGAGCAAAGGAGGTGGGAGAGGGGAAGAGAGAGGGTGGGAGAGGGGAGGGCAACTAAAATGATCAGGGGTTTGGAACAGGTCCCATATGAAGAGAGGCTAAAGAGATTGGGACTTCTCAGCTTAGAAAAGAGGAGACTGAGGGGGGATATGATAGAGGTCTATAAAAGCATGAGCGGTATGGAAAGGGTGCATAAAGAAAAGTTCTTCATTAGTTCCCATCATAAAAAGACTAGAGGACACCAAATGAAATGAATGGGTAGCAGGCTTCAAACTAATAACAGAAAGTTCTTCTTCACAAAGCAAATAGTCAACCTGTGGAACTCCTTGCTGCAGGAGGCTGTGAAGGCTAGAACTAGAACAGAGTTTAAAGAGAAGTTAGATAAAGTCATGGAGGTTGGGTCCATGGAGTGCTATTAGCCAGGGGGTAGGAGTGGTGTCCCTGCCCAAGATTTGTGGAAGGCTGGAGAGGGATGGCACGAGACAAATGGCTTAGTCATTGTTTCGGTCCAACCCCTCCAGGGTCCTTAGTGTTGGCCACTGTCGGCAGACAGGCTACTGGGCTAGATGGACCTTTGGTCTGACCCAGTACGGACATTCTAAGCTCAGGGTCGGGGGTCTCAGTGGACCACCTTGATTTTCATGCAAACCTGCTCCTGGATGGCCAGGCTGGCAGCTATCCTGCCCTAGATGGTCACTTTCCTGTGCCTAGTGCGGACCTCGTGGATGAGGTCCACGATCTCCGCACTAGACCAGGTGGGCGCCCGCCTCTTGCGGACCCGGGCAGGCTCCTGGGAGCCGCCAGCCTGGTCCCAGGAAGAGACGGAGGGCTGGGTGGCAGCGGGTAGCTGGTTCGTGCCGTGCCAGGTGCAGAGTCTGCTGGCTGGGTGCTGGCAGGCTTGCACCTGGCATGGGCACCGTAGCCAGCCCGTGCCCCTTTAAGGGCTCCGGGGCCGGGAGGGGGGCAGACGAGTTTCCCTGGTGGTGCTCAGAGTGGCCACCAGGGAAAGCTGGGGAGGGCTAGCCTCCCACTAGTTTGAATTAAGTGGCTACACAGCCCTTAATTCGAACTGCTTAATTAGAACTAGGCGTTAGTCCTCGTAGAATGAGGTTTACCTAGTTCGAATTAAGCGCTCCGCTAATTCGAATTAAGTTTGAACTAGCGGTTTGTATGTGTAGCGCCTATGAAAGTTAATTCGAACTAACGGCTGTTAGTTCGAATTAACTTTGTAGTGTAGACATACCCTGAGTTATCTCTGGGATGCTGTCTTCTACACGTAGACTGGGCTAAGGATATATTGAGTATAAAAGCTCAGTCGGGCAGTTATATTACAAAATAGGTTCGATGTGGTGACTTAGAGTTTTTAAAGGTTATAGATACCAGAGTAAATATGTCTTTGTCTTTAGTGTTCCTTTCATTGGACCACTCTGATACTTCCTTATTCTTTGCTGTGCACTCACTATTTTTTTGTGCTGCTTACTTTATAAAGCTAGTTTACTTTACAAAACACATTCCCCCATGCTACTTTTAAAAAAACGGTTGGGAGTTGTTATATATTGCATATATAAATGGAATCCAGGCACAATTTGTATGTGGTGAACTGATGAGAAATTTAGTGATTTTCCCACAAATTACTGCAATCTGTTTCCTCCCCACACCCTATTCCTGTCTGCAACAAAGTATATTTTACCCTCTCTTGCTCTTATGGCAGTGGATCCTGTGGGATCCTATTTTTCCTGTTTTCCTAGTCTTCCTACCTCTTTATACAGGTAACAAAATGTTGTGTTTGCCTGAAGTAAAAGGAGAACTTATATAATAACAATCTTGACAAATCCAAAATGTGTCTTAACATTTTTAACAATCGACATTCTGAAAAAGTATTTATTTATCAAAGTGTTTATGTTTCTTGTGCAGAAACATATATAATTAAAGAAGACTGCAAAGTACTTTATAAACCTTTGCCCAGATCCCTTTTCTTCAAAGGGTTGTTGTAGATGTTAAGGATGTCAGTAGTCCCACTGGACTCCATACATCTTTGCAAGATTAGGGCTTTAATTGTGACAACGACCTCCTGAAACAATCCTCATGAAGCAGGAACTCTATAACTCTAATAAACTAGATATTAAAATTAGGCCCAAACTAAAAAAGGCCATTGAGTTACCAAAGGAATAAGATTACATGTACAATCTAAACAGCTTACTTGTTTGGTGGCAAACTTACTTCTTACATCAAACTTACATAAAAAGCCTGTTTGCTTTTAATTGAATATGTCAGACTGACCCTGCTCTTTGTTGTATTTGTGGCAAAAAAATAAAATCAGTTTTAGCGCCAATACTTATGATAAAGTGATTCTGAATTCTTGTTTGTGATACTTCTGTCCATCTTGGTTTGTTTTAGTTTGACTGATCACTTTCAAATAGCCCGTTAGTTCTAGAGTGAAGTGTCAAGTCACTAACATTTTACTCTTCAGGTTAAGGGCTGTACACAAAACAGGTCTGGATAGGTGGCTCTTTTTTTTTTTTTCTCCTGGATTGGAGGAGACGATGTTGATAATACTAATCAATCTTGCAGCTGGAAATGGGAAGAATTGCAGATTTCATTGGAGAATATGGATAAATGTGATAATAATATTTAAATTAAGGAAATAAACTTCAATAAAGCAAATATAAATGAAGTTCATCATGAAAGGTATAATAAAATAAACCTTTGTGTGAAATAAAAGCTAATCAGCAACATAATACAGAAAGTTTTTAGCGTTGTTTAATTATCAATTTATCCTCCACAACAACATTACCCATTATTATTGCAAATATAAACAAATGCTACATTGGGATGTAATACTAGTAAACTGCATTGTAAGCCAAGTGAGATAATTCTACAGCCATTACCGGTAATTGGGCTGCTGTTGAGGTTGTGTCTAAAACAAATTGTATGTTATAAGGCAAATTGGAGAGTGTTCAGAGCAATCTAATTGATGAAAGTTTTGGAACGAATAAGACTGATAGGGTAAAGCTGGCAGAAATGGGTTTTTTTCAACAAAGGGAAGGCATTACAGAGACATAAAGGGACATCACCAAGGGTACGTCTAGACTACATGCCTCTGTTGCCAGAGGCATGTAGATTAGGCTACCAGGTATAGGAAAATGAAGCGGCGATTTAAATAATCGCCGCTTCATTTAAATTTACATGGCTGCCGCACTGAGCCGACACAGCTGATCAGCTGTTTGTCGGCTCAGCACGGTAGTCCGGACGCGCGGGTGTCAACATCAAAGGCATTTGTCGACCACCCAGGTATGCCTCCTGGGAGGCACCCCAAGAGAACAAGGAGCAGTTTTTGAGGAGCCTAGGCCAAAACAAAAAGTAATGAGCTTCAGTGGAAGTGGGGAAAATTTAGGGTTAAAATTTGTCATGGGAACAAACTATCCATTGTGGCTGCAGAATTGCCATCTTTTGAGGTGTCTAGATCTAGATTAGACACCTGTCTGTGAGAGATGATTTAGAAATTCATTTAATCAATCTTTCACCAATGCAAGGACAGGACTGCTAAGGACTCTATCCGTCCCAAAATCTGTATGACAACATGCAGATGAAGAGTAACTGTTGTCTTGATTGTTAAATATCCTGTGAGTCATCATGCTGAGCTGCATTTACAGTACATGGAAATTCCTTCCTTACAAGCAATATATACAATTCTTGGTAATCCTAATAAGGAGACATGTGGAGAAAAGCATAGACAAAGACAGATCAGTATGAGTCATGAAGAGATTATATTGCTTTGTAAGCACCACAGTATAAATAATTTATATACTTTTATCAGCATGCTCTGTAGTATATTTTCTATACTATTAAGACCTAAATATTAAGTGACTCTAGGATCACTGGATGCATTTTTGTTTGTGTATGATCTTTTTTTAAAGATGATAGTTACACTTAATCTAATTTTTGCAATAAGGACATTGGTGATGTTTTTCGACTGTGCTCTCAATCATTTTGGACAGCAAAACACCTTCAAAAGTTTGAGCTGACTTAAGGTATCTTTCTATGCAGATTTCTGGTACAGGGGGTGGGCAATAAGCAACCTGAGCGTCGGACGCCATTTGCCAAGGTTAGCCACTTGCTTTGTTTACCTGAGCATTGATGGATATGGCTGCACATAGCTCCCGTTGGGTTCCGTTCACTGTTCCCGAACAATGGGAACTGCAGGAAGCGCACATAGGACAGGCCACTGCTTCTTGCAGCTTCCACTGGCCAGGAATGGTGAACTGTGGCCAACAGGAACTACAACCTGCAGACGCTCAGGTAAACAAAGCATCTGGTGGCCGGCCAGGGGCTAACCCTAATAAACCGTGTCTGGCCAGCAGGCTGCTTATTGCCCACTCCTGTACAAGTAGCTGGCCCCAGGAAAGATAAGAGCCTGTTACTTTGTCATGGTCAGTGGCATTAGCTCTTTCTATCTCAAAATGGCAAAGGCTCTGCGTTAGTGTCCTGATTCGGGAATGCATTTTCAAAGTTACCATTAAATAATCATGTGTTTAAAGATAAGGATGTACTTTAGTCCTATTGGGATTTGGTGAATAGCAATCTATATGGATATGTTTTCCTGAATCATAGAGCTTTGGGTTTGATCTCTACTACAGACCATAGTGTCTATGTTCTGTCCTGGTTTCTTGCAAGAATAATTACACTACAGGCAGTCCCCGGGTTCCGTACAAGATAGGGACTGTAGGTTTGTTCTTAAGTTGAATTTGTATGTAAGTCGGAACTAGCATCCAGATTCAGGCGCTGCTGAATCTGACCAGCGGCTGACTACAGGAAGCCCAAGGCAGAGTTGCTCTGCCCTGGGCTTCCTGGAATCAGCCGCTGATCAGTTTCAACAGCGGCTGAATTTGGACGCCTGGGACAGAGCAGCTGGGGCACTGCCGGGTAGGTCACCTCAGCGCCGCACCTCAGCTCTGCGGGGACCAACCCGGCAGCACCCCAGCTGCTCTACCCCAGGTGTCCCCAAGTCAGCCGCTGCTGAAATTGATCAGCGGCTGATTCCAGGAAGCCGGGGCAGAGCAACTCTGCCTCGGGCTTCCTATAGTCAGCCGCTGGTCAGTTTCAGCAGCGGCTGACTTGGGGACGCCTGGGGCAGAGCAGCTGGGGTGCTGCCGGGTTGGTCCAGTAGCGCCAAGGAGCGGCGCTGCGGGACCAACCCGGCAGCGCCCCACCTGCTCTACCCCAGGCGTCGTCGGCGAGAAAAGCCTGTTCTGCTGGGGGCGGGGCGCCCCCTCCTTCCCCCCGCAGACCAGGGAGACGCGGGTGGCGGGACCGCCAAGATGCACCACGGTCCCGCCCGCATCCTCCGTGGCTTTGCTCCGCGTCTCCCTGGTCTGCTGAGGGGGGGCTTCCCCCCCCCAGCAGACCAGGGAGATGCGGAGCAGCTTTTCTCGCCCCGTAGGACGCGGGCGGCGGGATTGTGGCGCATCTCGGCGTCCCGCCGCTCCCGTCCTCCGGGGTGAGAAAAGCCCCATTTGTAACTGCGGATCCAACATAAGTCGGATCCGCATAACTCGGGGACTGCCTGTATTCCATGTTTTCCAGAAACTATGAAGGGAAAAAGGAAACGTGAAAGTTAGCACCATTGCCCTGGGAAGCAAAGGAGAAGAAAAAATAAGAGTAGGCATTTTTATTTCTAAACAGGAGATTAACATGAAAATTACTTTAAGTAAGGAAGAAGTCCCAAGATAAACACAAACAAGCCTCATCAACTCCCTCTGTGTCTAGCTATCATAATAATAAATATCAGTGAAATTAAGAACTTCCATGGTGAAAAGTGTGTGTGTGTGTGTGTGCATGTGTATATATATTGTCCATCAACTGTATGGAATAGCATAAAGTCAAATAAAAAAGTAAAATAGGGATTAATCTAAGAATAATTTATCAGATTTCCACTCTGAGAAGTGCTATGCGTGGGAGAACAGGAAGTGGAAAAGAAAAACTCTTTTGTGGCTCACCCCTGCATTTTCCTAATTTCCCATGAGGTGGTTTTTGTGTGTTTGGAGAACCAGTGCCCTAAAGAGAAGATAGCAGGCACAAGCACTTCCCATTAACTTCAGTGAGACTAGGATTGGCCCCAAGTGAGGAATTATGATGCTAGTCCACTTCTTTGCTCAACTGAGCAAGAATATTTTAATTGCATTGAAATGAGGGAAGAATAGGGTCAGGATTTTTTTGTTAGTGGCCATTTATAATACTGGTTCTTCCTCTTCACGTCTAGAACTGCTGAACAAGTGTATGAATTAGGATGCCACTGCCAAGGTCAATTGAAGTGATAGCAGTGGTAATACTTCATTAAGTCAGCCTTCTGTTGGGATAAATGGCTTGCAAATTTGCTCCCTCTAAAACTTACTATCAAACATGTCGCACTGATATTGATGAAAACTGGATGTAGGGCCCCTGGCATGGGAAGGCTTCCCTTCATTCCCTGATGTGACACCTCATTCCCCCATAAGAGCAAAGCGGTACTCTTGGAGGTGTGTTGAGTGTATCCCCATGAGGCACAGCAACCCTCTCACTGGCACAAAAATACATTTTAGTCTCCAGTGCTGATGAATCAATCCCACTGGTCTCACTTATTGCATAACAAATTTGTAAACATCTCTCTCTAAGGCTATGGCTACATTACGAACTTTTTTCAGAGAGGAAATGCAAATGGAGAGCTCATTTGCATATATTGTGCTCTCATTTGCATATTGTCTTCTGATCTTTTTCACAGAAGAGGTTTTTGTGCAAAAAAGTGCAGTGTAAACGGTGCCTTTTTGCGCGAAACCCCTCTTTTATGCAAGATCCCTTCTTCCTCAATCTAGGAAGGAAGAAGGGATCTTGTGCAAATGAGTTTTTTTGCGCAAAAACCTCTTCCGCAAAAAGGATCAGAAGAGAATATGCAAATGAGAGTGTAAGCTATGCAAATGAGCACTCTATTTGCATTTCCTCTTCTGGAAAAAGTTTGTAGTGTAGCCGTAGCCTTTTGAGTTAGGAAGACAAGATTGTTTCATTAAATCCATGTGGCAAAACAGATCTCTCTTCGTAAACATGAACTGGCCTGTTCAATCAATCCACTCTGGCATTTCTTAACTTGAAAGGTCTTTTAAGGAGAGTTCTTATAGCTTAGATCAAACACAGCACAATTGAAAGCATTTTTATAAACAAACATTTAAAATCTATCAAACATTTTTGATAATCCATGAAAATAATTTAGGGATGGGAAATTGAGTATAGATTTGTCATAGATCAGAAGGGGGTTTTTTAGGTCTGATTCCTGATTTTTGAAGTCATAGAGATAGCATACTATAAGTTACAGGGAATGCATAGGTGGTATTGCATAGTTTGGGCAGATTTAGCTTTTAAAAGTTGTGTAACATGAATGCAGTGTTGTCAAGTTCTAAGAAAACCACGAAACTGTCTTGCAAATTAGATTAAAATACAATACACTTGGAATTCCTTTTATTTACCTCTGGAAGTTGAGTCCCTAGGACAGTGGTCACCAACCTTTTGCAACCCAAGATCACTTTTTGAATTTACGTGCAACCGAAGATCTACCCGAAGATAATGTTGTAGATAAACAGTCTATTTTGTAAATTATGCTAAATAAAAATTAAAATAGTGTTTATTGTTATAAAATAAACAGTCAATTTTTTAAATTTAAGCTATGTAAATCTAAAATCAAGTATTTATACATTTTGTCCTCTATTCACCAAGTCTCAGTTTGACACCTGTGACTGAACGTTATCTGCCAGTGACTTCAAGTCTGGGTTGTAGTTTGAGATTGCTAGAAGTATACTGTCCATCAGATGGGCATCTGTGAGGTGGGTGTTCTACTTGGACTTGGTATCTTTATTTGGGAGAACGCTGTCTCCCAGAGGTATGTGGAGCCACAGTAAGCCTTCACTTTGAAAGCACAGGATGATAGAAGCAGGTACCTGATGAAATTTGATAGCCAACCTGCCAATGTCTTCTACTTGAAGGAATGGGTTTGAGAGAAACATGACAATTTGGTCCATCGTATCTAATTCTTGAAATCGCCTGTTGAATTCCTCTGCTAATTTCCTTAGGTGTGTACAGAAGTTTTCTGGGTGGAACTATTTTTCTTTCTCATTGATTTCCTCTAGTATTCTCTCCAGACTCGGGAAGTGATGCAGTGTTTTATTCTTTAATTGGGAGGACCACAGACCCAGTTTCAATTTGAATGCATTCATGGCACTGATCATGTGTGCTAAGTCTCTGCCCTTTCCCTGAAGTTCACAGTTCAACTCGTTCAGTTTTGATGTTATATATGTAAGGAACCAGAAGTCTAGCAACCATGCACTGTCTGACGGCTCACTGAACACGTCATTCCTTGATTTAAGAAAAGTATTAATTTCAGGCATCAGCTCTAAAATCTTGCAGGACCTTCCCTCAACTTAACCACCTCACATTAGCATGGAGGATTAGTTCACCGTAGGTAGCATCAAGTTTGTTGAATAAGGATTTAAATAGGCGGTGTTGAAAGGGTATTGCTTGAATAGAGTTTACAGTCTTATCAACTATTTTCATTACATGAGAGAAGTCCAGAACTTTGCTTGCTAATACTTGTTGGTGGATTATACAGTAATAATCGACAAAAGGAGGGAAATTGGGATAATTCCTGCAAAATGCAACAAAGCCCGCATTTGCGCCAAGCATGGTTGGTACACCACCCATTGTGATGAAAACCAGTTTCTTGATTGGAATGTTTTTCTCAAGCAAATACCTTTTGTTGTACATATCCTCACCTCTTGGTGTCTCTTTAAGGGGCAAAAGGATGAGAAGATCCTCTTAATTGTCATATCCTTAAAAACCATACACACAAAACCAATCAGCTGGGCAGTGTCAGTCATGTTGACAGATTCATCAAACTGCAGTGAGAAGCATTTGCAGTCCTTCGGGTTCTTCTGTAGTTGCTGAAAGACATCTTCAGACAAAGATTCCGCTCGTCTTGCTACTGTGAAAGCCCCAAGCTACAGGCTCTGGATTGCTGTCATTATTTCTTCTTTGTTTTTAAAATCATTGAATAAAGAGTCAGTGGCCATAGTCATTGCTTCTTTAATTACTTCGCCATCTGTGAATAATTTCTTGTGTTTTGCCAGCAGATGGCAAATGCAAAATGATGCTTCAGTGCCTTTTGCTGCTGGTTTAAAAAATAATGACTGTCGAGCTTTCAAAATGGCCTTCAGTTCGTTAACTTTCTTTGTACGAAGCATGCTGTTCAAGGGAAAACTGTCCTTGAATTTACTATGTACTCATGTGTGGTGTCGTTTCAAGTTATCCCTTTTACTTAGTGATAAACTTGGATGACATATAAGGCATATGCTCTTATCTTTTACATTTGTGAACAGAAATTCATTTTCCCATTCCACGTGGAAGTTGTACATTTTCGGTTTCTTAGGTTGCCCAGGTGCGCCACTCATCATTATTGCCAGCCAAGGATGTATAGCTGAAATAAAAAGCAAGAATCTGTTACAGCAACTGAAGGAGTCAGGTTAAAGCTTAAACAGTTACAAGTTTATTAAAGAAGCTTATAAATCATATGATTACAATGGCTATTGCTCTATTTCTTAACTGCTAGCATATATAGATCTTAAAAATGGTTACAAAGAAAATAAAGATAGAAAATAGAAATAATGGAACCAAGTGACAGCTTAATCTTTAAAGAGCTTTAAGTCTATATATACGCTTAAGACAAAGGACACATACAGGTACAATTTTTACCCCCTTCTGTGCCTCTCGACTCCAGCGTATCATGCCAGGGCCGGTCCCTCAATTCCTAGGAAAGATGAATACGAGGTGGGCGTCCCCATGGAACCTCAGGAGGCCAATCACCTAACCTGACCAGCAGATAGATGGTAGATTGATGCTCAGAGTAAGTGTGCTGCTGGACCCATCTTTATACCCATAGGGGCCCGTATTCTCTTTCTTATCTAAGATGCCAAATTGTACTGGTCCGTCTTTGTGACGCCAGTTCTTACAAGGGAGTTTTAATTTAATTTACACTTGTAAGAGAGAGAACTAAATTGTGAGTACTGGACATTCTTTACTGGGTGGGAGATTCCTCCCCCCGGACAAGTGTGTGTTCGTATCAATATGGGTTTCAGTCAAGGCAGTTCTCGCAGCCTCGAGATCAACAATTGGCGTATCTCTGTTTACAGCCATCCAGGGTCACAGCAGCCAGCATATCCGGGCCTTCTGTCAAGGCTTCAAAGACTATGCTGATTTTACTGCTCTCTCTCTATGCCCTGTGTGCTCCAGGCAAGCAAAGATGGATGTTATGGAGGGGGGGTTCCTGTCTGGCTACAATGCTAGGCAGTATGGTCTTCTGGAACTGGAACACGCAGGGACAGCTTCACAGGGCCCTGGCTCCAGCCGGAGCAAAGAGTGGCAGCTGCCCGACCAGCTGGCCATGGTGTTCAGCCCGCCGAGGCTGCGCTGTGCTCCAGCTGGTCTGGTGGCTGCCCCACTTTGCTCTCAGATATGATGACTTGCCCTTGGAAAGATGTGGCGCAATGTGTATTTCCATTATATGGGTACATGTACCCAACCACTCCAACCCTTTCCCAGGACCACACCAGACCCAGTTCCAGTCATAGCTGCTGTCAGTGATGGATTCACTTGAGACAGTGCAGGTCAATGTGAGGGTCTCTCCAGGCTTCACTGTCACTGGGCCGGATTGGACCAGCTACATCTGGGAGATGACAGGGAAAGGAAAAGCAGCAGAGGTTCCATCCTCATTCCCAGGCACTGAGGGAAACTCCCCGGCGGGCAGGCCCAGGCAGGTCTGTGGCTAGGGAGAGACTGAGGCTCTTAGAATCTGGGGGTTTGTATTTAAACAGCAGCGGCTCTTGGGAATAGACAAGACATAGAACCGGTGCACAGACACAGCCAGTAGAAATGAGCTGCCATGGGGATGAGTAAAGGGGAAGGTGATTCCTTTCTGTAATGTTAATTAATTAATATCTTGCACATAGACAGAGCCAGTGGGGAAAGTGATGGAGAGGCCCCAGGCATTGGGTAGCAGGTAAAGACAATCAGCTGCAGTGAAAGAGAAAGAAATGGAGACATGAAAGAAAGATGCAGTTTTGGGGTTTGTGCCATGAAAAGCTTTGACTGCACTCGGGGAGTCCCAGCAGTTACCGGCAGGGGAAGCAGCAGCTTGTGGTTTGTGTCACTTGAAAGTGAATCACTTCATGGCTATTTAGCCCCAAAGGCACCATTGGAACCAGCTAACCCAGCCCCTGCAGCGCAGCCTCCGCGGGCTGAAAGCCATGGCCAGCTGGTCAGGTGACTGCCCTCTGCTCTAGCCCACGTGGAGCATGGTGCAGCTTAGCTGGGATGGCCAGCGGGCCAGGCAGCTGCTCCTCTTTGCCACCGCCCAGCCTCGCCACGCTCAGCCCGCAATGGCTGCACCTTTCTCCAGTTGAGCTGGAGCAGAGGGCAGCCATCTGACCAGATAAAGCATGATGCAGCCTCCCCCGGCTGAATGCCACAGCCAGCTGGCCATGCGGCTGCCAGTCTTTAATCCAGCCCAGCTGGCCGGGGTGTTTCAGCCCTCAAGACGCTGCCCAGCAGAGCCCACCATGCCGCCACAACTACTCACCTTCTGATCTATGGGTGCTGCTCAGCAAATGAGGAGGGCAGATGTAAAATGTGTTGTGCGCAGACGCACAGTTCAGAGGGAGCTCAAGATCGACTTACAGAGCCCCCTGCAATCGACCGGTAGATCACGGCCCTAGGGTTTGTTTTTTCAGGCACAGCTCTGTACCCATGAAGGCTAGGAAATTACATTTTTTTAAAATGAAAGCTGGTTTTCTAGTATAGAGTCATGACCCAAGGGTTGGGAGCTTTGCAACTCATGATAAAATCATGACAGTTGGCAATAATGTATATCTTGCCCACTGTGATAGTGGGGATGCAGGGAAGAAGAAATCGACGGTCATATAAACAGCTGATAGGTGACTCTATAAACAAAGCACTCTTACCATCCCCAACATGTTTTGGATTTGTATTAAACTTTGGCTAAGTTCCAATGACTTCCATGCAGATTTCACCCACTTACTCCCAGGCTGAATTTGAAATTTGCAGAATACCAAAGTGATGACAGTTATGGTCAGATTCCCTCCAGATCAGTGCAAAGTTATGCTATTTTGCTTCTTGTATCCTGCGTGATTTATGCCGTCAAACACCGCACTGTCAAATTTGGTTTAGAGGTTCAGTTTAGCAAATTACTACCTGTTCATTGAATAGTTTTGCCCAACCAATCAATTATCCTGTGATTTTAGCATTGTACACTAGCACTATATCCACAGTACAATATCATTTGAGGACTGAACTCTTTCTGGCAGTCATATACTCCAAATGAAAAGTGTAATTTCATTACAAGAGCCAAGTCATATGACAAGCAAGAGTAGGCAAAAGATACACAGGAGGGCTGTGTCTACACTGGACCACTTATTCCGGAAAATCAGCCGCTTTTCCGGAATAAGCTGCGAGCTGTCTACACTGGCCCTTGAATTTCCGGAAAAGCAACGATGCTCTACTGTACAAAATCAGCTGCTATTCCGGAAAAACTATTCTGCTCCCACTTGGGCATAAGTCCTTATTCCAGAACACTGTTCCGGAAAAGGGCCAGTGTAGACAGCCCAGTAGTCTTTTCCGGAAAAAAGCCCCAATCGTGAAAATGGCGATCGGGACTCTTTTCCGGAAAAGCGCGTCTACATTGGCCACAGACGCTTTTCCGGAAAAAGGGCTTTTCCGGAAAAGCAGCCTGCCAATGTAGACGCTCCTTTTCCAGAAAAACTGAAAACGGAATAGTATTCCGTTTTAAGCAGTTCCGGAAATTCATGCCAGTGTAGACACAGCCAAGGAGTCCAAATCTTCACATTGCAGGACTCTGCTCCTTGCACCCAAACCTGCAGGGATACACTATGAAGTGTGGGGAAGATGAAGCCATGTCTGTGTGGATCCTTTAGGCAGGGACAGTAACTGAGAGCATGTCAGTGGAATAGGGAATGCATAGAATGAGGGTTTAATAAAGTTCCATTGTTCAATTTAACGTGCATTCACTTCACTCCTTGTGAACAAAACAGGAGAAGCTCGCATGTAGAATGCAGTGTGTTTTTATTTAGGTTGGACCTCCTCAGGGTAGCACACTCAAGACCTGCCTGGTCCTGAATGACGAAGTTTTCTGGACTAGGGATGGCCAATTTTGGCCCCTCTGCTGCCAGCCTCCAGGCTCTCTCTGGCAGCTGCCAGCCTGTCATCTGGGCTCCCACCCCACAACCACCAACCCCACTGCCAGTCCCAAGGGCCAGGTTCTGCTGCTGACCCAGGCTGGGCTACCTGTCCCCAGACATTGGACCGACTCTGCTCATGGTCCCCTGGCTTGGATCTGGGCCACCAGCTCCCTGGCTGCAGGTCCGGCTCCATTCTTGGCCCTCTGGATGGGCTCCCAGTTGCTGGCGCCTCAGCTGCTGGGGATCTCTGGTCTAGGGGCTGTCTGGTTCTGCCGGATCACAGATGTTGCTGGACCAGAGAGGTTCAACCTGTACTTTAAAAATGGATGTTAGGTTGTGTTACTCCCTTCTACTTTAGTAATAGAGATGTAGCTGTGTTAGTCTGGTCTTGCTGAAACAAAAGACAGGACTATGCAGCACTTTAAAGACTAACAAGATGGTTTATTAGGTGATGAGCTTTCATGGGCCAGACCCACTTCCTCAGATCAAATTGTGGAAGAAAATTGGCACAACCATATATACTAAAGGGATACAATAAAAAAAAAGTGAATACATAGGTTAACCTCTCCTCCTCATCTCCCCTCTGTTCTAAATTCTGATTTGTCTATTTTCTATGTGTTCCTTTTTTTTTTTATTGTATCCCTTTGGTATATATGGTCATGCCAATTTTCTTCCACAATTTGATCTGAGGAAGTGGGTCTGGCCCATGAAAGCTCTTCACCTAATAAACCATCTTGTTAGTCTTCAAAGTGCTGCATAGTCCTGTCTTTTGTCCTTTCTACTTTGTTTCTTAGCATCTGCATAGTGCCCTGCCCATATGTATTGTCACTAATAGTGGTGAGGCAATAGGTGCAGGGTGCTGTCACTGCACTCTTACTAATATGAGTGCTTTCTGCTATGTACAATTACTCCAATTAAGGCTCATTTTCTAATCTGACTGCAATATACGCTTCCTGAATTGAATCATAACCTCATATGTGCCTGCAGACATGGAAACGGATTCTGTGCTAGGGAGAACCGGGCCAAAGCCAAAGTTTGGACACTAGCAGCTGTGAATAGTAAGGCCCAGATCCTCAGAGGAATCTCGACCCAAATGTTACCAATATTAGTGTCTCAACTGTGAGTGGAATAAAACAAGGACAATACAAGTGAACGGATGCAGGAATGGTACTGCGTGTGCAACAGGATAGGTCCCTCAATGGCTATTGGGCAGGGATGGTGTCCCAGCCTTTGTTTGACAGAAAGTGGGAATGGGCAATAGGGAATAGATCACTTGCTGATTATCAGTTCTGTCCATTCTCTCTGAGCACCCAGCATTAGCCATGGCAGAAGACAGGATACCAGGCTAGATGAACCATTGATCTGACCCAGTATGGCTGTTCCTATGTGATACTCGGTATCTTTCTTTTCTCATTTAGCATAAGCAAAAAAATTGGAAGGCAGCTGTTTCAAGTAGGTTTAAAAAGTGTTTTTGTGGGCTCAGTGTTTCAAACTTTAAGAACACAGTTAAAACATTACTCTTTAAAAATGTAATATCCTTGGCTGTGTGGGGAAATGATCTGATATTCACGTGCAGCTTACTTTGAGGCATCTTCTTTTTTTTTTTTCTTTTCAGATTCTTTTGTAATATCCCTTCATGCTGAGGACAACATCACAGTAACAATTAAACGTGCATCTTCTGTTCCACTGCAACCAGACTGTAAAATCTGTTTGAGACAAACATGCAAATCTGAAGTTAGGATAACTACTGCTGTGAAAATAGAAAATTATACTTTCAAGTGTGCAGCACCAGAGAAATTTTTAGTCATGGAAATCCAAAAGAACATTGGTAAGACATGTTTCAAATGTCCCCTTTTAGAATTTCTAACCCCTCCTCACCTTCTAGTTTAGTGTCTGCTTCATAACAACACATGGGGATATCTTGCTCATTATGCCATCTTGTAGTAACTACTATAGCAAGGGTGGGCAATAATTTTTGATGGGGGGCAACTCCAAGATTTTGGTATGTGCTCAAAGGCTGCACTTTTTTATGGGCAGGGGTGCAGGTTCAGGGGGGTGCAGGTTCTGGGATGGAGATTGGATACATGGGAGCAGAGTCCCATGCTAGCAAATCTGGCTGCTGTAGGGTTAGTCTTTTGTAGGTATGAGGTAGAGTTATTGAGATGAATATCCTGGGTTTATTATAATGAGTAAACATTCATAGATGCATGTTGGCGCATAAGACAGGACTGTAGATCTTTTCCACATTGTGCATGCAGTTTATGTATGGTCATTAATGTTCACACTATGTACAGTACAACTATTGGATAACCTATTGTGGGATATCTAGGACTTAATGGCTATCGCTCTGCTGCACATCTGATCTCACTGTGATGATCTGACAGTGCACATACTCTCATCCTCGTACTCCAAAAGCACAGGCCCAAAAGCACAGAAATTATAGCTAATCCTTCTCTGTTAGCTGATACACATTTGGAGAGGTTTGATTCAGCTCAACAGAGGGTGATATACATACATATTACACACAGATTACATTAATAGAACTTAAAATTGCAAAGTCAGGCACTCAAAAGCTAGGAAATGGCAGAATGACGGTTGCCTGTTCACTTTAATTTGTCCCCATTGTGCACGTGCATTACGATGCAGTCTTTAATTGCAGAAGCATACTGTTTTTTCCATAGGGCCCCCTGCATGGAACGCATGGTGCACACTTTTTGTTTTATGCTGTTTGTGCACAAAACAATGAGGGTAAAACAAAATAAATAAGGCATAAGCAGGGGAGCCGACAGCCTGTATGGTGCGTGGGCAAAGTGAGTGGGAGTGGCTGTTCTGTACTCCTGTAAGAGGCAAGGTCTCAGTCGTAAACTCTGAGGCCAGGGGTAGCCAGCCTTCCGAATTGCCCAGTGTGTCCTACCCGCCATGCCTTCAGAGCTGTACGGCGCACATAGCATGGCACTGTGGTCCAGTGGCAATTTAAAGGGCCCGGAGTCCAGCCACTACTGCTGTAACAGCAGGGGTGTCTGGGAGCTCTGGGCCCCTTTGAATTGCCAGGCCCTAGGGCAACTGCTCCTTTTGTCCCCTCTCCCCCGTCAGTGGGCCTGGGCATAAGGCCTTATTTACTTCACACTGTTAAATTTAGCTCTGAAGGCAAAATTATTAAATCCCTCCTGGGTTTTTCCTATGGTGCTCACTACGGTTGTATCTGAGAGCTTTAATGTTAATGGGTTTATCTTCACAACACCCCCTGAGAGGTGAGGGTGTAAAATTATCCCTTTTTCCAGATGGATAGGTGAGGCACAGCAAGTAAGATTAGAGGCATCCACTAATTTTGAGTGCCCAGTTTGCATAGCACCTCATAGTAGGGGTATATAAGGTTATATATATTACGTTTACTGGAATGCTACTGGGTAACCAGCCACACCAGGCCTGAATAGCCCAGTTCACATTGAGCAGGTGGGATCCTGGCTAAGCAGCGGGCTGGCATAACTCCAGCCACAGCTGCGCTGGGCCAGCCAGTGGGTCCCAACCATGGCTACATCAGGCAGGCAGGGATCTAGCTGCATGGCAGGCAGGCTAGCCTGGAGCAGCCCCTGCCGTGCTTGGCAGATCAGGTTGGACCCCAATCCCAGCTGCTTTGTGCAGCCTGCCAACAGTTAAACAGTTAAACTTATACTGTTAAACTTGTACTGTTTAACAGTATAAGTTTAATCATTTAACTGGTTAATTGTTTTAACCGATATTTACATCTTTATAGTGCCCGCTGACGTAGAGTTGCAGCCTTGAATGTTTAGCCCAGCATCTCAAGTTGGGCAGTCCAAGAGGGAGGAATGCATGATTAGTAGCCACCTGTGAAAAGTTTGGTTTACGTGGCTGAAACAGCAGCATATTGGAACTCTGTCGGATAGTCCAGGAAAGAATCCAGTTCTCCATTCAATTGTCTTAGCCATAAGTTGCCACTCCACTCCTCCCACCGTCCTATCATCTCCTAAAGCTTTTTTAAAAAGTTTGCTAGATTTTTTTAGCATGAGGGAAAACGATATACTTTTCCCTTTGGACTTAAAAAATGGCGGAACCATTTTGGCTGAAAATTTCCAGAAAAATATAGCCCCCAAGACAGACATCTGACATGGAAAATTTTGGCCTATATCGTTAAAAATTGATAAACTTTTATAAACAATAGGGTATTAGTTTAAGGCTATCTAATACTAATAATGATGTTACTAGCCTTACCTAGTTATCCGGTTCATGACAAAATAAACATGGGGCAGGACTAATGCAGAAGCTGCAAGTTGGATTTCTTGACTACCATGCAATTGAAAAATTGTAACCAATCACTGCAGGAGGTCCCTGAATGCTTTGGTATACCCAGGGCTGGCAGGAGGCTTTGTTGGGCCCTGAGCATTGGGGTTCAGCTCTGGGCCTTTGGAAGGGGTGTGGCCTTGGGTGGGAAGGGGTGGGGCTAGAGGCAGCTAGTCCCTCCTCCACCCAGCCCTCAGAACCACCCGGGCTTCAACAGTGATTTAAAGAGCCCAAAGCCCCAGGTCCTTTTAAATCACCAGGTCCTGGGGCAACAGCTCTCCCCACTCATCGGCAGCCCTGGATACACCAGTCCCTTCTGGATGCCTGGTAGCACTTTCTGTGTAGCACAATCTTAGCGGCAACTCTTGTAGGCGCTTCCAACATCAGCAATGCCAACTCTTATGATTGTATCAAGAATCTTACTGTATAGGATGTTTTTCTAAACGCTCTCTTTCCTGGAGTCACAAATCTCAGTTTTCATTTAAGAAGAGCATTTGTAGCCCTCATGGCTATGGAGGAAAGCTTGAAAACATGAGTTATGAAGGCTTAAAAATAAAAAAAACTAAAATGTATTTGTTTTTTGAAATCTGACTTTATGAAAAATAATATATCTTAATATTACAGTGGGGTCTGTCTTAAAGTTTTTGAACAGCCAAGGTTGTCCGTAGTGTTCCAGCTTTCTCTAGAGGGCTGCAGGGAAATGTACAATGCATGTAATTTATTGTGTTAAAAAAGCAATTTGCTGCAATTTGTTAACTGTTAAACAAATGTGCACACTGTAATTTAAGTGGTGGTGGGGATTTAGGTATTTTTTTTAGAAAAATATAAACACAGTGAGGGGAGGGGGAAAACAGCAAGTTCCTCAACTGTTGATGCTTTGTGCACCTGCTTTGTGTGTGCCCTGTTTTTTAGATTGTATGTCGGGCCCATGCCCCTTTGGAGATGTTCATCTTCATCCATCAGGATTGCCTCGCCTTAACAGGACCTTCATTTGGGATGTGAAAGCCAGTAAGAAGGTTGGACTTGAACTGAAATTCTCTACACCATGGCTAAGGCAGATTGGGCCCACAGACACTTGTCCCGATTTAATCACTTACAAGATCAGCAGCTATATCGACGCTACTACAGTCAACATTGGAACGTTCTGCAGAAATGGCTCCGTGTCTCGGGTCAAGGTTCAGGGAGGTGTTGTGATGGCTTTGCAGATACCATGGAATTCACATCTCCCCACTTCTGGCTTTAACATAGCAAACAGATCTTCCATAAAAAGTAGGTACAGTATACTATGTACTTGTTTATTTGCAGTTTTAGCTCCTGTAGCTTGCAAAAAGGTTTTTAATCTTTGTACAGGTTGAACCTCTCTAGTCCAGCACCCTTGGGACCTGATCGGTGCCAAACCAGGGAATTTGCTGGACCACGGGAGGTCAGTATTGTCTAGCACAAGGCTACTCAACACATGGCCCACAGACCGCATGCGGCCTACTGCCCGTTTGTTTGTGGCCCGCGGTGCGGTTTGGGTTTGCAATGCGGTTTGGGTTGATATGTGTTTTAGTAATTAAATTCATGGATTGCTGTGAAGCCAAAATAAAAAAGTAGTCAATATAATGGTCTTCTGTTGATATGCATTTTAGTAGTTAAATTCCGGGATTGTCATTGCTCATTAAAAGTGCTGTCATATGGATGGAAATTGAATAAATATTGCATTTTATTAGTAGCAGCAGAACTGACTTACATGGGGCCTGCGTGTTGTGTAGACTTACCTTAATCTTTGTATTCATGCCCGTCAATGTGAAAAGCTATTTTCACATATATTTGCATGTATATGCAACCACGCTTAAGTTGCAGCCCTTGGCATGTGCTATGAATATCATTGTGGCCCCCAGGGCTTCCAAAATTGAGTAACCCTGGTCTAGCAGCATTACCAACACTTCCACTGCTTACTGGACTCTTAGAAGACATATGGGTCCATGGGAGATTTGGCTACACCCATGATAAATGGACATCCAGCTAACTAAAATCATGCCAGACCAGAGAGTGCCGGACTAGAGAGGTTCAACCTATATTTGTTTAACTTGAAATGGGGAGGGAGGAGGAATCATGAAACTAAAAATCACAGACAATATGGCTACGTCTACACTGGCCCCTTTTCCGGAAGGGGCATGTAAATTTCACCAGTCGTCGTAGGGAAATCCGCGGGGGATTTAAATATCCCCCGCGGCATTTAAATAAAAATGTCCGCCGCTTTTTTCCGGCTTTTAAAAAAGCCGGAAAAGAGCGTCTACACTGGCCCCGATCCTCCGGAAAAAGCGCCCTTTTCCGGAGGCTCTTATTCCTACTTCAAAGTAGGAATAAGAGCCTCCGGAAAAGGGCGCTTTTTCCGGAGGATCGGGGCCAGTGTAGACGCTCTTTTCCGGCTTTTTTAAAAGCCGGAAAAAAGCGGCGGACATTTTTATTTAAATGCCGCGGGGGATATTTAAATCCCCCGCGGATTTCCCTACGACGACTGGTGAAATTTACATGCCCCTTCCGGAAAAGGGGCCAGTGTAGACGAGCCCTATAGGTTTAATCACTAGTACTTTCCTATTTTCTCTGCATCCTCACACATTAGTCCCATCTTATTAAAATCCACTGAAATATTTCCAGAACTTAATCATGTTCCTTACTTCAGTGATCCTTGCTATCAATTTTTACTTTTGTAATTACTTTGCTAATTCACTAATGTCCCTCTCCCTTCTCGTAGTTATTCTATTTTTTTTAAGTTTTTAGATTGTCCACTTAATTTCATGATTTTTAGCTTGATCAGTTCACATAATAATTATGAAAAGATTTCAGGTTTCCCTATTTGTGAATCAAACTGTTCCATCCAAACTCTTCTTAAGTTGAGTCTTTATAGGATTTTAAAAACCAAACCAAAAGTATTTGCCAAAGAGTAAAAACATACAAATAACGACGTGATAGGAATGGACAAAGATTGCAATTGAGTCTGTTTAATAGCTTCTTCCTTCATAATTTGCTGATCTCCTCAGATTTCCATTGCAGTTTAAAAAACCATAAGAAGGATGCCTGGAAGATGAATCAGCCTGTCTACTTGTGACTGTATATGTGTAATACTCTGTTTCAGCCCATTCTGTAATGTGAAACTTGCACAACTGTATTTTTTATCTGTAGGTTCCATGGCAAAGGATGGAGCCCTCTGTGAACTGCTCATATAAACACATTTTGGTTTTGAGAAGTTTCCACCTTTTATCTGAATGCCACAGTCATCATTAGTTGTGGGTGGAAAGTGCTTTGGATATAAAACATAGTTGTCTCTACATAGGTAAAAATCAGATATGTGGTTTATCAAGAGGGCAGTCCCACTAATTTTTAGCTGTTGATTAAACAGGGTGTTGCCCTCCTTCATGCTGCGGGTCAGCAATGAGGCCTGAATATAGTAGTAGTTATCCTGCTTTTTGCTTTCTGTAGTGATGCCTGGTTAGTCAGGAGGTTAGTTTTTAATTCACATGCCAAGGATGTTACAAGGCTATGGTCAGGATTCAGCTACTACCTTACACATTTGCGACTTTTGTCTGGTATATTTTTCCTAGATCCTTAGATTCAAATCTCTACACTTAAGTTCTCCAGTGATTTGAATGTCCTCTTGCTTGTGATATTATACATGAAATTCAGAGAGGCAGTGTCAGTAAACACAATTACATGTGTCACACAACTTTCTCCTGTGGTGCCAGGCTGGATTCTTCACACATATAGTAGACCAATGAGCCTGTGTTTTTGGAGCTGAACTCTTAAGCCAACAACAGATTCTTTACAGGCAGTCCCCGGGTTACATGGATCCGACTTACATCGGATCCCTACTTACAAACGGGGTGAGGCAACCCCGCACTAGCTGCTTCCCCCCAGCAGACCAGGGAGACGCGAAGCTAGCGCCCACCCCCCCAGCAGACCAGGGAGACGCGAAGCGGCTTTTCTCAGCAGACACCTCAGCTTGAGAATAAAGGACTGAGGGAAGTGAGGTGTGGGAGAATAAAACTGAGCTCTGGAGAAATGTTTGGCTAGAGTTTCCCCTACAATATGTACCAGTTCCGACTTACATACAAATTCAACTTAAGAACAAACCTACAGTCCCTATCTTGTACGTAACCCGGGGACTGCCTGTACTGTGTTCGATCAGCCTTTAGAGGACAACATCAGCAAGTCAAATATATGCACTCTGTTTTCTTCTATAATTCGGCCTATCGCTGAGATGTATAGTGACTTTTTTTTATTTGAAGGTCTGCTTGGCCATTGCTATTGAACTGTGCAAGTGAATATGTATTTTCTTTAATGGCTGCCTATTTTTTCTGTAACAGGGTTGTGTATTATTGAATCTACTTTTAAAGGAGAGATGTCAGCAACCCTAATGTCTGCCAACTACCCACTGGGCTTCCCAGAAGACGAGCTCATGACGTGGCAGTTTGTTGTTCCTTCTAACCTTAGAGCAAGCATCTTCTTCCGCAACTATAGCCTTTCCAACTGTGAAAGGAAAGAGGAAAGGGTGGAGTATTACTTACCTGGATTGTACGGTAGCCCTGAGGTGTATAAACTGAGCGACAAACAACCTGCCAATATTGCTGGCAATTTCAACTTGTCCCTGCAAGGCTGTGATCATGATGATCAGAACCCTGGAATGCTCCGTCTGCTTTTTCAGATTGTAGTTCAACATCCTCAGAATGAAGAGAGTAAGTAACCACTTGTCCGTTTCCCTCTTTATGCTGCTTATTTAATTTTCTCAGTTGTTTTGTTAATATGAATTTGGCAGAAAGATCGCTTGGAATTAGGCTTTCTGATTTTGTTTATAAACATTGGGGCTGAGTTACACAGGCAGTGATTTTTCTTTTGGGGGGGGAGAAGAGAATATTATTTCTGACTGGCTGCTGTTGGAATCTTTGAACTTTGGATCCAAGTTGAGTTTAAGCAAGTGGGTTGCTAGGCAATGTTGAAAGGTCTGTGGTACTGTGTTGGATGCCAGAGAGGTTTCATTACAGTAAGGTGAACAAGATTCTCTAATCTGTAAACAGGAGTAAAAGATATTAGAAATTTAGACTGCATATTTTAAAACTAAAGCAAATGACACCCCCAACTTCTTTTTCAACACTTATTCTGTGTTTCGTGTCATATGATTTTATTTTCACGTATTTGACTCAAACACTTTCATAACTTGCTGCAAGGGTGGAAAAAATCAAACACGGCAGTGCTAAGCTTGTACATGAGAGCCGGAGACTGGACCTGGCTGCAGCATAATCAAAGTGAAACTGACAAGTTTAACTGAGCAAGCTGAATACAATGCAAGTGGTAGCAAGAGTGGTAAAAAGTAAATTGGATATTTAAAATTACTTCAATTTTAATCCTATGTATTATATTAGTAATAAAATTAAGGACTTCTTTAGTATTGTTCTTGTACTGTGTCTATTGCATAGTATCAGAGAATCTTCCAGCAGGGTAATAATAAAGAAGATAACTTTTATCTGGATCCTGACCCTTTACTAGTAGAACTAGCTGAATGTAAAGAGCACTGTGCTATATCATGTCATTTATCTAGATTAGCCAGGTCATTTTGCATCTTCTGCTGCCCTGCGGTTATTAGACTAACACTTTCATCACCCTTTTGCATCTAAAACAGATTGAGTTGTTTGACCAACTATTGTTAAAATCTCTGGGGCTGTGGGCCATGCTACTTGGATATTAAACATAGACTATCTTGAATGGTTTTAGAGGTCACTTTAAAATCAATATAAAGAACTCCATTTAAAACACTGATTGGAATTTCTTATCACAGAGGAGCACATAGCCTTTTCCTGAGTGAATGATTTTAAGGGGAAAACTGTCCTTGTCGGCAAAACACAAGACAATTTAACATCCTTGCCAAATTTGTTGCATTCTTTTTGGGAAGAAATGGAATCAATCTGTGAAAACTGAAGCACTGAAGAGATCAGCTATGGTTTTTCATAAATGTTCTATGTTGGCCTAACCCATTGCATTTAGTGGAAGCTCTGAATAGTGAGTGTTTTTAAAAATCAACCCCCTGATGTACTGCACTACATGCCTACTAATCTAAACTAATCTCTCCAGAAGAAAACAGTCTGCTTTGTATATGTACTTAGTTACCAGAGAATATGTTCAGATAATGTTACAGGTGTAACTTAAAAAAAATAACAGGATAAGCTTTGCAGTCTGTACAATCTATAGGATTAACATCCAATATTTTAGAGACTGTTATACTCAGGCAACATAATAAACTGTGCTAAAGACAGTTCCTATTTGTTTGTTTTTTTACATTTATGTCTTATGCTTAATGTTTTTTGAATGGAATTTAAATTTTCTTTTCTTGTTTTATTATGACTGTACTTGTTTCTGAAAGTGCCATTAAAGGTTACAGACTCTTGGAGTAGGCCTTTCTAGAGTACATTGACTGAGATTCTGTGATTCTTTCCATTTATGAATTAATGCAAGATCTGTAATTAACGTGGCTTATCAGCACCCATGATTTCAGAATAGAGGAGGCTCCCTAACTGGATGATGATGGGATGTGTGTGTATGTGTCAGGATTCGTTTTGTCTCTAGATTGTTGCTGGCTCAGTGTTAGCCAAGGAAGACTTTGAGAGCTGGTATCACCATATTGTTATCTGACTTTATACATAAAATCCTTTCACACTCCACACTAGATACAAGTGTAGAATGTGCCCTTTTGTGAGTTCCAAATTAGGGCATATCACAGAAAATGTGGTGGGGATAAGAGGTGTCTGTTGTACCTCACAGTTCCTCTCAGAGTAAAATAACTTCTTCTCTGTCATGTTAGAGTGTTAATCAGTATACCATGTCCTGGATGATATCAACATTCATATCAGATGACTTTTGGATTAGTTTAGGATCTCATGGCCTCCGTGATAAGACTAGTACTGATCTGTTAGCTTGTGTCTTAGTATACAGGGGTGGGCAAATTCTGGTCCTTCGCGTCCAAACTCAAAGGCAAATTGGAGGGAACTGTTGTCATGTTGTTATTACCCCCATCAGATAGAGTGCACATATCTCAGGATGGTGCACATATTTCACTGGCCTATTTAATTTCAGAATTCTGTGAGGGAGAACATTAATAGTAGGCCATTTTGTCGAGGTTTGTACTATATGTTAACCATCGTACTTCAACTATCAATATTTCTTCTAAATTTCCTCTCCTTTTATGACATCCTCATGGGTCATTTTGGTATGATGTATGACATTCAATTAATGTGGGGAAGCAGTTACTGCACCAATTGTGTGGAAGTTGCTTTTGGAGTCAGACTAACTGATTATAGTAGAGAAATTCTGGAAGGGCCATGCTGTGGGGAAGGCTAAGGAAACTTTCATTTTCTCCACCATCCATGAACTTTTAGTGATTATCCTCATTCAACACAAGTGCTTGGAGATGCACAAATTATAGCTTATGCAATAAGATAAAATTGCTGCTTTGAGGAATACATCAGTGGAACTGCTATAGGTAGCAAGCAAGTTAGTTACTGTGAGATGCCTCTACTTGGAAACAAAGCCCCTGTTTGTTCACGTTGAAGAATTTTCCACCTACTCTATGAATAAGACTAATTGATCGGACAGGATCAGCCTTCATGATAGAACATATCTGTAGGGAGCAAACATTTTTTAGCGAAAAACAACAAATGGTCTGGTAGCACTTTATAGACTAACTAAACATGTAGATGGTATCATGAGCTTTTGTGGGCACAGCCCACTTCTTCAGATGACCGGAGTTATGAGTTTGGGATGTGAACACTTGAAATAAATAGGAGAGGGGAAGGGGAGGGGTGGGGGGGGTGGGGAAAGAGCATCAGTAAATACAGTATCTGGAGAATAGGTACTTAAACCTAAGCAGATAAAAATCAAACTCAATAGATAGATTCCCATGTCAGGAAGGATACTACTCAGAGAGCTGTTAGCACCTTCAATGGTTGTTAAATTGGAAATATCCTAACCAACCTTCATCACGATTTAAGTCCATTAGCATGTGAATTGAATTTGCGGATGAACTCTAATTCCAAGGCTTCCCTGTGGATCTGGCTTGTAGAGCTGGTTTGTGACAAGACAGCTACTTGAAGAACTGTCATAGTATGATTTGGAAGGTTAAAGTGTTCACCAATAGGTTTCTGTACGTATATCTGATTTGTGTCCATTGATTCTTTCCCGCAGAGACTGTCCAGTTTGTCCAATATATATATATAGCAGTGGGGCACTGCTGGCATTTGATAGCATAGATCAAATTACTGGATGTGCAGTCAAATGACCTTTTGATTTTGTGGCTTATGTTGTTTGCTCCAGTGATGAATTCGCCAGTATAGATATGTGGGCAGAGTTGGCATCTCTTTTGGTTGCATGGCTGTGTTCCTGGAGGCTTATGATGTGGTTGTGTGGTACAGTTACCAGAAAGAATACGTTTCAGGTTAGGAGGTTGTCTGTAAGCAAGAATAAGTTTTTCTCCCAAGGCATCTGAGAGTGAGGGATCATTTTTCAAGATGGGTTGTAGGTTGTGTATAATGTGTTGGAGGGGTCTGAGTTGTGGACTGTAGGTAACAACTAGAGGAGTTCTGTTGTTTTCTCTTTTGGGTCTGTCTTGAAGTAGTTCATGTCTGGGTACTTTTTTGGCTCTATTTGTTTTTTCACTTCTTTCTCCAGATACTTACTAATGCTCTGTTCATCCTCCCCTCCCCCCCATCCCGGCCGCCCTTCTTTTATTCTCTCCCTCCCGCCCTTCCCCTCTCCTATTTATTTTGAGTGTTCACATCCCAAACTCATAACTGGTCATGTGAAGAAGTGGGCTGTGCCCATGAAAGCTCATGATACCATCTACATGTTTTGTCAGTCTATAAAGTGCTACCAGACCATTTATTGTTTTTTTCTATAACAGACTAGCTCCGTTTTTTAGTGAGTTCATCATGTTGGTAGATTATAACCTCCAAAAGGGATGCATGTCCCTTTCTTGCTTTTTAAAGAAACCTTGATGTTTAGGGTAGCATTATTGGAAGAGATTCCCAGAATTGGCCCACCTCTATATATTGAGACAAATGAACAGCTTAGTACTAGTCTTATCATGGGGACCATGAGATCGAAAACTAATTCAACAGCCATCTAACTTCTAAAGACTTGGTGCTAGGTTTACTCAAGAGAGGAATTATTAATTGCCAAAGAAACCACTGTTTGGTGATGATGATTTTTCCAATGACACCTCTGTCTCTTAACTTTCTGGTTTTGGGGGAGGTATCAAAAAAGTTGTGGGAAAGGTGTAGAAGTCTCTGATTCGTTTGTATTCTGGCAATATGGATTTCAGCCAGGATATAATATGGTTACCATACTGGTCTTGTTTGGCTGATTTTACTTTTATCTATTGCTAGCAGCTGTAGACGCTGATACTTTTAGCTCTGTCAGCAGCCTTGAATCAGACTGGCCTCCCATAGGCTGTGTTGACTCACCTGTGAATCTTGACTGAGGAGAATGAAGATGTATCTGAATAACTCTAACCTTTAAGGAACATGCCAAAAGTAGCTATAGGTGGTTTTCCAACTCTCTAGTGCAGGGTGCCAGGGCTGCTGTGGTAGGAGATAGCAAAGTCCACAGGCTGTAGTGCTATCAGTATGTTGATCACACCTCCTTGTTTTGATGTTGATGATGATTTTCCTTGTTGTTGTTTTGTTGTTTTTAAAACTGGATCCAGATTGTAGTAGGCTTCTGATTTACATCATACTTTGCCAAGATAGGGGCATAGATGAGAATAAGATGACATGAAGCTCAGTCCAGAGGAGATATTAACTTAGAGGAAAGCACTTGGCGATTTCACCATATAGATATCTACATGTGTAGGAATATCTCTCTCTCGCTCACTCGCTCTCCCTTTTAACAGAACCGACAAGTTACTCTTAACCTAAAATAGCTTCAAAATCACCGGTTAATGTAAGTTGATACTTCTGGGTAAAGTGCATCCCTGTAGAACTACTTGCTAGAGGAAATGACTTCTAATGCTGTTACATGTATTAAAAATAACAATCCTGTTGGAGACTAGATGGTGAAAGTGATAATGAGCTGTAAAGTTATTTATTGTCAGGTCATTGGTCTGGCTTCAGCTCATGTTGGCAGAAACTGAAAAATTCACCTATGACAGTTGCCTGGCTAAAATGAGTAGATGAGCTCAGAACAATCGCTAGTGGATAGACGTCCACTTTGCAAAACCATCACTTCAGCTGGTGCTAATTTAGGAGGCCAACTCCACAGGGAACAAAGATGGAATGGATTCAACCTACAGGTGATCCATGTAGGTGTTGATCATGACATATCAGCAGTGCAGCTTTTTTGTTCATGAAATATGTTTTAACCTTTAATCTGGCTCCATTCGTAAGCATCAAATACCTCAGATCCTCAAGGAAGTTCAAGTTTGACAAATCATGTTGGTTCATATTCAGTGTGCAATCTGTCTTGATTCTGTGAGTAAAAACATTCAATTAATCCATCTTTGAATCGTTTCTATATTGACAGTAAAGTGGAACTTTATAATGTATTGTGTCTTGCAGACTAAATGCTAACCTAAAAAATCTGGCAGGCTGTTGGATTTTGCAAAATGCAAATAATAAATACAGCAGCAGTCAAAAAAAAGCAAACAAAACGTTAGCAATCATTAAAAAAGGGATAGAGAATAAGACAGAGAATATCTTATCACTGCCATATAAATCCATGGTATGCCCACATCTTGCATACTGCGTGCAGTTGTGGTTGCTTTTCTCAAAAAAAGTATCTTGGCAATGGAAAAATTTCAGAAAAGGAACAAAAATGATTAGGGGTTTGGAATGGCTGCCGTATGAGGAGAGATTAATAAGACTGAGACTATTCAGTTTAGAAAAGAGGAGTCTAAGGCGGTATATGATAGAGGTCTATGAAATCATGACTGATGTAGAGAAAGTAAATAAGGAAAACATATTTACTTGTTCCCATAACACAAGAACTAGGGATCACCAAATAAAATCAATAGGTAGCAGGTTTAAAACAAACAAAAGGAAGTATTTCTTCATATAACACACAGTCAATCTGTGAAACTCTTTACCATGGTGTTTCTTAAAGTGTGTTCCACGGCACGCCGGTGTGCCGCAGAGAACAGAGTTCAAAATGGCCGCCCTTAAAAGGGCAGTGCCTGCTCTCCTGATAAAAGGGCAAACTGTTCGGGTATTTTTGCTTAACAATTTCTTCAAAGGAATCCTATTCAAAGTAGGAATAAGAGATCTCCGGAAAAGGGCTTTTTTCCGGAGGATCGGGGCCAGTGTAGATGCTTTTTCCGGCTTTTCTAAAAGCCGGAAAAAAGCGGTGGACATTTTTATTTAAATGCCGCGGGGGATATTTAAATCCCCCGCAGATTTCCCTATTACGACCTGTCAAATTAGCATGCCCCTTTCGGAAAAGGGGCCAATGTAGACGTAGCCCTTTTGTGCACCAAGTCTATTGAAACTATGCTGGTATTTTGTTTCTATAAGGGACAAACTAATTGAAACTCCATTTAACTTCCAGATTTAAAAGAGAGTTGATATTTGCATGTTCTAACGGCATTCCAAATACTTAAACAAGTTTTACTGCTATCTGTAGCACGTACAATTGGGTGCCAGGGAAAATCATATAGCTGTTCCCAAAAAACAAATATCCTATCTGTACTATTGTATATAGCTGAAATAAATCATAGAGGAAGCGTGGCCTGGTGGTTAGTAGTGATGTAAAAATCTAACTCTTTAAATGGTTAATTGAGAAGCATTAGCTGATCAGTTTGCATTATGGTTACATGCTGGCTTCCGTTCCTGGGGAGCTGGCAGTCGCCCTGCACTGTGGGCTCTGCAGAAAGTTATTCTGCAAGCTTGCAGTGAAGCCGGCTCCTCAGAAGTGGAGCCAGCATCCAGGAGCCAGTGGGTGCCGGGAGCTAGCTGATAAGCCAGCTCCCAGTACAAAACTGCTCCCAGCTGCCGTCCCTACTCCTGGGGAGCTGGTTATGCTGTGAGCTCTGAAGGATAAAGCTTATGCTGCAGAACTCGCAGCATGTGTTGCCACTAGGATTTTTAATGGTTACATTTTTAACCAACTATTACATCCCTAATGGTTAGGGCATTGGACTGGAAGTTCAGACCTGGATTCCCTTCCTGTTGTGCCATTGACTTACTGTGTGACCTTGGGCATGTCTCTAGTTTTGCGCCTCAGTTTCTCATGTGTCAAATGAAGATAATAGTGCTCTCCCACCTTTTGTAATGGCCCCATTTTTATACATGCTGGCCACAGTGATCAGATTTTGCTGCCATAATGTTAAGCAGCCTGATTGTAAAGTGCTGAGTCATACTCACCTTATGTGGGTCTTGTGGTTGTGTAGTGCCTCTGAAAATGCAGGCCCCTAAGTTCATACTTGATGTAGGTGCCCAGCTAGAATGTGCACATCCTCAGTGCCTGCATCACAGCCACTTATTCTTCTGGTCGAGGACCACCCTTGGAGGCTGTCAGTGGGACCACTCAATTGGCCAGATGATTCATTTAACTGCAGTGCTTCCATCCCTTGAGAGGAGTTTATTTGATTGCTTTACTACTAAATTACAGCCACTCTCCGACTTACGAACACACCAACTTATGACTATCCTTACTTACGACTAACCTCCCATTAACTCCATTATAATATTTTCGAGTTAAGAACCATGTATGTCAAGTTTTTCGAACAGTGCGGACAGCACATTAAAGGGTATTTCCGACTTACGACCAAACTGAGTTACGACCAGGTGTTTGAAACATAACCTGTTTGTAAGTCGGGGACTGCCTGTAGTCTGGTAGCTCAAACCTTAAGGGAGCAGAATCTTACAAGGTTTCTGTGACAGAATAATAGCTTTTCAAAAACAAGCTTCCTACTTGAATTGGGCGAAAGCAGTTGCTGTCTGTCTGGGCAAATGCAGCAATATACCACATTTAACAGAAGCCGCTTCCCTTTTGATTTCCATTTAGAAAACATTGTGTGGGACTCACAAACTGAGGTTCTTATCTTTTAATTAATGGAAGAGACAGAAAAATAGGTGCAGTAGGACTAAGTAGTCCAAGACCTCTTCAGTTATATTAGCCACACCTTCCTAGCTCTAGCTGTCATTTACCATATATCATGACACTTCCGCAGCAGAGAAAAAAAACTTTATTTACTCCCGCTGGACAGACGCATTCTCTAGAGCATTCAGAGGACTGGCATTCTGTAAAGGGACAAATGTCCTCTGGATTTAAAATCAAGCACAAATCTCTTAGGCTGTGTCTAGATTAAACCTCTTTGTCAACAGAGAGATGTAGATTAGGCACTTCGAAAATGCAAATGAAGCCAGGATTTAAATATCATTTGCATAAACATGGCTGCCGCTCTTTTCTGAAATGGAGCTTTTTCGAAAAAACCCTGCAGTCTGGATGGGGCTCTTTCAAAAATACAACCCTTTTTCAAAAGATCCCTTATCCCTCATAAAATGAGGTTCACGGATCTTTCGAAAAAGGGTTTATTTTTCGAAAGATCCGCGTCTAGATTGCCATTTTTTTTTAAAAAGCTCCATTAAAAAAAACGGCAGCCATGTTTATGCAAATGAAGTGTGGGATATTTAAATCCGGCTTCATTTGCACTTTCAAAGTGCTTGATTTGCATCCCTCTGCCGACAGAGGGCTGCAGTCTAGACATAGCCTTACGAACAGCCTGTAGTCCCTCTGTGTGCCATAGACCTGCAAAGATTTAAATGGACTGAGACACTACCTGTCTGAGAGACTGCTTAACTCCCAATGCCCCAGTAACACAGCTACAGTCAGCAGAGCCCTGTGAGCCGGATTGCACTCTTTATACAAGAAAGGGGGGCTGGTGGCAAGGTGTTTTCTGTAAGGGCCCAGGGATTCTGGAGCTTGTTTAACTCACACACCTACTGGGTATGGTTCACTAGCCCAGGTAGTAACCCTTTAGACCACTTACAAAGAGAGAATGAGTGTGCTCTGCAGCCGTAACTGAGAGCCAGCTGGCTTTTAGCTCAAGCTATACAGGCACATGCACTAGGTCCCAGGTTTGGTTCTGCCTGTCAACACTACACTTGCTCCCCATCCTTGATCCAAAACAGCCCGTATCCGATGACATTCTGAAGAAACGTGTGAGAGAGGGGTTTAGGTGAAGGATACAGGTCTGTCAAAAGGAGGTGACAGACTGGTTTTTTGGATTTTTTTCACGTTTGCTATCTACCGGCTGAAGCAAATTATTATCAGCTGTTGATTATTGGAGGCTGCTAGTTGGTGTCGTCAGTTTATTTGTATTTATTTCAACTGACTGTAAATTTTCCAGTGGAACTGTTTTCTGTAATAAATTATTCTAAAGAATCAAAATGTTATATGTGACCATGTAGGTTCCATCTACACACTTCATGGAAACCAGGCAGGCTATTCATCTTACAGGCTCCCTATATAGCCAGCTACTCCCTTGTTGGACTCCCCATGTCCCCTGCCTGGAATTTCATGAAAAACTCCATTTCATTTTTCTCAGAAGATAATTTTCTAGAACTCCTCTTCCATGGAAATATTGATGTATCCAACTCTTTTCTGATTCAGAATGAAAAGTCTCAGAACTACCCATTCTTTTTCACGGAATGGAAATTCCAGTGCACGCAGAGCTGTAATATGGATAGAGCTCAGTGATTACTGTAAATTACATTATACTTAGCTGCTCACAGCTTTGTACGTGTGTGCATTTTAAATGTCAGATCTAAAGAAATGAGTATTAGGAAGCCCTCTTTTATACTCTATTATCTTGATAAACTTTAACAATGTTGCAAGCATACCATATTTATCCATTTCCCCTCCACTTTGGACATTGTTGGCAGAGCTTGATTCCTAATAGACTGGACAACTTGACAGTTTTGTTCACAGCTCAGCTGAAGGAACTTAATTTGTCTAATATGCTTGTACAAGGGGGAGTGAAGGCAACTTTGTAGTCAATGTCAATCTGAGAAATGAGGACTCTTCCATT
The DNA here is from genome assembly GCF_052426305.1 of Pelodiscus sinensis. NCBI lineage: Eukaryota > Metazoa > Chordata > Testudines > Trionychidae > Pelodiscus > Pelodiscus sinensis. The sequence continues at coordinate 180,851,649 of NC_143053.1, read as the reverse complement.
TGAAATCATTAGTGGGTGACTAGTAGGGTTGGCCAAAAAATGTAAGAAAAACCCTTTAGCGCACTGTTTTTGCACAAGTCTCAATTCTGTTTTTCAAAATTTCAGTACTCGTGGCCATTAGTGGTTCAGCATGAGCAGTACGTTTTGACCCATTTCTCTGTCCTTCCCCGGGGGCCCTTTCAAGTGATGAGCCTACTGCCTTTGCTCCTCTTACAGTGGAATCTCATGATTCACCCAACTTTCTGCCTGGTTTTTGAGATTACAGCACTGCTGTTTGCTAGCCCTGTTTCTGGCAGGCGTGGCTGGTTTTGATTCCTGTAAAACACTTCTCTTCAGGAGCTAAGACCAGTATGAAAATGCAGTGATTCCAATTAGCTATTTCAAAACAAAGTGCTGTTTATCCATAGGAACAAAGTATTCAGAGAAAAGGGCTAAAACAACAAAAGGCCTACATGAATGACTGTCTTACCTAAAACTTAGCAATTCCCTCACTTTAGACAGGCCCCACTTATCCCAAATACACCACCCACCATTCTCCGACTTCTGGGGAGCATAACTCCATCTGTATTCCTGAAGTTCATGCTTCTTTGGTTTCTCTCAGTTTATGGGCTGAGGCTATTTTTAAACCATTTCATTTTCCCCATTTGGATTCCTTTCTCCTGTCGCCCAGTTACCAGCCAGCATATAGATCAGAGAGAGTAACTTCAAAGGAATTGACACCTGAATTGTTTATATACAGGTGATTAACTAGCTGCAACCATTGACTTTGAGTCCTGTAATAATTCAAAACCACCTCACTGACTTAATCTCTAGTTATCCTTTAACAAGTATCATATTACCCATCAAACAGAAGGTCACATAGTAGTCATAAAAATGTTCTGCTATTTCCAAAGTTCTTCATTCTCAATTTTGTTTTGTAAAGCTTAAAATAAAAACAAACAAAACCAAAATGTTAACATCACAGAAAAGTGCTTCAGTCCTTTGTGAAATTAACATGTGGACAGGATTGCTGTCGTGTATGGTATGTAATATAGAGAAATGAAATTAATTAGCTACATAGTACTAGTACTTCATACATACTTAGCAAGTTTCTTCCATAGATCTTAAACCACTTTACATGGGTAAGAAAGCATTATCTCCATGTTACAGTTGGGAAATGGAGACACAGAAAGGTGTTCTCCTGACTTGCTTATGATCACACAACAGGTCTGACAGAGCTGGCAATAGGACCCAGATCTTCTGATTTAGTCTGGGCTCTATCCACTGGTCTATTTTACTACCATTCTATAGCATCTGTTGTGAATTCTATGGTTGTGACTGAAATAATTTTCTGTAGCAAGCACCTTGTATTATTGCATAACCTTTTCAGAAAGCATTAGCATATATATGATCACATGGGGAAAAATATTAGCAAATGGTAAATTTGCTAAAAATGCACTTTGGAGGGGCATGAAAACTATTCATAAATTCATATCAAAGTCAGCTGAAAGTTTCCAAAAGCAACATTTCTTTTTCTTTGAGTCAAACACTTTTTTTTCCTTGTTTTGTATTTTGGTGACTGAAACTGGAAAAAATCGATTTCATTTCAAAATTAACTGATTTTTTTTCCTCCAGAACCAAACCAAAATATCAACTGTTAGCTCCTATCTACATATGATACCTGTAAAGGGGGGTAAAAATAGGAAGTAGAATGAGATTCCAACTCCTAAATCAGAAAAAACTTAAAAAATAACGAATAGTCTAGTGGCACCTTAAAGACTAACAAAACATTTGGATGGTGTCATGAGCTTTTGTGGAGTATCTGAAGAAGTGGGTTGTACCCACATAAGCATAAGCTCATGATATCATCTGCATGTTTTGTTAGTCTTTAAGGTGCTGCTAGACTATTAGTTGTTTTGTACGTTTTTCCTGTTACAGACTAACTCAGCTACCCCTCTGAAGCTCCTAAATCTGAAGAATGTTTATTTGTATAGGTTCCAATAGTTTAAAAAATAAATAATGCTTTCCTACTAAATGTAAAGATAAGTCCAACATCTGATTTTTGGAGAAGAGAGGAATAGGGTGAGGTTCCAGTTCACCTCATTTCTTTAATTGCTATGTTGATTTATATATATTTTTTTCATTTCAGATGTAACATACTTAATTGACTTAACCAAAGAGAAGGACCTAAGTGTAACAATACATACCAAATCACCATACAATGGGCACCCAATGCAGTTTGAACCAGAATGTTTGATCTGTAAAGATCCTAGAACCTGTCAACACAACGTAACTTTAATATCAGGCAACACATACATGATTTCCTTCTTGTGTTCTGATTTGGAGCATCTGAGGATCACAGCTGAAAAAACCATAGGTATGATAAGGGCATTGTATTTTGTTACTTGTAGAAGGGTTCTCTACATGTTCTCACTTCCACAGTATTCTACTGAAGATTCAGGCTTTTAAATCCCATTTTTTATTTGTGCATAAGTGTGGTTTGGCTTGCAGACAAGCTCTGAACAATAAGGTAGTGGGTACAATTAATCAGTAAATAAAACCAGTTTATGTTTAGAAGGCAGAGATGTGGTGACAAACAAGAACAGCATAGCTGGTCTCTGGAGAAGTTCAGTTATAGCAAATGGAAGACAAGCATGTGAGATGGAAGCTTCTTGCTCAGTGCTGGAACTTCTTTTAGGGCAGAGCTGTAGCAAAGCTCTCCTTCAATCCTAGGGTGGTTTTCATCCATGCTTCTTACACCACATGTCTACACTATGCCCTGGAAAATCTCATGACGCATATAGACAGATGGTGAAGGAAAGATAATATCTTGTGCTTTGTGCGCTGACCGACGCTGTGCATTTGTATTTCCCAGTTTTCCTTAATATCCTCTAACAGTCAGGAGAAAGACTTCAACTAGATATACACAGTAATTTTATTAATGGTTACTATGGAAAATACAGTGGGAAACTTGAATACAAGTTGTACATCTCTAGACCGGCACCCTTGGGACCTGACTGGTGCCAAACCACAGAATTTGCCAAACCACGAGAAGTCAATATTGTCTTACAGCATTCCTAACACTTCCACTGCTTGCTGGACTCTTAGAAGACATTTAGGGATAAATTAGAGCTAAATAATAGCACAGGACACTGAGAGCTAGGACTGGTGGCTGAAAACAAACTTTATGCGATGACAGGAAACTTGGCCACACTCATGATAAACAGGCATCTGGCTAACTAAAATCATTCCAGACAACAGATGTTGTTGGACCAGAGAGTGCCGGACTAGAGAGGTTCAACCTGTATAGGGATGTCTCCTGTAGGATATCCCCACAGGACCAGAGCTAATTGGGAATTTGAATTATTTCTATCTTTCAATGCATACACCCCCAGTGCCACGCAATGGAACTCTGTTGTATTTTGTTTGTGCAGATAGGGTTGCCAGGTGTCTGGTATTGACCCTGACAGTCTGGTATTTTTGCCTCTTGTCTGGTAAAAAAAATTCAGAAAATACCGGACACCTAAAATGTCCAGTATTTTCTAATTCCCCCCCCCCCCTCCAGGAAGTGAAAATACCAGTCACTTGGCAACCGTACACACACTGAGCAACCGGGCCCAGCCGCCTCTTAAGCCCCCAGACCAACCCCCATCTTCCCTACTTACTTGGTTCCGCAAGAAAGCTGCCTTCTGGCTCTGATCAAGAAAACAAGATGGCCCCTGCAAAAAGCCTAAAGACTTTTCTTAAAGGGTCCATGCTGTTTTCATGCTGTTTTATTTTTTGTATTTTTTGTATTTTTTTTTTTTTTGCTTAACTCTCGGGGCGGGGGAGGGGGGGCGTTTCTCAACAACTCTGGTCTCCCCCCTTTTTTTTTCCTCAACAGAATTTTTGTCCCGGTGGGTTTTTGGGGGGGGAAGGGGGTTGTTTGGTATTTTTGGTTAAACCATCTGGCAATCCTATGTGCAGACCTAACCACTCTAGCACGTAGCAAAGCCTCATTTTCATAGCTCTGCTCAATGGGAAAAGTATTGCTATAATTTGTGTCTCTGTGACTGCAGTCTGTTGGGATCTCAGGTACTGCCAAAAGAAGATCTATGCCCTCACTGTGCCCAGGGCTATTTTCCAACTCCCCATTCGGCTGGATAAGTTTATTTGGAAGCTGTTGGCTCCAGAAGAGATCAATGTGGAAATAACATCTCCATCCTTGAAACTACAACAACATGTCCAAGAGCATAAGTGCAATACAAGTTACAGCTATAGCATTGTCAGCACCACTAAGGAAAAGGAATTAGACCTGGGTATATTCTGTCCTGGTGGAGCCATTGAAAAGATTCAGATGAGAGACAATATCACCATATCCCTAAAAACATTTGGCAGAGGATTCTTCAATGCGTCTCTTAATCAGGATCTGAAAATGTCTTTTGTGCCTTTTATTAAAGGTAAGGTGGAGGGTCTGTTCCCTCACTCCATTTCCCCAACTCATTTGGTATATCCATTAACAAATAACCATTGTACATCCATTAATAAAATAGGAGTTGTTAAATTGCTTAAGGCCAAATTTTAATGTCATCACTTGGGCAAAGCTTCCTTTGAATCAAGGGGTAGTTTTGCCACTGTAAGGAGGGAATAACAACTTGAGAGTGGGAGTTGTAGGTGGGTAGTTATGAAGGAAATCCTGCAGGTAAAGCATGTTATGATGAGATGCTGTGATTTTTTGTGTGAATCACTAGTCACCTTTGTAAGAGATGCATGTTTCATTTTAGAAAAGACTGGCTAAGTAATGTATTTAAAGAGAAAAGCTAAGAGCAGTGACAATATTATGTATTCACTCTATCTCTACCTGTGCTACAGAGGAATGCATCTTCACTGTGACCCCCGACGCAAAAGCTCAAGTTTATCTACAGACTCCTAACTGGTTCCACGGTTTGCCTCCTTATGTCTCTGTGTCCTGGAACATCACAGTCCCCAGTAAGCAAGTTGCTCGCTTGGCATTCTCGAAGGAGCGGATGGACATTGCTTGTGAAACAGGGCGCGCCTACGTCAACATAAAGGAACAAAAACCAAGGGCTGAAGAAACTGTGCGCCGTGAAGATGAGATGCTTCCTGAGCCCCTTCATATGTATCACCACTTCTGGGTAAACATCTCTAACTGCAAACCAGTGAACAAGAAGCAGCTGAGCCTGCAGTTCTGGTTGACGTTTGTCCAGCAAAAGACAGGTGAGTTGCCACTCTTTTTCTCCACTGAGGGAAGATAATGCTCTGCAGTGCGGATACTCTGGTGTTTTCCGTCCACAGATGAGGATGTAGTTATAGACTATTTGCTTCATCAATTTGTTGTGCACAGGGATGCTTCTCAGTAGCTTTTTCTGCATTTTGTAGCAAGCAGCATCAGATGCCTAACTTCTGTGCCAGGATCCTCTCTCTTTTTTTGGATGCATTCTCTTGGGAAACAGTCAAATGAAGTAGCAAGTGTTAAAATGCTGAAGAGATTGAAATAGCAGAATGGTGAGATATTATTCTGAACTTAGTTAAAACAGATAATGTAAAACTGGGTATATACATTTTAAGATACTTAAGGACCAATCTGTATTTCAGACACTTTATTAGCTTTTAGGAATATATATTTTAACTATTAGATTTTTTCCCCAATTTCACTATAACTTTTGTTTTTCAGTTTCCTTTTCGCTACTTAGCTCAAAAGCAAGTAAGGGGACGATATTTTCTTATTGGAAAATGGACAAAAGAGTTTCAGACTCCTGTGGGATTAGATTCCTAGTCTGAACATTGGTATTTGGATGCACTAATTTCAGTGGGACTACACATAGGTTCTCGCTATCGGCCCTAAGACATCAAGGCCTAGAGCACGAGGCATAAGGGATCAGTCGGCAAGTCTTTCCTTGCCGACCGATCCCCGTCTTGACTGCCGCTTCGTGCCGACAAACAGTTGAGCTGGCACAATGCGGCGGCCATTTTTATTCTAATGAAGCGGGGGATATTTAAATCCCCGCTTCATTGACTATGTCGGTATGTCTAATTTACATGCCTCGGTAGGCAGAGGCATGTAGTCTAGACATACCCATAATCCACTCTGCAGTCATTTGAAAAAATCCAATAAAATTAGGGACAATACTTAGAATCAGTCCCTGCATCTAAGAGCTTTTATTAAGTCAGTCTTTGCTCTTAACATTTTGTAAGCACTTTCAGCAATGGGAGAAGTCTGAAATAATACTGAAATCCTGACATTGCAGTGGGAATTTAATAACTGGAAAGCAAAACAACACACAAGTTAAAATTGGAAAACATTGAGAAATAAAACCAGAGTGACGCACAAAAAAAGACTTCTTAAAATTTCATTGTATTATTTCCTCGAACTGCCCTTTCTTTTTTGTGAGATGTCTAGTTAGGCACAAATCTAGCAATCTGATCTGGTCAGGGCCAGTGGATCCTTATAGTCACATGGAGCTGATTGCAAAAGTGGGGTCATAATCTATAGATATAGAAACTTCTCTTATGTGTCTATCAAAAACCTGGCATGCTTTTGCATTGTATAAATAATGAAGGTACATATTAAATGCATGTTGTGGGTGTGCATTTTTTAACGTGCATCAATGTAAAAATGTGGCACAAGGTTTTTCTGGAATGGCTACAAATATTACTCCGTTTAATATTGGTCATAAAATCCCTGCATTTTGTAATACCTGGACCTCAAAAATCTTTGAGAGCCATAGGTATGTACTTTAAAAGTTTCTTTTTTTGTCAGAGATCATAGAATTCTAGAACTGGAAGGGACCTCAAGAGGGCGAGTACAGTCCCCTGCCCTCACAGCAGGACCAAACACTCTCAGTCTTCTTTTCTAAACTAAACAAGCCCAGTTCTTTCAGTCTTCCCTCATAGCTCATGTTTTCTAGACCTTTAATCAGTTTTGCAGCTCTTCTCTGAACCTTCTCCAATTTCTCCACATCGTTCTTGAAATGCGGGGCCCAGAACTGGACACAATATTCCAATTGGGGCCTAATCAGTGCAGAGTAGAGTGGAAGAATTACTTCTCATATCTTGCTCAAGTGTTTTATTTTTAATGCCCTAATTCTCCTGAGTTATCCACACAGATTAAAGTTCACGTATGAAGTTGGAGAACTTTCTTTGCCAGCCAGAATCTAGAAACAAAATACAGGTTGAAACTCTGATCCAAAAACATCCGTGATCCAGAATGATTTAGTTAGCTGGATGTCCACCTTTTGTGGGTGTGGCCAAAATTCCCATGGTCCCATAAAGTTTGTTCAAAGCCACCAGCCTTAGCTCTCAGTGTGCTGTTCTGTTACTTAGCTCTAATTTACCCCAAATGTCTTTTAACAGCCCAGTAAGCAGTGGAAGCATAGGTAATGCTGCTAGATAATATTGAACTTCTGTGATCCGGAAAAGTCTCTTGTTTGGCACCAGTCAGGCCCTGAAGGTGCCGGACTAGAGAGGTTCAACCTGTACATGATTGACTTATGTGTCTGATCTTTCTTACAGTGAAAACCATTAACACTCACATAGTACACTCAGTCTTCAAATCACTTTATCAACATTAACTAATTATTTCAATAGTGCTGTGTGATAGGTAATAACTCTTTAATTTCTCTTATTTGTAAGGATGTGGTAACTCGAGCAGAGACACAGATTGTTTTGTCCAAAGCTACAGAAGGAAACTTTCAGCTACAATTAGAAATCAAGAGATCCTGGTGCCCTGCCCCATCGTGAGACTTGACCACATGTCTTTCTAATTAGTAGCATTCCTTTAAATCAGAATATCATAATCATAAAATCTAATGCTTCCCATTTCAAAGCTCTGCTGCAAACTCTGGTAACTATCAAGTCAGGGTCAGCATCAATGGTAGCAAATTTGTGAATCTGATATCCATCTGCCTGTACTGTTGTACACAGTAAAGCCATACAGCTACCAGAGGCTTTGTGTGTCCATGTGGAGACACAGGAACTAATTGCTCAGAAATTTGGTTTGTAGCGGAGAATGTTTCTAAATGAAAAATGCACAAAAAGTAGTAGTAATACTTTTACCTCTTCAGCTGGAGATGAGATCTGTAGGGTGCAATAAATCTTTGATTACTCATGTTTGGGAGCTCACATAAGAACTTCTTGGATGAGTACAGTGGTATGAACAGGTCACTTAAAGTGCTTAGTGAAAACGCTACCTAAGTCAATGGGAGGGTTTCTCCCATTGAAGTAAGCACCCCACCTTCCCCCAAGAGGCTGTTGCACTGTCGATGGGAGAAGCTCTCCTGGTGACACAGCATTGTTTACACTGGGAGTTAAGTTGGTATAAGGATGTTGCTCAAGGGTATGGATTTTCCATGTCTCCGAGTGACCGTTATACTGACATACATTGGTAGCGTAGATTAAGGCTAAGTCTTTGACCTTGGGAATTAAAATGTCACGTGACCTCTTTTGTGTTTTCTGGATATGTTTATGAAAAAAAAAAACCTTAAATACCATGTAGAAAACAACTTGCAGACATCTAACTTTTCTAAGTAATTTTAAACTTGTGCTTTTTTTATTTTATCTTCTAAACTTACCTCATTTCAACTAGCATTCACTTTGTTAGTCATTTCTTCATCATCAGACTTCTTGGTGAAGACCGAAACAAAGAAGTCATGAAGCATCTCTGCCATTTCCAAGTTTCCTGTTCTTGTTTCTCTCTCTTCACTGAGCAATGGGCCTACCCTGCCCTTGTTCTTCCTTTTGCTTCTAATATATTTATAGAATGTCTTATTGTTACCCTTTATGTCTCTAGCTAGATTGAGCTCATTTTGTGCCTTTGCCTTTGTAATCTTGCCCCTGCATACCTGTGGTGTTTGCTTATATTCATCCTTTATAATTTGACCTAGTTTCCACCTTTAATATGGCTCCTTTTTTATTTTTAGATCATGCAAGATCTTCTGATTAAGCCAAGGTGGTCTCCTGCCACACTTTCTATCTTTCCTATGCAGCAGAACAGTTTGCTTTTGGGCCCTTAATAATGTCCCTTTGAAAAACTGCCAACTCTCTTCAGTTGTTTTTCCTCTTAGTCTTGCTTCCCATGCGATCTTACCAACCAGATCTCTGAGTTTACTAAAATCTGCCTTCCTGAAATCCATTGTCTGTTTTGCTGTTCTGCCTTCTACCATTCCTTAGAATCATGAACTCTATGATTTCGTGATCACTTTCACCCAAGCTGCCTTCCACTTTTAAATTCTCAACCAGTTCTTCCCTATTTGTTAAAATCAAATCTAGAACCACTTCCCCCCAGTAGCTTTCTCAACCTTTTGAAATAAAAAAATTGTCTCCAATCCAATCCAAGAATGTATTGAATAATCTGTTCCCCGCTGTGTTAGTTTCCCAGCATATGGCTGGATAGTTGAAGTCCCCGATCACCACCAAATCCTGTGGTTTTGTGAGTTGTTTAAAAAAAGCCTCATCCAATCTGTGGACCTCCTGCCTGTCCGGATAAAATGTAGTGCACTTTATTCTCCATCTTTAAGCCCCAGATCATATGCAAAATCTTTATCTGTAGAAATAGTCCCAGATCAATGTGAGTACCAGCATTCATAGCCATACATGTGCTTATAGAATTGAGGCCTAGAGCAAGAATTGGCAATGCAGGTTAGAATAGATTGTATCACCTTCTAATTGACCTCTAATTCTGTTCCTCTTTATTTCAGATTTCATTGCCTGTAACTTGTTTCACTCTTTAATTTGTTTTTTCTTTTACATTTTTTGTTTTGTTTTAATTCAGTAAAATGTCCAGAGCTTCATTCCCATAAACTCCTACAACCTTGGTGCATTGACCTGCTTGATTTATTTGTGAGGCTTTCATTTATGGCATGTTAATGATCTGCAGGGGTGGCTTTTCTTTTTTGGTGTTACATTTTAAATTGGTTGAAGTAGAGTTAGGCTTTGTCTACCAGATTAAAATGCTGCTGTGGCACTGCTTTAACACAACAGTGTGGTTGTGTCACCAGTGCTCGGAAAGAGCTCTCCTAACACTGTAGGAAAACCACCTCCCCCGTGCTGGAACCCGTTTACACTGGCAAGTTACTGCGCTGAAACTTATTTCACTCCTTTACTGCTGGATCCTTATCCTTGCTCAAACTTTTTTGTGTAATCGGGCACTCAGATGTGAGACAGGACCTCTGCACAGACCTGCTATCTTTAGCAGCAATGATGTGAGTCGAGTATGGCAGCTAGACTTCAGTGGGAGGTTGTTGCATACTGCTGTATGATTTTATTTCTTTTCCTTGTGTCTTTTTCTTTTGATAGATTCGCTAGTGATAATCGCTGTGGTGGTTGGAGTGGCTGGAGCACTTGCAGTTATTGGAATCATCATATGCTGCACTAGAAAGAAGTATGTTCATTACTCCAGATGCTGATTTAGGCATATTCAGAAGCAGTTTTTCTAGGGAATACCATTCCTCTTATTTCATATACTAGATAAGTGGCCCTTAAAGAAGGCATGCAGTAGAAGGCATAGAAAAGATAGATACAATGGGTTGCAGCTAAAAAGCTTATGAATCTTGCAACAATATTACCCACAAGCTTTGCACCAGCATAGATTTCTGGTATTTAAATGTATTACGGTAGATATTACCTGAACTTTAACACAGGTTTCCAAGCTCATTTGGCTGATCTCCCTGAAAGTGCTGTATAGTCACTATTCAGACAGGAATCTCCTTCCCTTTCCTGATGTTTCCTAAAACAAGTCAGTCATTTTATGCATCGGTGCATTGAGCAGCATTCAGTCATGAACAGATTTGACGTTGTAAATTCCGGGTGCTGTAAGGAAGTCCTATTATGATTAAATCAGTAATATTTCTTATGGTTATGGGTGGCAACTGTTTACAGGTGATATGAACTGAAAACTAAGTGCATACTAGTGAGAGAGTGGGATAGACAAAGGCCAAAATCAATCACTTTCTGCACAGCTTCTAGGGCTAGAGGGTTCTCGTGGCCTGCGAAGATTAGTTATTTAAAATAAATTTGAACCCTGAAGGAAGGAAACCAATCCTGCAAACACTCATAACTTTATTCAGATGAGTAGTCTCATGGAAGCCAGTCAGGGTACTTGTTCATGTAACTGTGCAGGGTTGGCTCCTCAGTTTGTAGATTGCTAGGAGGTGACTAGAGCTCTGAAAAATCATCTCCCCTGAAACAAGCTGTTGAAAAGTCCTATCATTTTCTAGCTTGGGTGCAAAAAGTTGGGGCACTTTGCCCTAGGGCAGTGTTTCTAGCTGTAAACTCCTTGCAAACAAACTCCACTGGCCTGCAGAGAAAATGCTTGAGGCATTGATGGAAATATAATTAAATATGAAGTATAAAAATAAGTAGAAGTTGTTGCCTTACAGAGTTTGAATACACAAGTAACACATTGATTGACAGTGGTTCTCACTAGTTAATTTTGGCTTTATAACAGGAGGAAAGAAAGCCAGAACCCTGGGGTAGGTATATACAATGCCAACATCAACACCCAGATGCCTGGAAGACAGGACTTTTTCAAGAAGAGGAGGCAGGACAATGATTCCCATGTCTATGCAGTCATTGATGATGCCATGGTCTATGGAGATTTTCAGATGCAAGCCAATGGATCAATCATTCCTGAGGTAGATGTGTATCGGCCTTTTGATGGACCAGCGAGTGCCATACCGCCTACTCCACCTCCCATCTCTTTCATGAAAGCCACTAAAGTTTCTGACCCAGGGGAGTCCCCATTCTGCTCAGTGAGTGACAGTGAGCCGTACACTTTTGCACATCGCACACCAGAGGAAACCAGGAGCACTGAAGAGACACAAGTGAACAGTGCTGGAGATGTGGACGTGCCCTTATTGGAAAGTAAGAAACAAGAAGGCTTAGAAGAATAGCTTATTCCAAAGGAATGATTTTGGTTTGTAAATAAGGGTGACACTGTGAAGAAAAGTGCTCTTGTGTGCTATGGAAAAATCAGAAAAGGAGATTTATTTTTTTAAGCATGCATAGACATGGGTTGTTTTAACCTCAACAGCTGATATATTCAATTTTAGAATGAACTTTTAGGAAACCTGTCCACTGTTCATGTGCATCCATGAATGAAAGTGCTTCTCTTTTGGAAATGGAAGCAAAGTTATGCTTCCACTTTTAACATAAAGCTGTAGGGAAAATGGATTTTTATAAGCACAGGAACTGAAGGGAACTCGGATAATATTTGCCCCGTTATTTCTCTTTTCCCAAGTAATTGTTCCTTATGAAGATTGCAGGGTGTCAGTTGACTCTGTATCCCATGTCACTGACTCAAGGCAGCTCTTAGATCTATGAAATGTTTTTACGGGAAGCTGTATTTCTTCCCTAACATCTGAGCATAGGAAGTAATATTTATACCAGTTCTTCCACCCGTGTCTCCTTGTTTACCTGCAAGAATTGGTGTATTTGTTTATAAAATTTATCATTTTTGAGAGCTTAAAAAAACTGCAGTCTGTTTGGAATTCTGGTCTTACTATTCCATTATTCCTTGTTCCAGTAATGACAGAATTCTGAAGAAATAATAATGGCATTCCCACTAATGTTTTGTACTCGACCTACAAGAGAGTTTTGTTTATTGAAAGAAGACAAATGTTGAAGTGGAAAAATGTGTTCCACTTCCAATACACAATTACTCTGTCAGGCCCCTGTGCAAAATGTATGAATTAATCCACACAGAAAGCCTAGGTATTTATTACAACAGTAGGGTAGGATTTACAAGTGCCTAAATATAGTGCAAGAGCACATTTCTTATAGCTATCCAAGGGAGCTTGTGCTCCTAAATCATTTTAGATGCTTTTGAAAATCCCACCCTAAATATTTAATAGAATATAATGTTAACAAGACGTAGCCAGCATGTACATCAGCCATTTTAAAATCTGGCCCTCACTTTTAAATTATACAAACGTTCATGGATGTACAAGAGTGAAATTGTATGCTTTTCCATGCAATGTTCAGGCTTGCATGTGCAAACTGGGTATTTCAACAGAAATGGTAAGACGCCTGGCCCCTTGTGTGTACAAGTGCCTGATTTATGTGTATGTACAGTGATTACATGTACACTTTTGCATATGGCACTAGAACTGACTACCTGGAGAGCTAACTCTGCTTGTCTTATTATGAATGATCTCTCACATAACAATATTTGAAGGGCAACATCACTTATGCTGAAGACTTCAAGCAACTGTAACCGTCTATGGCTGAAATCCTAGCTCAAATTAAGTTAATGGAAATTTTTCTGTTGACATCAACAGAGCAAGGATTTTCACTTTCTGTGCTAAATATTTTATCATAGCTAGGTACTAATAATACATTCTCCTTGAACCAATATCAGTTTCATACTTATGTCTCATCTGAAGCAGTGTCGTCACAGCATTTCTGTTAGCATATTGTGAGATTCTTGCCATCTGAGAGTACTTTTAATTATGTTTTAGGGAGAATAACTGGTTCTATGTAGCACTTGAGTGGGAACATGTGTATTCTTCTATCCATCTTCTTATTCTCGGAATCACATCTGCCAAGGTATAGTAGAGCATTTAAATGCCAGGTGAGAACTTAAATGCTGCTATTCTACCTTGATTTCTGCAGTAACTATTTTTTATTTTCTCAGGCAAATAACTTCCACAATATATTTTTCTCGGGACAATACAGTCCTGTCTTCAGCTGGTCAATGTTATTTATTTTCAGTCTTCCTTGGAAAAGGGTTGAGGGCTCTGTAGAAATATTCAGAACCCAGTTAGCCCTCTGTGTTAATATTTGCAATTTAAGCAAATTTAATTCTCATTCTGGCTAACAAACTACAAAGCATAGGACATAAACCAAACTTTTCTCTCATGAAATCAAAGCTAAAATGTTTGCAATTGGTTTGCAATTCTCTCTTTGTGATGTTTGGACTTGACTCCATTTTCTTTGCTGCATTAAAATCCAGGAATTGAAAGATTGGTCCCAGTTTATTTTTATTAGGCAAAATTGCAGCTTTAAAAAATATTATGATAAATGCACCTAAACTGTAAGCACAGTAGTTACCAGGGCAGTGTGATTCCTTTCATCTTTCTTCTTTCTTTTCTAAATTGGATTTTGAATTCTCTTGAGTGGCACTAAATGAAAGCCTCAGAACCTTTTTTGAGCACACTGGAAGCATCACTTGAGCAGCTCAGAACTTTAAAGAATCTCTGCAGTTCTGCAACTCTATGGCTTTAGAGCTAGTCACATGAACCACATATGAGTGATCAATGAAATTTGGTAGGAATTTGACATTGTAGTGTACACCAGTACTGCCTTTAAGTTACAGGAGAACTATTGGTTTCATTCAAGATGATTTCTACAATAAGTCTACTTTCCCAGGGAGAGGGGAGAAAAATTCTATCAACGAGTATATAAATGTTCAGTCCTACAGACCTTATGCTGGCAAACTCCCATTGATTTTAGTGAGGGTCTTGTCTGTACAAGGAATGCAGGATCAGCTTTATGTATTTTTGTACCTGACAGCTTATAGTAAAGAGAATTCCTGTCAATAAGAATGTATTTCTATGGAACAAAGTTTACCATGATGATAACTTATTTGCTGAATGTATATATCTGTTTTGTTTTATAGCTGTGGTAGTGTGCTGTTAATTTCTCTTTTTAAAGAAAGAAATGTTTTAGAGATGTATTTTCATATTTTAGGTGCTTCTTTTGTAAAATGTTTGTATGCAACAGAATAAAAGACCCCACAGTTCCTTAGTAGGATCATAATGTCTGTAATTATTTAAGCCAAATTGACATAAGCGTTGAGTTCCAATGTAATCTTTTTTTGGGGGGGGGGGGAATGGATAGCGCAAAAGCAGACCCGACTGCAAGCATCTGATCCCAAAAAGAGCCTGATTAAAATGTATGAAATTTGTGGTTTTCATTACAATAAATATTATGGCATCTGTATCCATAGCCACTTTCTTGTTTTAATGTTAAGTGCACGTTGCGCTCATTGAAGAGCCTGCTTGAAAACCCTGGAGACGGAAGTGTTTGGTTTTATCTGGAGAACAACTACAGAGTAGACAGTGGTAATTCAAGCTTCTCCACTTCACCTTAACAATTGGCCTCAACCATGACCCAGTCAGATCATCTCTGACGACAAGAAGGAAATTGAGCTAACATGTCCAAATGGGCCCTCTGAGATTGCAAATTATTATTAATTAGAATATGGACAGTTGTCCACTAGAAACTGAATGGAGATTGCTTCATCTTATCTGATTCACTGAACAGTTTGTGTGATCATGACACTTGGTTTCTACTTATCTGTTGCATATTTGAACTGGTGATCTCCACCTCAAGATGAAATTTTCTGAATCCTGTTAATCGTGAGTTGTGTTATTTAGTCCGCTGAGATGGTTATATAGCTCCAAATCAAGATCTAGTTTTCTTTTATAGCAGTGGCTTTCCGCCTTTCCAGAATACTGTAGTCCTGAGTCTTATTTGTCTTGTGTACCAAATTACACCTCACTTAAAAACTTCTTGCTTACAAAATCAAGTCATAAGTGTCACCGCACACTACTACTGAAAAACTGCTTACTTCTCATGCTTAATATATAATTCTAAAATAAATCAATTAGAATTTAAATATTATATTTACATTTCAGTGTATAGTATATAAATCAGCATAAACATGTCATTGTATCAAAGTTTGTGCTGATTTTCACTAGCGATTTTTATGTAGTCTGTTGTAAAACTAGGGAAATATCTAGATAAGTTGATGCACTCTTTGAAAGATGTCTGCAGGGGTGTACCACTGGTAGAAAACTACTGTTTTATAGAGTACTGCTAAGCAGAAGCAACTGTCTTTTAGAGCAGAGGACCTGTCCTAGAAGAATAATATTTCTTATCTAGATCCTGCTAGGTGTTTAACACTCAGGCCTCAACCCAGCAAAGCATCTAAGAACACGCTTAGCTTTTTAAGTATGTGAATAGTTCTGTTAACTTCAAAGTGAAGCAAGTACTTCAATGCTGTGCTTTGGATCAGGGCCCTAGTAACTCAGTATCATCTAGGGGTGTATCTTTTTGTTGAGCTTAAACTGATGTTGGGAATTTTTTAAAAGGGCAACAATGCAGTTAGTCCACTGTGAAATAGAAATTGCCCTGGGTTGGCTGTGTGGCTGACAGAGAATAAACTGGAGAATGAGAACATTGCATAGAAAAGATGTGTGTGTGAAGATTTAAAAATCTAATCTTGTGCATACCTCTCAACCTGTTGAGACCCAAATGTGGGATGACTTGTGTGCAAAGACCCAGAAAGAGGAGAGACAGAAATTACTCATGCAGGAAATAGAAAGGGCTATGGAATTACTTGTTTAATGTGAATAACTGTTTTTGTACCCTTAGGCCCATGAACCTTTGTTTGGGATGTAAACAACTTTCAAAAATAAAAGGGGAGGCACATAACTTTGTTTGGAACACAGAACTCTGGGGTGCATGCGGGGCAGTCAAGATGTCTGATTCTATCAAAGCAACAGCGATGAGACACTGCAAGGCTGCTCAAACAACAAATGTTCCTCTGCCCCACTAGGAGGCTGGAACAAAAACTCTTCCTCCATTTGGTTGGGCAGGAGCTGTCTCATTCTTTTCTGCATGATCCTCTCCTCACGTTAGGAATTGAATACAGTCACCCAGCCCTATGCAGCTAAGGTGTTACACTACTTATGGATAGAGACAAGGGAAAACTCAGAATGTGCTTGCCTGGTGCTCACTTACCCCCAGCTACTTACAACAGTTGAGGAACATTTCTGTGGTGGAACTAGTCAGTGAAACACCGACAGGACCATATGCCATTGAGGCAGCATTGTTTCCAGAATGGAGTTGATTTTGCCCAAACTACTTTTTGGAGGAAAATGAGAGAGAAAGTTCTGACAATGGGGAAATGTCCCATTTTGACACTATCAGAATGAAACTCTTTGTTGTGAAATGACCATTTGGGATTATAGTACAAATCAAAAGTCAAAGTCAAAAAATTTTTCCATTGACCTGAAATGAAAAAAAAAAGTGGAATTTTCCTTCCTGGTGAATTAGTTCTTATTAGGAAGAAAGCCAAACTTTGAAATCTTGACGTTCTTTGGGCAATGGACTTTTTGTCCTTGAGGTAAGGATCTCTGTTTAATTTTAATTAGTGGGACAGTGTTTGGGCTCTAAAGTACGTGATCTTAAATTCACCTAATAGTCACAGACTATGAATTGCAAACCCTTGAAACCAATTTGTTTTAAATTCATGTCTAGTCCCTCACCACACCAAAGTTTTTAAACATTAAAGCTATTCCCTTATGAAAACTGGACCAATTAATGTCCAGATTTTTAAAGCAGAAGTCATGTAGTTGTTTGATTTTAGATTTGATTTAAATACACCCATAGGTGTTTTTTTCCTGGGGTCTACAGTCATGTGCTTGTCAAGGGCTATGCCTATTGTTGTGGTACCTCCTCCTGGTAATTGAGGGATTAGCTCTGTCAGGAATACTATCCTCTGGTGGTGTCTTTACCCAGCCTGTGCCATCTTACAGTCCCTCCCATTCCAGGAACTGCTGCCTCTTCTTTGTGACTCAGCCGTCTGGCTGGCTCACTATGTGATTTCCCCTTCTGGGTGTTACCCAAAGAGCTTCCAGGCACGTAGTCTTGGGCAGCCTTCTCCAGCACTGCCTGATTATGCCTTTTCTCACAGAGGTTTGCAGGGGGACCTGATCCCACATCTTACTCCAGATTGTAGACCAGGGACCCTCAACCCAGCAGTTTTGGACATTCCTCTTCCAGCCCTCACTGCTCCTTCCCTTTAACTCCAGACTTCAAGGAGAAGCTTCAGAATTGTCATTCATGCTTAAATTTGACACTTTATGTATGGGTCTCACTGGCACTGGCTCCCTGGCTCATCCTGGGGCCACTGGTTCGGGGCACAGACTGCTGGCAGGGCTGGCTGTGTCAAGTGCCGTCTGGCCACAGTCTACTCCTTTAAGGGCCCGGGGCTGGGGGAGAGGAGAGGAGTTTTCCTGGTTGTGCCCAGAGTGGCCACCAGGAAAGCTGGGGAGGGCTAGCCTCCCACTAGTTCGAATTAAGGGGCTACACAGCCCTTAATTCGAACTAGTTAATTCGAACTAGGCGTTAGTCCTCGTAGAATGAGGTTTACCTAGTTCGAATTAAGCACTCCGCTAGTTCGAATTAAGTTCGAACTAGCGGATCGCGTGTATAGCGCCTATCAAAGTTAATTCGAACTAACGGCCGTTAGTTCAAATTAACTTTGTAGTGTAGACATACCCCCGGTCAGCCCGTAGCTTGGGCTGGCTCTGCCTATAATGTAGACCTAGCCTGAGTGTCTATGCAGATGCACGAAGGGAGGAAAGGATCCCCTCCCCACATCACATCAGAGCCAGACACAATTGCTGCCCATAGCCTATCAGGAGCACAATGGTGGCTCCTAAGGCTGGTTTTTAAATAAAGAAAAACATTGTGAAAAATTGCAATTTCCCTGTCTCCTCCCCCCGCTTTTTTTTTTAATTTTCAAAATGTGAAATGGAAAGAAAATGTTAAGATTTCCCAAATTAGTTCTATTGTTATTCACAAATATGGGAAACAAAACAACAATGCTTTTTTTTTTTTTTGGTCAGACATTTAAATTGCAAAACATTTAAACAATTACTAAGGGTTCGAACCTCCCAAAAACATGGGAAGAAGGAGCAAAGATCATACACAGAGGGAAATTGATGCTGTACCCCTTCTAAGGTAACAGTGGCTGTATTTACCAGGGCCTGTAGGACGCATTGCAGCTACTTGAGGCCGGATGCCCCCTGGAGTTCCCAGGGGCAATCCAGGGGCTGTAGACGGCACCCATTACAAAGACAGCTTCCCCAATTATCACCCTCTAATATCATTACCTCACAGAAACTTCCCCTATTATCACCCCTATGTCATTACCTCACAGACACTAACCTGCTCCCCTCACCCCCACTCTGTTCTAAAATTTGATTTGTCAGTTTCACATGCGTTCATTTTTTTGATTGTATCATTTTAGTATATATGGTTGTGGCAATTTTCTTCCACATATTGATCTGAGGAAGTGGGTCTGGCCCACGAAAGCTCATCACCAAATAAACCATCTTGTTAGTCTTTAAAGTGCTACATTGTTCTGTCTTTTTCTCCTTCCCTGGACTGCTTCCTACAATTCCTGGCTCAGTCCCTTTCTCTGGACATACAAGTTCCATCTTCTAATTCCCTCTTTCTGCTGAGTGACTGCAGCCTTTCCCAGCCACCTGTGTCTGTTGCTAGTTTCCTGGCCTTTATAGCCTTGGCTTATTCCTGCACAGCTGAGCCTGTTTTCAGTTGATTTCCCAGTCCTTGGCTCTCCCTCCATACGCAGTATAAAGAGTTCATTGGCCCACCAAACCATTCTAACCCTTTCTAATCTTATGTGCAGTACATCCCCCTTCACAGTGCAGTTTACTATATATCTAACTAGTCACTTTCTCTCTGGAGAAAAACCTGATTGCTGTACAGCTCATGATGATGAATACAGTTTTGTTCAAAACAAAATGTCCATTTATGCTTCAGGGTTTGATGACATTATTACCTTCTAACTTCAAAGGCCTGCTGTCTCCACAGTGCATTAGTATGTGACATGGCGAAGGATAGTTAGAAACTTTGAAGTTCCCTGCTGGTTAGAAAAGTAACTCGGTGTTGAAGCTCTTTAGAAAGTTGAAAGCTGAATTCTGATTTTCTTTGGTACAAAAATAAACACATCATTATCATTTTCACAAACCTCTTGGGGAAATTGCATTTCTGATATCAATTAACAAAGGTACTTTAGCTCCACTCTCTTAAAAATCAAATCTGTTTAGATATTCCGTGATTATTTTTTCAGCTTGATGCTTTATCTGTTCAAGAGCTTGAAAAGGTTCTTTCTTTTCCCCTGCATTCATTTTTACAAACTAATGAGTGGGATTTTTTGTTTAAAAAATGGCAAGCTAGTCTTAAGATTTGCAAAGATATAATGAAACCCATTAGTGTGATTGCCCCATTAGCAAGCATTTATATCTGTTAGTCTCTTCAAACAATTTCAGAAATTAAAAACATGTATCGTTACAATTCACCCTCAATTCTCTGTTCTTGTTAATGAAGAACAAAATTGCAAATACTTTAAATCAGCCCTGCAAATTGTCATGAAAATGTACCCATTGCATGCATAAATGTACTCCCTGCCTATCAAATGGAGTGGGCGGTAGAATTTAATGAAGTTGCTCTTAAATTCATTTTGGTTTGATCAAAAAGATCTTCTACACCAAACTCAAGCATTATTATTTGTGGCCCCCTCCAGAGGGCTTTGGCATGAAATGCATCACTTTTGAAAATCAAGCCAATAGAGTATTTTACCATTCAGAGTTGCAGCGACATAATTAATCGTGAGAGCATAGGTGAATCCCCTGGGAAATAATTTATAAAAAAATTCTTAGGCCAACTACAAATACAAGTGAGTCAGAGAGACCATTATATCATGATTGTAATCTGTAATAGAGATATGTCCAACACTTTGATCCAATTATGGAATATGGTTAAGATTCTGTTTACACTACAAGTTGCAAGAGTGTTACCCTGTTCACCTGACTAGGCTGTATTTATAGTGCAACACAAATGTTGATTTATTTGCCCTATTAAGACTTACTTCTAGGACCCAGCGTTCTACTATAATAACACAGTTTGTTTAAATGAGTACAGTTTCTCCTGTTTCTTCACTGTATTTAAACACATTTCCTGTCCCCTCACATTAACCATTCAGGATTTCTCTGGTGCTGCCATCAATTTTTATGGTAAGAGAGGAGATGGAGCTGGGGTTTATTTACAGGAGACACCCCTTTTTTGGAACTTCCTGTTAGTGCTATTTATCCTGTTCTTTTCTCCTCCCTGTTCTTACTTTGAGAGTTGTTCCCTCACTGAAAGGCCTCACTCAAGCCTACAGCTTCAAAGCCGTAGGGTTAGGTCTACACTACAGCTTTTTCTGATTTTTTTTCGGAAGAGGCTTTTCTAAAATTTGGCCCGTCTACATTGGGCCAAATTTCGGAAAATCCCCCACTTTCAGAAGATCCTGTCTTCCTCATGGAATGAGGAAGACTGGGCTTCCGAAAGAGCGCGTTTGCATTTCCGCAACAAATAGTGGAAGAGCAAACGCGTTCCCAGAGTTTTTCTGGTATCAGTATCTCGGAAAAACTCCGTAGTGTTGTTGATTAATTTTAACCTCTACTCTGCAGAGACCGTTCTTCCTGTAAAAGTAAAGCAGCATCTTTGATGCAACAGCAGTAGGCACATTAAGTCAGAAAGGCAGTAGAAATGCTGTAACTATCTCATTTTTAGAAGGTCTGTATAAATGTCAAAGGGGTGGCCATTGTAGTCTGTTTCAGCAAGGTGACACCTTAAAGACTAACACATTTATTTAGGCATAAGCTTTTGTGGGCAGGAGCCCGCTTCGTCAGATGCCTCTAAGATACAGTCTAAGATTACTTTGGCCAGATCAATGTGAAGGTCACTACATTTAAATGGCTATGAAACTAGAAGGGTATAAAACTCTTATTATAGAAATGACTGCAAGATAAGAGGGATAAGCTGAGCTACTGTCATGAGGTGAGTTTACACTGCACAATCAGACATAGGGGCCTAACGGCTTCCATCTCTTCTTGGCGCTTGGAGGAGTCGTTGGCCGTAACGGAGGCAGACAAGGGCCAAGGCAGAAATGTGACAGTGTGGCTATCTATTATTGCAGTGCGCAGTTCCCAACCGCCAGGCTTTTTTGCCCGGTGACGCTCTGAGGCTAAAGCAGCAGCAGCAGGAGGAGGCAGAGCAGGAGGCGCCTCCCTCCCTCTCCCACCCAAGTAAGATGGCAGCCTCCCCCTTCCCCCCCCGCCTCGACCCATGGGAATGAAAGATGCTCTTGGGGATGGAGGGGGCATGAAAGAGGAGGGAGTGTGCACGCAACCAGTGGCTGCTCCCCCTGCCCAGGCAGCAGTAATAGCCACGCTCCTAGAAGGGGCAACCTCACTTTGAGGATTGTAGGGGTGGGTGGGGTCAAAGGACAAAGGGTGTTGGGTGAGAGTGTGGTGGGGTCATAGGGCAAGAAGATTTTGGCATGGACTGTACGGGTGAGAAGCTAAAAGGGTCAAAGAGTATGGGGGTAGGTGTGGGGGTCAAAGAATGGTAGGCACTGGGAAGCTTGGGCAGGGTTGGGGCTAGGCGGACAGGTAGTATTTTATTGGCATTTTATTTGCATAATAAATATGCAGATAAGATTATGCCAGACCACCAAAAGTTTATAAATAGGTTTGTTGGTCCACGGTATAAAAAAGGTTGGGAACCACCAAGTAAGGGGTCAGTGGCTCTGTACAGGGTCTTCCCTCTGATTGTAGCGATGCAATAGATAGCAAAAGTATCCTTTGATCTTTTTGATTCACTTCAGAAGTGACATGTGATCACAGATAAGGGGGCTGTGGAAGCACAATACTGAACTCAATTGCTACTGGAAAAAGAGGTGTAGGGATGTCACGGGTGTAGGGGTGTTGTCTCATCACCACAGCGCCTCTTGCTGGTAACACTGGGAATTAGTTCTGTAGTCTGCAGCGCACCACAGTCTGCATGGGCCTCACTCTCCTCCCAAGAGGGTATCAGCAGCTCTCTGATTCACCCACCACTGTAGCCAGCCATGGCCTCCAAGCCCAGCCCCTCTGTCTCAGGGGCAAGCCACAGTTTGTCTAGGCCATACCATGGTAGCAAGGTGTGATATAAGGGGGAAAGGGGAGGACTCAGGCCCGCCCACTACTTTGGGCTCTGACTCGGGGACTCATTGGCAGCAGCCATATTCTGCTTCTCTCCTCACCTTTACGGCCTCTCGTTCCTTGGGCCACATCTCCTATGACCCTTTGCACCTTCCTGGCTCTTGTAGAAAGGCCAGCAACCTGGCAGATATCAGGCTGGAGCTGCCGTTGCTAGACCCTCTGAGCTCTAGCCAAGGTGCTTCTCTGAGAACTGGCCCTGCACCTTCCCTGATCAGGGCCTACGTCAGGGCTGTTCCTTAGCACTCTGAGTGTAGAAGGTGGGGGCCTGCAAGAGAGCTTAAAAACTTTGCCTCTACAGGCACTGGTTACAAAAAAACTTCCCCCCAGAATCATAATACACAGATTTTGGGGAATTGCTGCCACCATCAAGTGCTTTTTGATCCCTAAAAACCAGGAGTGAACACTTGAAATCACCCCCCAAGGGTACCCCAAGTTCTTTTGTCCCAAAAGAGCTTGAAAAGAGAAAAACAAGATGCAGTCTCTGGTAGCTGACCTCTCAGTCAGAGGCATGCACAGACAGACCTTCCAGGACACAAGAATCAAATCATCTACTTTAAAAAAGTGATTTTTATTACAAAACAAAAGATAACCTGCAAAAGCATACTTAGTTGCTAGATGTTAGAGAGCAACTAAGGAAAACAATTTAAAAGACAGAGATTATCTCTAGGAACAATGCTTAGCTAGTAATTGGGGAGGGGAGGCATAGATTCCCACAGAGCAGTTCAAACCAAACCACAAAATACAGAAAAATTATCTTGAACGCAACTGGATTCACTTTTCCCTTTTACTTACTTCTAATTTTCTCTTTGTTCAGTCCACTCCCATGCCCTGAATTCCCAGCAGAGAGAGTGAGGATATGTCTACACTACAAAGTTAATTCGAACTAACAGACGTTAGTTCAAATTAACTTTGATAGGCGCTACACTAGCAAACCGCTAGTTCAAACTTAATTTGAACTAGCGGAGCGTTTAATTCAAACTAGGTAAACCTCATTGCACGAGGACTAACGCCTAGTTCGAATTAATTACTTCGAATTAAGGGCTGTGTAGCCACTTACTTCAAACTAGTGGGAGGCTAGCCCTCCCCAGCTTGCCCTGGTGGCCACTCTGGGCACCACCAGGGAAACTCTTCTGCCCCCCTCCCGGCCCCAGGCCCCTTAAAGGGGCACGGGCTGGCTACGGTGCCCGTGCCAGGTGCAAGCCTGCCAGCACCCAGCCAGCAGACCCTGCACCTGGCACAGCTCGAGCCAGCCACCTGCTGCCACCCAGCCCTCCGCCTCTTCCCGGGACCAGGCTGGCAGCTCCCGGGAGCCTGCCCAGGTCCACAAGAGGCGGGCGCCCACCTGGTCTAGTGCAGACATCGTGGACCTCCTCCATGACCTCCGCACTAGGCACAGGAAAGTGGCCGTCTAGGGCAGGAGAGCTGCCAGCCTGGCCACCCAGGAGCAGGTTTGCATGAAAATCAGGGTGGTCCAGTGAGACCCCCGACCCTGAGCCCTGAGCTTAGAATGGCCATACTGGGTCAGACCAAAGGTCCATCTAGCCCAGTAGCCTGTCTGCCAACAGCGGCCAACACTAGGGACCCTGGAGGGGATGGACCGAAACAATGACCAAGCCATTTGTCTCGTGCCATCTATCTCCAGCCTTCCACAAACAGAGGCCAGAGACACCATTTCTACCCCATGGCTAATACCACTCCATGGACCCAGCCTCCATGAATTTATCTAACTTCTCTTTAAACTCTGTTCTAGTTCTAGCCTTCACAGCCTCCTGCAGCAAGGGGTTCCACAGGTTGACTATTTGCTTTGTGAAGAAGAACTTTCTTTTATTAGTTGAAGCCTGCTACCCATTCATTTCATTTGGTGTCCTCTAGTCCTTCTATTATGGGAACTAATGAAGAACTTTTCTTTATGCACCCTCTCCACACCACTCATGCTTTTATAGACCTCTATCATATCTCCCCTCAGTCTCCTCTTTTCTAAGCTGAAAAGCCCCAGTCTCTTTAGCCTCTCTTCATATGGGACCTGTTCCAAACCCCTGATCATTTTAGTTGCCCTCCCCTCTCCCACCCTCTCTCTTCCCCTCTCCCACCTCCTTTTCCCAGTCTCCCCAAGTTTTGTTAAATAAAGAGAGTTTCTATTTTTGAACACACGGGTCCTTTCTTTTGTACATCAGGAAGGGGGGCTAGGGAGGGGTAAGTGGAAGGAGGTGAGGGAGGAATGGGGTATGAGCCCCTGATGGGGAGGACTGGGGTGGCTCTGAGGGCTCCTTGGGGTGGAAGCTCTCCTGAAGCCCCCCGAATGGCAGCCTGCGGCAAGTGCAGCCGGGCTGATGGGCGAGTGCTGTGATGTGCCGAGTGTGGGCATTCAGGGCACTCCAAGCCAGGACTGCTTTGCTATCCTCCATCGAGTTAGACAAGCGAGTGGGGAACCCCTGAGAACTGTCTGTCCGGGGTGGGGGTCGGGTCCCTTTAAGCACAGCCCTCGGCTAGCCTGAGACAGCAGCTCCACGCTCTAAGTCCTAATCTGATGCCCTGCCGGCACTGCTTCCGGCCAGCTTTAACCCCAGTTCAGGGTCCACTCAATGTGGACATGCTAGTTCGAATTAGCAAAACGCTAATTTGAACTAGTTTTTAGGTCTAGATGCATTAGTTCGAATTAGCTTAGTTCGAATTAACTAATTCGAATTAAGTTAGTTCGAATTAGTGCTGTAGTGTAGACATACCCTGAGTTAGGCTGTAATGGACAGGAGGAGTGCTGACCAGCACCCGGTGACTAAGGGGTTAAGCTCGGGTATCTAGCAAAAGTGTTGGCCAGGGGGCTGAGAGAACCAATCGAGATAGAGGGTTGAAATTTGAACTGGATATAGAATCCTTGCCTGTTTTCATTGTGTAGGAGAGAAAAAACAGGAGTTGGGGGCACATAATGATTTAAACCCAGGCAGGCTTTGAAAGTGGTGGTTTCCGCAGAGTTCATGGTTCCGATTTTCAAGGGAATGTGTACTTCCTGCAGGACATCAAATTCCTATTTGAGGTCCATGTGGGTTGATGAGACTCAACAACTGGAAAGTCTTGCTCTTTAACTGATCCTTAATAGATAGTTCAAATACAATGCCTTGCTGTCCACCCTGCATGATTGTAAACAGTAAAAGCAGAGAGGGAGAAAAAAGTCCCTCGTGGAGATGGACATTTTGTCATTGAAACTAGATGTTTTTTGCAATATTTGCCATGTGACCGTGTGAACATGATCACAGTTTTGTTACCAAAAGGCAGTTTTTGATGATAAAACTTGGTAGCGTGTGGATATCGCCTCTTAGCTTCTAACCCACATGCTATTGCTACTTTGGTTGGAGGTGGGAATGTTGGCACTATTTCAGCCTTCCCTTTTGGGACTAGCAGTCTTGAATTCATTGTGGAATTGCTCTGTTATACATAAAACACAGAGTACAGCAATGGGGGTCCTATATTACTTAGCAATATTGTGGGGGAACCTTTCTGCCCTTATGAACACACCAAAGCTGTGTCTAGACTGGCCAGTTTTTCCAGAAAATCAGCCACTTTTCCGGAAAAACTTGCCAACTGTCTACACTGTCCGCTTGAATTTCCGCAAAAGCACTGACGATCTCAAGTAAGATTGTCAGTGTTCTTGCGGAAATACTGTGCTGCTCCCGTTCGGGCAAAAGTCCTTTTGCGCAAAACTTTTGTGCAAAAGGGCCAGTGTAGACAACCCAGATTTGTTTTCTGCAAAAAAGTCCCGATCACGAAAATGGCGATTGGGGCTTTTTTGCACAAAAGTGCGTCTAGATTGGCACGGACGCTTTTCCGCAAAAAGTGCTTTTGCCGAGAAGTGCCAGTGCCAATCTAGATGCTCTTTTCTGAAAATGCTTTTAACAGAAAACTTTTCTGTATTTCCGGAAAATCATGCCAGTCTAGACGTAGCCCAATTGTTTTAACTTCTAGCTACAACACGCTTCTTCATAAAGCTAGCCTTGGGCCTGCTTGCTCTACTGTAACTTATCTAAAATGTTGCTGATTCAATGTTCCCTTCCCATTAGACTGCATCACAAGAACTGCATGACAAATTCAACAGTAAAGTTTCCACGTAACTTGGTGTGAGGTTGTTGAGGCAAATTGACCTGACCTTGAACGTGATGACAATGCTCAGACAAGTAATGACTTCTCACTGATTTCAAGTGACTACAGAATTCTTTATGAAAGCCCTAATATAGTTCTGACACTTACCTTCTTCCATTAACTCACATTTCTCTTTAACTGACTTCCTATATGAGTAATGCCCAATTAAAAACACCAAACCAGCCAGAAATGTAAAGAACAATAGCACATGCTCATGAATGGTATGAATCACAGTTACCTATAACCCCTCTAAATCCAGGACAAGTTTTACAAAAACTGTAATGGCTTTGTTGAAATTTACCTTAGGAAAAGTACATGCCCTGTTTCAACTTTGGGACTACAGATCCAGTGTAGATGGCTTAATGTTTTCCATTGCTGTGGGTCAAACCTGACACTGTTTTCCCCCTGCCTGCTCCAGTGAAGAGTAGAAAGATGATAATACGTGTCCCCCTATTGCTGTAGACCAATGGTGGGCAACCTGTGGCCTTGTCAAGTTGTTTACCTTGTATCCAGAGATATAAGAACATAAGAATGGCCGTTACTGGGTCAGACCAAAGGTCCATCTAGCCCCGTAGCCTGTCTGCCGACAGTGGCCAGCACCAGATGCCCCAGAGGGGGTGGACCAAAGACAATGATCAAGCGATTTGTCTCCTGCTATCCTTCTCCAGCCTCTGACAAACAGAGGCCAGGGACACCATTTCTATCCCCTGGCTAATAGCCTTTTATGGACCTAACCTCCATGAAATTATCTAGCTTCTCTTTAAACTCTGTTATAGTCCTAGCCTTCACAGCTTCCTCTGGCAAGGAGTTCCACAGGTTGACTACACGCTGTGTGAAGAAGAACTTTCTTTTATTAGTTTTAAACCTGCTACCCATTAACTTCATTTGGTGTCCTCTAGTTCTTCTATTATGGGAACTAATAAATAACTTTTCTTTATTCGCCCTCTCCACACCACTCATGATTTCATATACTTCTATCATATCCCCCCTCAGTCTCCTCTTTTCTGAACTGAAAAGTCCCAATCGCTTTAACCTCTCCTCATATGGGATCCCTCAGATATGGCCACCCTCAGCTTCCATTGGCTGCAGTTCGCTATTCCCAGCCAATGGGAGCTGCGGGAAGCAGCAGCCAGAAAATCCCTTGTGCACTGCAGTGCTTCCCACAACTCTCACTGGCCAGGAACAGTGAACTATGGCCAAAGGGAGCTGCGAGAGGCTGTACCTGTGGGCTCAAGGTAAATCACTTGTCTGGCGGTCCGCTAGCAGCTTACTCTGACAAGCCACATGCAGCCCACAGCCTGCAGGTCACCCACCACTGCTGTAGACTGTATTATACATTGTGAATGGGCTATCAGATTTAGCTTCTATTCCTTGAGGGTGACATTTGCTCCAGTTCTGAGGCCTGGTACAAAGCATACACAGTCCTCAAATTTCAGTCTCTGTTTTGAGGGCTTAAGTGGAACAGGCTTTGTGCCCATCCTCACCCTTTCACCCTACGGCACAATTCGCTTCCCACTGGAGTTAATGGAAGGACTGTTCACTCCTCCTGTCTTTGAAAGGCAACACCAGTTGAGCTGAACTTCCAAATAATTCTTCCGACTGTGCTATCTGCAGTGCCTGACCAACAGAATTAAGGAGCCAGTCTTCGAGGAGCAACTGGCTCACATTTCCAAGAGGTGCTGCAAAACGAAAGGACGAGTAGAGACTGGTTGTTGATTGTGACCAGCTGCAATTATTGGCGGGTGAGGGAGTTCGTTGGTTGGGTTTTGTTGTTTGTTTTCTCTTTGTGGCAGTGGCTCCGCTCCAGTGCAGATACCATACATTGTCAAATGCAGACTGTTTCCCTTCTCAGAGAAACGTGTCTTTTTTTTGGCATTGTAAATCTAGGCAAAGTTTTTCCTTGTCTTGCACAAGTGTCCTAAGAATGGAGAAGGAACAAAGAACCAGATCCTTTCTACTCACCTTCCTGCTCACCCTGCCGGATGCTGATGTTCTAAGGAGCTCAACAGCCACCACTGTAGTATCAGGGAGAGAGCTAGCTAGCCTGCAGGCTTGGCTCAAACACACCGCCGCTGACTAGATGCACAAGTGAGTGTGTGCTGCACCTTTCTGAGCCAAAAGAAAGGCTCAGCGCTGAATATGGTGCCTTGGGGCCTTCTGGAGCCAGCTCACACAAGCAGCATAACTCTGTGCAGTGCAGTCAGGTTGTATCTGCCGTGACTTGTTTTTAATGTATACAGCTTCTCACATTTGCATGGAGAGAAGGCCCACAGGGAACTGCAGCTGCTGTACATCTAGTGAGAACGGACTGCTGGAGTAGACACACGCAACATGCTGCCTCGGGGAGACGTTTGTGGTCTACTTGGGTAGAGGTTGTGCTACCTGAAACGACTCCATTGGTCTTTGGGTCTATGGAAAATAACACAGGGACCCTTTTGCTGGCCTGAAATTTTAGAGGTACAGATGAGGCTGTTCTAGCTATAAGCAAACCAGACATTGGCTGAGTGTAACAGATTTCTAGGCAGCAGCTTAGGGTGGCAGATTTGCTCTGGCTGCAACAGAGGGGTGCTCAGGCCAAACCTGTTGCCCTTGGCCTAGGAGGAGGGGGGGGGCAGAATACTCCAGTTTTGATTGTTCTGAGCAGCCTGTGGGTATGGAGCACTTGAAGTTGTCAGTGTCAGGGCCTCTCAAAATTACATCCTTCGTTATTCCATTGAGACCATGACAACATTATGGACACGTGGAAGAACAACTGTTGACTGAAGATAGCATATATTCCTAAATTGGTTGCCCTGGAAACTGCACCCTAATTCAAACCATTCAGGAGGGGTAGCCATGTTAGTCTGTAACTTTTAAAAATGAGTAATCCTGTGGCACCTTGGAGACTAACCAAAAAATATAGATGGGATCATGAGCTTCCGTGGGCACAACCCACCTCCTCAGATGAGTTGGATTGGAAATAACAGAAAGCACGAAGAAGTGGGGTTTTGCTCATGAAAGCTCATGATCCTATCTATATTTTTTGGTTAGTCTCTAAGGCTGTGTCCAGACTCCATGCCTCCGTCGACGGAGGCATGTAGATTAGCCAGATCGGAAGAGGGAAATGAAGCCGCGATTAAAATAATCGCGGCTTCATTTAAATTTAAATGGCTGCCCCGATCTGCCGATCAGCTGTTTGTCGGCAGATCGGGAGAGTCTGGACGCGATGCCCCGACAAAGAAGCCTTTCTTCATCGACACAGGTAAGCCTCGTGAAACCAGGCTTACCTGTGTCGATGAAGAAAGGCTTCTTTGTCGGGGCATCGCGTCCAGACTCTCCCGATCTGCCGACAAACAGCTGATCGGCAGATCGGGGCAGCCATTTAAATTTAAATGAAGCCGCGATTATTTTAATCGCGGCTTCATTTCCCTCTTCCGATCTGGCTAATCTACATGCCTCCGTCGACGGAGGCATGGAGTCTGGACACAGCCTAAGGTGCTACGGGACCGCTCTTTGTTTGTTAAGGGTTTTTTTAGAATCCAAGATGGTGGTTCTAATGTACATCTCTGCTGGGAGGATTGCTCTTAGGCTAGGTTATGGCCACACAGGGGGAGCAAGTGGGATTGTGCCTGGGTGTCTGCATTTCGACTTGTCTGTTCTCACAGTGGTCCTGGGACAATAGCACTTTCTAAGCTCCCCTGACAATAAAACAGCCAGGAGGGATTGCTGGAAAGTATAAGCTTTTCCTCTTCTCCACAGGATTCTTTCTAGCACTATTAGAGGCCAATAGTGGTGCCCATACCACTTTCTCTCTGCTCCCCTGGAGCTGGCAGTAGCCAAGGGTGATTGCACACATGCACCACAGGTGCAGTCAATGGGTTGGGTCTACCTAAGCAAAATGGTGGAGGCAGTAGCTGGTCCTGCTTGGTATAGGTATGTCTGGGATATGTGGAAAAGTGTGGACTCCTGGGGGAGGGGAGATACGGAGGGGCCGTGTCTAGACTGGCAAGTTTTTTCACAAAAGCAACTGCTTTTGCGGAAAAACTTACCAGCTGTCTACACTGGCCGCTTGAATTTCTGCAAGAACACTAACGATCTCATGTAAGATTGTCAGTGTTCTTGAAGAAATACTGTGCTGCTCCCGTTCAGGCAAAAGCCCTCTTGCGCAAATGCTTTTGCACAAGAGGGCCAGTGTAGACAATGCGGTATTGTTTTGCGCAAAAAAGCCCCTATTGCAAAAATGGCGATCAGGGTTTTCTTGTGCAAAACCGCGTCTAGATTGGCACAGACGCTTTTCCGCAAAAAGTGCTTTTGCGGAAAAGCGTCTGTACCAATCTAGACACTCTTTTCCGCAAATGCTTTTAACAGAAAAACTTTTCCATTAAAAGCATTTGCGGAAAATCATGCCAGTCTAGATGTAGCCAGGGTGTTTGTGATATGAGGAGATTTAAGTCTTTCAGCTTCTTGTGTGTGAGGAAAGGGAAAGAGGTGCATGTCCCATATGCATCACATCCGTGCAGAATTGTGTAGGTTTTGTCAGAAGCAGTCTGCCTCAGTTCACCTTATGGTACGGGCACCCTGTCTGGAACCTCCTGAATCTCGCCATGAGTTATCATGCCCATGTGAGTCTGTGCTGTGTGCCTACTGAGGCATAGCTCGGGGAGAGTAAGGCGAGGTTATGGGCAATATTTGTTCTTGTTGTTCCCCTCTCCATGCCCTATGACAATGTTAGGTGGAACCCAATGGAGGAGAGTAAAGAGGTTGTGAAAGGAGGAGCTAAGTTTGTACAGTTCAGCCTCGGTGGGCTTGGCAGAGTAAAGGTATGTGTGTTACCTGGGTATACTGGGGCACTGCAGAAAGAGGGCCAAGTTAGGCTGCATGGGCTCCCTCACCTGACTTTCAGAAGCTTCAGTTTTGCTGAACTCAGCATTTTGCAAAGAGACGATTATGACGGGGTGTGATCACAAAAGCCCTCTTGGGATTGTTCCCCTAGTGTAGCTGATTGCACCACTGACACCCACCTTCTAGCTCTCTGGGGCTCCTCACTGTCCTGTCCTGCTGGGCCAGAATCTCTGGTCTCCCCCAGACAAGGCACAGAGTTGGGATTACTGCATCCCTAGGCTATGTCTACACTGCAATGCTATTTTGGGATACCATAGTATCCCAAAATAGCTATCATGCATCTTAACAGAGCTTTCCAATGTCCCTGTAAATCTCATTCCATGAGGAGTAAGGGACATTTGGAATAGCAGGTTATTTGCGCAGCTCATTGCGTATCTTATTTTGAGCTACGGTGCAATGTAGATGCACCCCTACAGAGAAATGCAGATACTGAACCACTTCATCTCTGGGAAGATGCAGTTCTAGGGCTCAGCACCCAGGAAACCAAACCCAAAAAGAGACCAAACTCCCCTCTCAACAAATCCATCTTTCCCTGTGTAAAACTTTTACACAAGTAAAGTTCATAAGGTCAACCTTCTTTATCAATGAGAGAGAGAGAGATGCACAGTGGTTGCTTCCCCCAGGTAACAATTATTTACACAGGGCCTAAGAATAAACAAAAGAGCTTTTTAATTAAATATGAAAAGTAGGATTTAAATGGTTGCAAGTGAAAACAGACAGATCAAAGTAAGCTACTAAATTAAAATGAATAGAAAACACATAGTTCTAGATCACTAAGAATGTGTACCTGCAAATTCTTACCCTAAGCAGCTGTACTTATTTGGGTAAAGGCTTCAAATCAAAGCTGTTTTTTCACTCTCATTCCCCCAGCAGCAAGCAGGGAACACATCTCTCTGAAGTCTTCTCTCCCGGTGATCAAATGTTTTTATTCCTGTTACTTCCCTCCTTCTATAACCTGACTCATCCACAGTGCCTGGAGCTCAGGACATCTGTGTTTCAGTGGAACAGTGTTCCTGGCTGTGTTCCACTATGGTTAGAGGGTAGAGTTTGTGACAAGGCCTGTGACAAACCACAGATGATTTCCGTTCCAAACTGCCGACAATATTAGGGTGGAGACGCAGGTCTTCTGGCCCCTGTCCAATAGGTGTGCCCCTCCTCTGAGGACAGTGAGGAGTGAGAGCTTGTAATGTTTCTTTGCCATACTGTACACATTTTCTGGTCAGGGATGGTACCCTACAATTTCCTGATTAATATTCTTCCAACCTGTACTAATAGCTTTTGTATTGCCTAAATATTCTGAATTAGAGAAAACTGTCACAGCTCCTGGACACAAATCACTGATGTGATCCAAATTTCTTCCTATGCATTGTCTGAGGTACAGATCACAAACAGAATCCAGATCATTCCCCCCGAGACTATGTCTAGACTGCTGCTTTTTATTGGAAAAAGGTATGCAAATTGCGTTTTGCAATTGCATACCTTTTTCCGATTGTTTTTTTGGAATAGGCTTTTCCAAAATTTGGCCAGTCTACATTGGGCCACATTTTGGGAAAACCTCCTTTTTCGGAAGAGACCTTTTTCCTCGTGAAGCTATTCCCAAAATATCAGAAAGAGCAGACGCATATCCCGGAAAAACTCTGTAGTCTAGACATAGCCTGAGTGGACTACCACAGTGTCTGATAGATCACAACTTGTAACGTCCAAATCTCCAGGTTGTGTGTCTTTGGAAACACCACAGTACTTTCCCCTGAAGTCAGAAAGCAGTCTCTTCCCATTCCTTCTCCACCACTGGCTACTAAAATACAATTTTTCACAAACGTTGAAGCCAAGGTTTACTGGTCACCAGTCCTCATTTCCCACCTCACTTCTTTTCTCCCGGTCCTCCTCCTCTAGTCACCCACAAAGTCCTCTGAGTCTGGCCTCTTCCCACCCAATGGTACAGAAATTATGGCTAGACCTGCTTTTGCTGTCTACTGTGTTCCCACTAAAGCTCCCCAGAGACAACACAGAAAAGCTCACCGCAAAATGTGTGTTACTAAATCTTTATTGCCTAGGTGTACAAAGATTTTATCTGGAAATATGTATCAGTGGCAGGGATTTTCCTTAGAGGCTGCAGCATTGGCACGTTCCCTCAGAAAATGCAGCAAGCAGAAAGTGGCTGCATAGAATCCCTCTCCTGGTTTTTCCCTTTGTGTGTGTGCACTGCAATCTTTCCAGACTGCACATCTGCACACACGGAGACATGAATGTCGTCTTAATGCAGTTCACAGTTTGAGTTCCCCAAAGGCTTTAGTGGGGGCTGTGCACTTACTTCCTTGGGTAAGAAATGAACTGTTAGAGACCCTGTTGACCTGTATCACAGCAATAATTTGAGCTCTAGCTCTGAGGAAAAACTCCTAGAAACTTTTGCATTATACCTTTTTTCAGGTGCTGAAATGCTTATATCTCCTGAATCCTTGTCTCAAGAGACTTAAAATTTGCTATGGTTTGGGGGAGTGCAGAGCATGGTTTGAAGACAATCAATGCTAATTTGCAGATTTGGGGG